>NW_006295816.1:4417245-4436093 GCF_000327345.1 Myotis davidii
GTGGGGGAGCAGACCCATGCCCTGGGCTCACCGTGGAGGTCAGACCCCACGAGGCTGCTTACTTACACCACCTCCAGAGCTGAGAGCTTAAGCTCCAGAGACTAACAGCTCAGCTTCAAAGCTGCCTCGCCATCCTGCTGGCTGCTGCATTCACCTGGCCGTGAGTTACGGTAACTCGGCAGCGAGACTCACTTGTGAATGGCCGAGATATGTGCTTGGCCAGCTACAGGCCTGAGGACCCTTTCTGCAAATCCTAATGATGTCTAAGGAGCCAACGTCACCACTCTGCCTGCGTGTGGACATCAGGGCCAGCCGTGCAGGGGAGAGGGCCCTCTCCAGGAATGGAACGGCTGTGAGTGTGGCCATCGGTGACAATGTCTCAGAAGGTGCCACCAGCCAGCTTCTCTGTGTCACTGGGAGCAGCAACTTATTCACTTATTTATGGGCGAAGAGCTGATACCAATTAAGCAAAAACGATTCCAAGTGCTAAGAATACATCCTCTAATGCAAAAGTGAATGAGCGCTTATGGCCTTTAAAGCGTGTGGACGGTGCACTCCACGCTGACTAATGGCCCTCCTATTAATATTGATGCCACGGGATGTCACTGCCCATCAGGCGGTCTTTACCTTACAGCACGCCCAGGAAATGACAGCAGGCGCCCTCTGCAAACCACGGACACAGACACACAGTCCAGGTTGGAAATAGACGGTGCAGGGGACGAAGTCTAATGACAGGAGTGTCACAGGACAGACCAGCTGGTAGGTGTTTCCGCAGGGATGTTAGCAATAAGAAATCACTGGGGATGGAATAAACACCTCAACAAACAGACTGCGGGAGGAGCCTATAGGATTGAGAGCAGGAGATGCCTCCGCAAAGGTAGGGATATCAGTTAGCTGTTCCAGCCCTGAGTCGGCTCCCGGCAGCTGAGTGCTGACAGGGTAACTAGTGGGCTGGGGGGGCGTTATAAAAACCTTAACTCCACTGAGGACATGAAGAAGAGAGTTCAGCCTTCTGATCGTGGATTAACTTCGTGCACCCTTTGGAGACTGCTCTCAATATGTCTTCAAAATAAGAATGTTCTGGCCCTGACTGGTTTGGCTCAGAGGACAGAGCATCAGCCTGCGGATTGAAGAGTCGTGAACAGCTGTGTGCAGAATAACACCCATGAAACTCACACCAGCTCAGCACACCCACGTCCCATGTTACCCATGGCTGGAACACAAGGCCGCCAGCAAGGTTATGGCAAACAAAGGTGTGTTGGCTGGATGGGGAACGCTATTAACTTTCAAGAACTGCTAAGCTTGAGATTTACACAGGATGGTGCCCACATGCCCTTAATAAAGAGGATATAGGTCCCTGGCTGCACCCACCGCATCGCAGAGGTCACAGACCGATAAATTGCAAGTGTCATCAGAGTGGCCACGCACCTGCCCCTGCTCAGCACCTGGGCCACATCCCTGATGCAGAGGGTGACTGCGGGGCGGGAAGGGGAACTGTTTAGGGATAATTACAAGCGAGTGTGTGTTTATTCAGCAGGGCGCGCATGAACTGATGGCTCTTGTTTTCACTTCAATAATGAGGCTGGCCCCAAAATGGCCCTTGCAGGGTTCCTGTGAGGACATACACTTAATTACACTGCACACAAATGAGTTAATTATAAATAATAACACATCCTGAGACCTAGCCATGGTTTTGCAATGAACTGAAAGTTCCTATTGTGATGCTTTTTTTTCTTTCTAAGCAGAAACAAATACTAACTTTCTCAGAGCATGTACCTTGAGCAGACTGTGAAGGGAAAACAATGGTTGTCAAGAGTGCTCGGGCTGGGCCCACACAAGGACACAGCATCTCAGACATTCCTTCAGTGTGAAACTGTTTCTGTTCTTTTCCTGCCTTCCCTGTTCCTGACTTCCGCCTGACCTAAGAATCTAAGCGAGATCAAGGTAGCTCTCAATTAACAGGAAGGGTGGCAGCTCACATGGGTGGATCCCTCCTCTGAATGTTAAGATTTGCTGTGTTTTTTAAGTAGAAAGTGAGGTCCGGCTCCTAGTGTAACTGACAGACTTGTCCAGTGAGTCAGGGAGTTAGGGAACCACAGGGCGTGGGCCCTGAGTAGTAAGTCCCATCTCTGACCTGAATGAATTGCTGCAAGTCTCACTGATGTCGGTTCCCAAGGGCATTGCAAACTCAGTGCCATTTTTAAAGTCCAGAAGCTGCGCCCTGGCCCGTGTGGCTCAGTTGGTTGGGCATCATCCTGTGCACTGAGAGGTTGCAGGTTCGATTTCCAGTCAGGGCACATGCCTGGATTGCAGGCTCCATCCCTTTAGGGAGCGTGCAGGTGGCAGTCGATTGGTGTTTTGCTCTCACATCGATGTTTCTCTCTGTCTTTCTCTCTTATTAAAAATCAATATAAATATATTTTAAAATAAAATAAGTTTTCAGTACTTGCTGGGGAGAATATTTCCCCTGCTCATTTCATCCTGTATCATTCTCTTGTAGGATTTCTCCACATGTCACTTCAGTCTTATCAGAGTGCTGGTGGCCCCCACAAGGCTTGTGTTATTTTCTTTCCTTCGTGGCTTCATATGTAGGACAGACATTGCTCCCCTCATCACACACCTGTGTCTGATGAAAAGTTACCTGTTGCTATAAGAAGGTGCGTGGACGAGCTAGAACAGTCTACAGCTGGGAAGTCTGTAGGGGAGTCCACCCACCAGGCAGTGGGAACCATCTCTGCTGTACACTGTGCTGCCTCTTTATTCCCTTTACTCCAAGAGGTCACAATTCGGTTCCCAGTCGGGGCACATCCCCAGGTTGCGGAATCAATCCCCAGTGTGGAGTGTGCATGATTCTCTCTCATTATTGATGTTTCTAGCTCTCTCTCCCTCTCCCTTCCTCTCTCTCTAAAATAAACAAACACATTTTAAAAAATGGCTTTAGGAAAACTGTAAACCCCCGAATTGTTTTCAAATGAAGGGCCTTCCTGCTTCTCCTTTCAGTCTACCCGAGCCACAGTCCGGTCCGGACACCCTCAGCACAGCCCTGGGCGATGTGCCTGAGCAGGTGGGTCCTAAAGTCACGTCACACACAGAGCCTGCCTGCTGCCCAGTACGGCCATGGCTCCAGGGGTACACACTCGCTGACGCCACTGCAGCCCAGACTCCTGCTGTAAGAAACATGGCGAAATATGAGGAGCATAAAGAACAACATTTTCCTAGTGCAGGAAAGATCCATAAGTATGCTTATGAGATGTGTATATTTATATGCACCGGCGCCAGACTCTACCCTGCACCTCAGCACACAGCACTGTCTGCCAGGAGAGACTCAATACATGTCTGTCGAAGGAATAAATAAGCAGAATAGCGCTATTTTGTCATTCCTGGAGTTCTGCCACGGAGCCGGTACGTATGCAAATGTGTCTACCATGAACTATTTTAGCTGCTTCTGTAATTAACGCATGCTGGATGCACTTTGAGGAGACACTTAATGTTGAATGTTCTTTATGATAAATAGTGCTTTCACGAGGTAGTCATATATTTGAAAATATAACAAAACTGTACCTCCGGGACACTCAGTCTCCTAGATAAATCCAACAAGTTCAATGGGACATGCAGACGCTCTGCTCCCCGAAGCCCAGCATGGATACGTGGATGGGCACAGATAAAGGGGTAGCTTTCAGAAGAAAAGTCTGGGTGTTTAGCTGAGTGTTGGCAGAGCCAATTAGCTTTTTGTGTTTAAAAATAAAAATAGATTTAGAGTGTGAATGTGTCTGAGCGGTCAGTGGCATCGAACGTGAGAACCTGGTACGTGGGAGATCTAAACACGCCACCCGAGACCACAGTGTGCGTGGTGCTGGTGGTGCTGGTGATGGTGGAGACAGCTAATGTCTGCCAGTCACTTGCTCCGTGCTCCTTTGCGCAGTCAGGGAATGGCAGACATTATAATCAGGCGTCTTGTTGATGAGATCCTGGGAAGATGAGCTCCAGATGAATTTCATCTGTCTAATGCAGATTTTACGACGAAGGCATTATGAAAACTGCCACCCGGTGCTGGGCCACTCAGAGATATGGCATGGAAACAGAGAGCCCCTGCCTGCTCTGCCAGGGCTGCCATGTGAGGACAGGACGGCCCGGGTGTGAGAGTCCGCCGGGCTTTCAGACTTCAATTAACCTCGCTTACCCAGGGAGCCACAGAGAAAGAAACGCGCATTAATATCTGTTGCGAAGACACATCTCAGAGTCATTAAGTGCACATTAATAACCCAGGGAATGTATAATTTTGTAGGTGACAGATACTATTTTTACAGCTGCTCTTCAGAGGAAGAATAAGTTTCTCTTCATTAAAGACTAATGACTGACATTACATTTAAGTGTTCGCATTAGATATGCTTCTTTGAATTTAATGATGGGGCAATGAGGCCTCTAATTAAATACTCAAAAATCTCCACGGGGAGAAACAAAACAAATTTATCTGCAATTTAAAAAAATAATGGAATCCATCTGTTACATAACAAAATTTAAGAATTTTGGATATTTAGGCATATTACCATTGTACTTCTGAAAGCTCTTGATATTCTAAATTATTGGCATAACAAAGCGAGCCACATAGCCATTTGTGTTTCATTATATTTTTGTTTTGTTTACACACCTCTAATACTCACTATGGAGTAGCAAGGAATTCCCTACAACCCTTGGATTATTTACTGAATTACTCTTATGGTTGAAATACCCCACAGTAGCAGCAAATATTTAAGCAATAATTGAAAGAAAAATAATTATAAGATTAAAGACTACTATCTAGAACTTGGATTCTAACCAGTTTCCTAAATCATGTGATCTTCCTGAATTATTTTACCCCCAATTTAGACCACAATGTGTCCATTTACCCTCTGCCAGAATTCATTATATACTTATTAAAAATAGAAAATGTAATTAAAGCTATTAAAATTTAAAAAATTTAAGAACAGAAGTAGAATAACATGACTGGATCTTCATAATAAGCCACACTTAGATAAGATAATTTCTTCCCCAGACTCTGTTATTTAAATGGTTTGATAATTTCTGGAAAGCCCACAGAGAAAGGCATTGTTGGTGAGGATAACCGACTCCGGTAAATCAAGACATCGCTGGGATATTCACTGAGCTCTCAGATTTGCTCTTAGCTCCTGCTATTGTCTAGTTTGGCTAATGGGCATCATTTTGACAAATATCAAAGCAGAACAAAGCAAAATGTCACTTCTTTAAAAGGGAGAGGATGAAAATGCCGTGAAGGCACGAGGAAGAAGAAACCGACTCCCTCGCAGTCCGTGCTGATAGAGCTGTAACAACATCTCCCATCAGGCGCAGGCCTGGGCGATGGGGGATTAGGTGCAATTAGATGAGCCTGAAGTGGGTGCCGGGAGCTGCTGTGCGGCTGCTAATTGTGTGGTTATGTTTACACGTTGCATGGAACTCGAGTCTGTCATCAGTAGCTGCTTTGACAGTTTTACTGAGAATTCCTGTTTAGAAAGAGCAGAGCCTGGAGGCATTTTTCGGCAGCCCAACGCAAGAGTGTGGGAAAACATACTGACCCCGAGTCGAGTTTGGGAAACTGATTCCTGAAGATGTCATAATTTGGGGACCATTGTGATAAATAAGGAAGACTCTTACAGGCTCATGCCTTTGTGAGTAGGAAAGAATTATCTTGAAATATTTTGATGATGAGGGAGGCAAAAAAAAATGAAGGATGACTTAAGAGGGAGGTTTTGGCTTTCCACTCATTCTTCCCCCTCCTTCCTCTTCTTTCCTTTTCTTCACTTTTGTTTTCCTTTCCTCTTCTTCCCTTCCTTCCTTTTTCTTTTTTAAGTCAGGTTTACTGCTCATTCTTTTAGGTTTATTTACCAAGCACCCAGACACTGTACGTTCTGAAGTGAACAAAAGCCATAAAGTTCCCAACTTAGGCGTTTGAAACAATATTACTAAAACTAATATTTAACTAGTCACTTCTTCAAAGTTTGCAACACTCATTTTTTATTTTTTAAGGGTCAAGAGGTAATATTGTGAGAATAAGAATGACATATAATATCGACAGATAGAGCACTCGCTCCCTTACTATCGAAAATAACATGACTAAACCAATTCCAATTTTAGATTCAGGATCAAGTCTATTTCTACACAATTTTTACCCAAGGTCATGTGAAGAAACCTGTTTCGCTCAGGCACTGTAGCAAAGGGAAGATCGACATAGAATGTGTAGCCTACACCATATTTAGAATGTGTTTGCTAAAATCGCATGGAGAGATCCATAATGCAAAACAATAACTGATCTGGACAGTGGACAGTGGGTCAGTGTATGTTAAATGCTGACCCCTGCTGGCTGGGAGGGGTGGTGCCATGTAATGCTCCCCAGGGGCCTGCAGAGAAACTACAGGGATGGCCTCTAACTGAACAGTAGGCCACTCAAGCCAGTGAGGAGGGTCAGGGTGGAGGTTAGGCCCATGTAGTCCCTAACTGCAAAGGTGGGGAGCAGCAGCCTTCTTACCCCCTGGGGAGGGGGAGCACCGGGTGCCCTGGTACAGTCTGGGGGGTTTGGGGGACCCTCCACCTTGCTGGCGAGGGTGTGCGTGGAGCCACAGATCCTTCCCTGCTGTTCGGCTGCAGTAGAAGATACTGTGTGCCAGTTCTCTGTCTTGCTGACAGCCCTTTCCTGTCCTCTGGGTTTGAGGAGGCTTTATTTTGTGATGTTGTATTTGCCTCACTTCGTCTTGTTTCCAGGTCTGGCCTCTTTGCCTGGAGAAGTCTGGGCCTTTTGAGGCAAAAGGAAAACTCAGAGAGCTCCCCATCCTGCTGCCCTTGGGTCCGGAGGTCCCAGCCAGTCTGGACTATCTTCTCTCCAGCCTTTCGAGTCTCTTTTGTTTATCATGTAATTAGCAGGATATTAATTATGTGCAACGGGAGGAATCGGGACATGCAGGCCTGTTCTTTCTTCCTGAAAGTGAGTTTATTTTAAAAAACAGTAACTATTCTAATTGCAGCTGGGAGACAAAATGGGATATATTAATATATTAGCCTTTTCTAATATATATTTGAAGATATATTTAAAAATAATAGTATATCCATCTATTTGTGTTTTTTAAAGGTATTGTTCTACAAGGTTTGTTAAGCCTCTATCACTTCGATCCGTATCTGTGTGTGTGTGTGTGTGTGTGTATGTGTGTGTGTGTTGTGTGCACCCTCATGTCTCCCTTGTTATTATTATTCTTCCTGCACAAAATTGTTCAAAAGTATCCATGTGAATGTCCTAATACCTCCAGAAAGAGTAACACTTTAGATTTATTACACGGACCATGAATCCTTTTATAGCTTCTCTTCTCTTATCACACCGATTTTCTATGTCATTTCTCTTTGGGCACATGGAAGGCACATTCAATGAAAAAAATGCCTACTATATTCTCTAGTTACCCTTCATATAACTTGCAGTTATTTTCTAATTGTATCTATTTTTTCCTACCATGTTGTTTGCATCTAATTGTCTAGTTTATTTTGGTTAAAATCGAGGCGTTGCTCTGGCCTAAGAGAAATGTGGAAATGAAAGGAGACGCTGGGCAAGCGAATGGTAGCTGTGCACAGGGAAGGAATGGAAGCAGCTGGGCCTGTCCTGCCTGCTCCGCGTCTCTGCACCGAGGCTGCCTGGCCAGTTTCACTGGCACACGGTCCCTCCCCACATCTGGCTGCTTTCACACCACAGCAGCCGAGATGAGTGGTTACATCGGAGACCTAAGGAACCTGCACCTGAAATATTTACCCCTGCTCCTTCCCAGAAGGAGTTGGCAGGTCCCTGCTTTGACAATTCTAATTAATAAGATCTTAGAGAAATAAAGTGAAGACATGCCATTCCGTTGTTCCTGAAGGATCCCTGACGCTCACATACGGTAAGAGAATCAGTGCTAGGAGGAGAACGTCAGACTGATGCGATTCCACGTCGGGGGGGAGTCGCGGGGAGGGCGTCTTAGCCACGGCCCATACAGGAGAGCAGAGAATATCTTCTCAGCACTTTGCGTTGGCTTTGGGGACCATCTCCCCTTGGGTTCGTTCTGGTCTGGCGGTCCTTCACGTCTATCAGTCATTGCACGTAGTTCCAGAAGTCGGGGTGCTATCTCAGTCCCCTTCCTCGGCAGCTGTACCCCTACAACGACTTCATTTAACATGTACTCCAGTGAGAACGCTGTATGCCCAGCCCACACTTCCCTTTCAGACCTCGCACGTTTCATTGCTCGCTAGGCTTCGCCACATGATGGGCTCTAAGGCAGGAAGACTGAACAGGTTGCAGACGGAGCTCCGAGCCCTGAGCTCCTGGTTCTCTGCTCTCTGCTCGTGGAGGCCCCACTGGCTGGCACACGGGGCGGGCCGAAGACTCAGGGTCATCTTTGTCTCAGGCTCATCAGGTTCATGCTTACATTCTGGTCATGTTATCGATGTTTGTGTGTTTGAATCTACCTCTGGGGTCCTTCCCTGAGTGTTTCTTCTTTGAATCTTCTGGAAAATCCACAACAGTGATCTCTTCAAGGCCTTTTTTCTTCTTTCTCTCCTTTCCTTTTGGGATCTCTACTTATTCTAGTCTCCTTGCTGTTGTCATAGTTTCCATTTCATATTCTCTCTTTGATCCATCTTATAGTTCAAGATCCTTTCTTCTACAACATGTAATCTGCTGTGTGAAGATTACAAAGTTTTTAAAGCTGTGTTCTTCCTTTAAGAAGTTACTAACCAAGCTTATCAGTGCTCATATTCCAGGACTCAGACTGGACGCTTTTCCCTGAAGAAGCCTTCTCTGGTCTTTACTATATTTCAGGAGTCTCCATTCCATGTACTCAAATGGTTACATTTCTTTTCTTCAGTCTGGGATTCTTTGGCCACTAGTGTGATAATCGGTTTAATATACAGCCACTAGCACCACCCCCCCAACTTTATGCCCCTTGAGAGCAGAGGAGCAGAACCCTGTTCTAATTCATGATTGACCCCAAATCCAGCCCCATGAAGTCTGACCAATGTGTTAGGGAGTCGTTTGATTGTTTCTCATTGGTTGAGGGAAGATTCCTCTTGTATTGAGTGACTATTATTGTTTGTGCATAGTTGTAACTATATGATAAATAAATATATTAAATCTAAAGCATATTTGATTCTGAGTTTGGCCAAGACAACAATTTGGAAAAAATATTCATGTTTATTTCACATGACCCCTGACACAACTTGAATTAAAAAGAGAAAAAGAAATGGAGAAACTAAGAGTGCTGTTTAATGAGAAAATTTAGAAGAGAAGACTCACCCCATTAGACAGAACCTAAATATATTATCACATAGATATAGCAATGGATTCAAGACCATCTGTTCTGCCATCTAAAGCTAATTAAAAAAAACCCACACAACTCGGAGCAATTAAGAAACAACCATCAGCCTACAGTCTGACTCAAGAATGATTTGATAATAAAAACTATAGGTATTACAAATACACTGAATTAGGAAGTACCTAAGTAAAAGTTGTTTTTTGTTTGTTTTGTTTTAATTTAAGAGAGGAAGGGAGAGAGAGACAGAAATATCAGTGATGAGAGAGAATCATTGATGGGCTGCCTCCTGCACGCCCCACACTGGGGATCGAGCCCGCAACACGGACATGTGCCCTGACCAAGAATTGAACTGTAACCCCTTGGTCCACAGGTCGATGTTCAACCACTGAGCTACACCAGCCAAGCAAAGTTACAACTCAGTAGAGTGCTGTGGGAAGTGGGGAGCACGGTGCGCAGGTACTAATGGGAACATCACCGAGGCTGGGGTTACCTGCAGCATCCTCGTCCATGGTGAGTATACCTGCCTAGGAAGGCTCAGCATGTGATTCTAACTTCTTAGAAAAGCTCCCAACACACTTCTGGACTATTACATACTAGCCTAGGTAACTGAAAAGTACAAAAGCACTTATGCTAGAGACCTGATTTTTATTCCTGGAATAATAATACTCAATAGGTCCATGGTGATTTTTTTAAATGAATGAACAGAGTTGCTGCAACTTCTATTGATGCTTTGTGTCTGGCTTTTCATTTAGTGCAGTACTTTTCCATCTGTTCCATGTACTTACTATCTAAAGTCTCACAAGGTATTTTGTGTATCGCATAAACGCATAATTTCTAAAACCTGAGAGTGAATAAAGCAGGTGGGACTAGCCTCACTTGACAGATGAAGAAATTGATACTTTGATTAGATAATAAGTTTAAGGTTGCATACATGGATCATAATTTCATTATGACTCTTAAGTCCACTAGCTTTCCTACTGCACTGCCTTTTCTATTTATCAGATAATTAGCATGCTTATATACACTTAATGTTACTCATTGGAGTAATATTATGGAAAGATTCTTTTCTGAAGAACAAATGGCATTAAGTCCTCTAACCAACTAGGAGAGAGCTGAGCTCTGCTTCCACAAACTGCTGAAGTGATAGCCACGTGGTTTTCACATAAATCATGTGGTCTGAGGGCAGAGTCTGCGGCGTAGGAAAAGGGAGTCATGCATGTCAGAGGCTGCAGTATATGGAAGCAAATAGGAAAAGTCTCCCCTCCACCCCTTCCCTAATCCTCCCCAACACAACTGCCCCTCCTCAGCCTGGACCCATGGGGGCAGTGCCCAGGGCTCTGGGAGGGTTGAGAGCCTCCTTGGAAAACTATGCACAATGTCCTGTAGAACCACCAGCCTGGGAGAATCTGTAAATAATGTGGAAGATGACTTACAATTGCAATGGAACCATGTGTTGTGACATCATAAAGGGATAAGGCAAAAGTTGATCATCTAATAGTAGTCATACAACCGCTTTCCTTCATAATTAAGTACACAAAAATACCAAGTTTGGGCCAATATGATGCTAGGCTGTGGAATATACAACATAAACTAAAATCAACGCAGAACTATACTTTTAGGAGCCCATCAAGGAGTTAGCGTAATTCCTTTTGTTTAGTATCTGACCCTGAAAACAAACAGCACTGTTAGGGCTCAGGTCACCCGAATGGGAAAAACCAACCGTGATGTTCTCGTCTCTGTGTTTGTAACTAAATCACAGGCTTCCATCTGGCTGGGTGTCCCCGGGCCGTCTCTGCAAGCTCCTCTCTAACATACCTATTAAGATCCAGGAAAGCTCACTACATCACCCTAAATGAAGACTGACAGACAACCTATTGCTAGAAAATGAGCGGAACTTCCACTAACCACTGAGCTGATGGAACCGGACAGAAGGAGAAATGGTGCTCTGAGAAAGAGGCAGCCTCACACCCAGGAAGACGGGAAGATGTCTACCTAAGTCTCCTTCTCTCTCTCTTTCTTACACAGGCTGCTCTCCATATCTAATCTTGAGGATCCCAGCCAGCCACTCCCCTTTTCCTGTGGGTCTAATCTTGAGGATCCCAGCCAGCCACTCCCCTTTTCCTGGTGGGTGCTGCTTTCACAGGGAACCTCATGAATGCCTGGGGCTCCTTCCTCAGAAGCACATGCTGGCGTGGAGGCCGGGCTCTGAGCGCGGCTGTGTCCCAAAGAACACCTCTCGGAGGAGCAGCGCATGGTGGCTCCGGGCAGAGGCTGGGGAGGATCCACGCAGTGGATGTTCCCGTGTGGCCTTGATCTAGAGGTGAGAACACCAGGGTGTGGGATGAAAGGCACCCTCTTACTTTCAACAGAGAGGACCCTGGGAGCTGCGCTGGGAACTATGCACGTCAATTCACTTTGCACATACAGATCTGAGAAGATGATTAGCTATTTCATCAAGTGGACAGCAACTGGGGCCAAGGGCAGGCTGCTAACTGGTGAGCACTGTAACCAGGATAGATCTCCATTCCTACCAGGAGGAAAACCAAACAACACAGGCCCTGTGAAAACCTAGCTGCCCTTCAGGGAGGGGAAATAGCGCATCCCTATGAAGGCTCATTTGGAGAACATTTTAAAAAGTGGTTTGTCAAAGAAACCAGAAGAAAATGTTAAAATATTTCAGCTGGAATCAAACCCCAAAATGCAAGAGAAATGGTCTGTGTGCATAACTGAGCAGCTAGTATCTAGAGTAAATGGGATTCAGTATAAAACGGGGGCTGGACTGGAAATAAAACAAGATGTGACACACAGACCAAGGCTGGGAGGTGAAGGAGCTGGTCAAAATAAAAGACAGCGAACTAAATTGCGAAGACACTTAAAATTTGCCTCCGAGTCAGTAAAGATAAGAAGTCAGTCATATTTGCACGAGGACAGTTCCGTCAAGACAGAACCCATGAACCACAGGGGTCCTACAAGGTAACGGAGCCTCTGAAAAAGTCCATGGCTAGTGATGCATTAGCCTTGGTAACCTAGGACCGTGGTCGGCAAACTGCGGCTCGAGAGCCACATGCGGCTCTTTGGCCCCTTGAGTGTGGCTCTTCCTAAGCCTTAGGAGTACCCTAATTAAATTAATAACAATGTACCTACCTATATAGTGTAAGTTTAAAAAATTTGGCTCTCAAAAGAAATTTCAATCATTGTACTGTTGATATTTGGCTCTGTTGACTAATGAGTTTGCCGACCACTGAAGGTCCTAGGAGCACATGCATCCCTCCTGTGTTTGTGGTGTTGCTGATGTAAACAAACTCACTTTGCTGCCAGTCACATAAAAGAGCAGCACCTACAATTATGTACAGCACATAATACTTGATAATGATAATAACTATGTTACTCCTTTATGCATTTACTACACTATACTTTTTATTATTATTTTAGAATTGATTCTTTCTACTTGTATATAAAAAAGTTTGTTTTAAAGCAGTAGCCATGTTAGCTGGCATCACCTGGCACACCTCCTGTTTCCTCTACAATTTACACCTTGTTGCACTCCACCACTTAACCAGAGAAAGGCCACCGTTAGCATTCAATGCTAATTACATGATGAATGGACATAAGACACTCTTTATTGTAGTTACCTCTGGCATCTGACTTCTGATTGAAGGAGCCTCCTAAATGTTAGCTAACCACCTGAAGACTGTATTTCTCATTTGGGTAAGTCTAAACACACACACACACACACACAGTCTATGTTTAAGTAAGTTAACATACAGAGAGTTAACCAATCAGAAGGCACAGTGATTCAAATAAGGCTGCATTATCCATTATGACAAGTAGCTTGAACTCTAACAAACATCTTACTTGCGGTCATAGCTCTCTCTCTTGCCTTGCTTTTCGGAAAGTACTTGGATGTTGGCAGCCAGCAATTAGTTATGTTAAAGCCTAAAACTTCCATCTTCAATCGATTTCCGTTTCGGAGGATGATCATTTATAAAATCGTAAAGGGTTTCCTATAATTTATCTAATGAATTTTAAGCTGAACTCTGATAAGCTTAACACAGAAGAATATTATGTAGCATAATTTAATTAAAACTAAAACAAATTTTAAAAACTCCATAAACTAGGCAAACATGAAAATTTTCCCAGAAAATATAATTTAGTTCATTCAGTTTACTTCAGTGTTTGAAGGGAATGGGCTCTCTATGGGAGAAATGTTTGGGGAGCAAATTCTGAAGTTTCTTATTAGACTCTATGAATTCCTGACCCCAGAAACATTAAATGCTTCATAGCTTCCGCAGTTTGATCGACAGCATCTCCGCCAAGCTTTGATGAAGAGACTATTGAATTCAGCATTTAGTAACTCTGTATGCAATGTGAAGCAAGCTTTAAAGAAATTCATTCGACTTTCAGAATGGAATTATGCCTGAGTGTGACCTTCAGCTGTCCTTCTGCGTAGCTCTGTGTCCTTAGGAACTTCCTTGGGGCTTCCTAACTTTTAAGATATTTCCAATCGATATTAGTGGCAACCTACACTTGATGATGGCTTACTCGAGGAACTTGCCCTTATTTATTATTTGGTTTCACGCAAAATCACTACAGATTAGCAAACTGAGGTCCAAAGAAGAGACAAAGGCCCCATGGCTGGAAAGTGGGGGATCTGGGATTGGAGCACATAGAATGTCCCAGAAACTGTGCGTCTGAAGCTGTTTTAATATGAACCCTGATATATGCCAAACCACATTCTTAGGCAGAGTCTTGTTTTTACTACATCCCTTTAATTACTGAACTAACAGTAGGTTTGCAGGAGTTGAGAGATTGAATGGGTTTACATTTGAGTAGAATGGTGCAAACCCCCACTGGCTGGGAAGATGGGGTGATTTCACAATTTTATATAGATATAGATATTTATATACACATAGATATAGACATAGACATAGATATATAGATCTCAGAGAGGAAGGAAGAGAGAGAGATAGAAACATCAATGATGACAGAGAAGAATTGATCGACTGCCTCCTGCATGCCCCACACTGGGGATCAAGCCTACAACCCAGGCATATGTCCGAACTGGGAATTGAACCGTGACCTCCTGGTTCATAGGCCAATGCTTAACCACTGAGCCATGCTGGCCGGGCTGATTTCACAACCTTGAATACAGAGTGAACAGGGTTGACTTTGCTTAGTGTGCTTCCTCCTACCTTCCTCCTGCAGATTCGGGCAAATTGTGCCGATCCTTTTCATCTCTCATCTGGCCTTGGGTTCCACAGGTGGGGCATCCCAGCATCCCTGTGTGATTAGAACACAATTACTCCCCAGTGACTTAAACAGAGTAACAGCTGACATTCCTTCAGTGCAGAGAAGTGGTTGCCAACCTTTCAGGTCTCACGGACCACCTCTGGTCCAAGGACCACCGGTTGGCAACCGCTGGTCTAGAGCTCTATGTCCAAATGGCTGTTACTTCTGGGCATTTCTTAAAGAGAGATGAGCACCATTTTTAAGGGGCTTAGGTTACATCAGGGCAGGCAAAATCTGTACTCTATGCTGGAGTCAGAACCCAGCTCATTCAGTAGGTGGCGCCCTTCCCTTCTACTGCACATCTTAAAAGGAAGCCCTGACATAACATTGGGGAGACTGCTACTGGTGCCATTTTCCAGGGACAATTGTCTAATACTCAACTATTTATCTTTATTCTATTCCCCTAATAGCATTATTAAATTTTAAAAAGTAGGCCATTTACCAAATTGTCTCTAAAATCCAACCAAAATTATTGACTCTATACTTCTCTCTAGTTTATACCATCATAAAAAATATATGACATGCTCCACCTCCAAGTAGCTATTTCAGTTATTGAATACTTAATAACATATGTTGAGAGCATCTGGATAGAAAATGTAATTGCAATAACATTGAATTCTCAAATGAGGACTGAACAATTTTCTTTCTGAGCCTTTCCATTTTGCACATCATAAATGGCCATCTCTTGCTTTTGAGTTACACAAGAATAATATCTTGGATAATAGCCATCACTATTAATTAAGAACCACCTAACCACCGTGTTCTGCATGCCTGGGGCAGGCGATGTGACATAGTCACCTATGACGTCTTGCTTGTCGGTGAACTTTATACATATGCTGGGTCTGTGGTGAGCTTGTTACAGTGCACATCTAGGCTCCGCCCACCCCTCCTGAACTCCTGGGGTCAGGAGTTTGCACAAAGGCTGCCAGAGTCTGAGGAGCCCCGCAGTGGTTTCAGGAGGCCAGTCAGCACGAACTGGAGAAACACGGTGGAGGGGCCCTCCTCCACGAGGTGCTACACCTTTTGTCTTGTGTCCAAGTGAAGACGGGGATTAACCTGCAATACTCCACGTGCTTCTAACACCTGTTTCATAAGAGAGTGAATATATGAGTCACTTCCTTTTCAACTCCTAAGTAGATCTGTGACTTTGATGTCTATAAAACATGGGATTTTATCATGTTTTGAATATAAAGCTTTTTTTCTCTTTTGTAAAAGATTCCACTTTGAAGCCCTTGGAATGAATGAATATATATATTACTTAATAAATATATTAACACATTGTTTGTGGGTAGTTTTTATTGTGCGCTAACAGGTGGTGCGGGCCATTTTTGCTAATTTTTTGCGCAAATGGCAACGTTCAGTAAAATTACGATAACTTTAGTTTACGTATTTATATGTTACCCGCATTCTACCGCTAGTGTATAAAAAACGTATTAATACGTGTCCCGCGCTCTACTACCAGTCAACGCTACCAGTCAACGCTACCAGTCAACGTAAAACGTATAAATACGTTTCCCACATACAATGTGTTAAGGGCCTGGCGCACAAAGATTTGTGCACTGGGGGTGGGCCTCTCAGCCCGACCTGCACCCTCTCCAATCGGGAGTTTCTGTCTGTCTTTGCAATCATATGAATGAATTGTCTGAGGCCCTCAACCCAGTTTGGTTTGTTGCTCACAGAATAATAGAGGCTTTTTTTTCCTGCTCCATTGGTGGAGATTTCCTGAAAGTTTTAGGATATCTTCCCTTTAATTTTTCTAGAGACTCTGACTTTACTTATGTGTCTCACCTTTGCTTTCCCTCCATCTCCCACTGCAACAGTAACTTGCTCCAGGCTCACTTTGCTCTAGTGTCTAGGAGATCCGTCTGCCACCAGAACTATGATTCCCAGCATTGCTGGTGCTCCCCGCACTCTGGGATTCCGCTTCCGGTCCTGGGGCTGGCACCAGAACTACTATTCCCAGAATTCCTGGTGCTCCCCGAGCTCTTGGTTTTCCCTTCCTGCTCTGTCTCTATCCCATGGCCTCTCACTGCCAAGTTCCCCAAGTTGCACCACTCTCTGTGGGCTCTCCTGCTCTGCTCTCCATCCGGTGGCTTGGGGGGACATGGCTCCCTCGGTTGCTGTGAGCGACCAAGGGAGCCACATCCCCCCAAGCTGCCAGCTCTCCTGCTCTGCTCTCTGCCTGGTGCCTGTGTATGCAAATTAACCTGCCACCTTTGTTGGGTTAATTTGCATACTCACTCCTGATTGGCTGGTGAGCATAGCGGAGGGATGGTCAATTTACACGTTTCTCTTTTAAAATACACACACACACACACACAATTCTAAAAGTAACCAATTCACCAAATTGTCTCTAAAATCCAACCAAATTGATATATCTCAAAGAGGAAGGGAGAGAGAGAGAAAGAAACAAAATTGAACAAAAATGTTTGATTCTAAGTCTTTCAAATACAGAATTAATTTAGAAATAATGATCATACATGGACAGGTACTGCTTCCATAGTTGAGATAAAATCAAGTCACTAAGTGCAGATTTATGGAGGATTTGATATGCCATGGGATGGTTTCAGATACTGTGAAGAACGAACTTGGGCTTAGTTTTTCTCCTCTAGGATAATTCCTTCTTGTAACCTGGTATACAGAGCTCTCAGAGATGTTTGATCATTTCCACCTGAGGTAGAGCCAAAGATTTTGGGAGCTTTACAGTGAAAAATGGGCTCAGGGGCAGTTGAAAACTAAAGAACAAGAGAAATTGCTGTAAATTTGTTGCTGGCAACACGTAGGCATCTTCTTTCATATCCCACTGAGAGAGGAATGTGTGCTTACACATGCTTTGAATATAAATTGAGCCTACAGAGGTAAATATAGCCTAGTATTTTTATTATGCTTACCTTGATAGTATATTAGATGATATTAAAATAGCACACATTCACAGAATATACAGTAAGTGTCTCCACCCGATAAAACTTGGGAAGGGAGATGATGCCATGATATGTACACCTGATCCAGGCTCAATTAATTTTTGTTTGAACTGCAATGTATTATATGTCTGATAGTATAGTTACTGGGCAATGACATACTGAAAGTCATTAGTGATAACATGTAGCACTACTCATTGTGGGATTAATCTAAGCTCCATAAACAACTAAATCGATGATGGTGTATTTATAACTTCATATATAATGAAGCAAGAGCAGCAGAGAAGGAAAGCACCCACTAACTGGCGACAGCATTAACAGCATAATGCTAACAATGTCTCCTTCACAATGGATGGAATTCCAGCTTTTCTTGTTCAAAATGTGGCCAAAGTTCTTAACACAATACTGAAGGCGTCTTCAATAATAAGCTTAAGCTATGCTGATTTAATTTTTTTGTTTTTCAGTTACAGTTGAATTCATTATTATTTTATGTTACTTTCAGGTGTGCACCGAGTTTTTAGACAGTCATATAACTTAATAAGTCTAGTACCCAACAGGCACCATACACAGTTATTAAATACTAGAAACCCAGTGCACGAAATTGGTGCATGGGGGAAAGGGGGGCCCTCAGCCCAGCCTGCACCCTCTCCAATCCAGGACCCCTTGAGGGATGTCTGACTGTGGGATCAGGCCTAAACCAACAGTTGGACATCCCTCTCACAATCCAGGACCATTGTCTCCTAACCACTCACCTGCCTGCCTGCCTGATTGCCCCTAACTGCCTCTGCCTGCTGGCTTGATGTCCCTTCCTGATCCCCTGCCAGCCTGATCACCCCTAACCGCCTCTGCCTAGGCCCCTTCCAGGGTGGCTTTGTCTGGAAGGACATCCGGAAGATGTCCGGTCAAATTAGCATATTACCCTTTTATTAGTATAGACTGATTATATTCCCTATGTTGTACTTTATTTTCTGCTATTATTCTGTAACTACCAATCTTCACTTCTCAACCCCTTCATTGTTTTTTACTTAGCCCGTTTTTTACTTTGCAATCCCTCTGGCAACCATCAGCTGTTCTCTGTGTCTATGAGTCTGTTTCTGTTTTGTTTCTTCATTTACTAGGTGTACCAGTTAATAATGTGGACTTTTTTCAATAGATGGAGTTACACATATGTTGATATATATGCGATTTGATACGTATGCTATTTTGTTGTATTGACAGCAATCTTCAAAACTTCATATATCAAATTTGCTGAAGGTGTTAACATCACAGATATTTTTATGCTTAAAAATGTCGAGTTCTGTGCCAAAAAAAGAGCATTTGT
>NW_006295816.1:4436700-4443794 GCF_000327345.1 Myotis davidii
CATCAAAGTAATTTTCCTTCATGAAAACACATCATCACACACTTCAAAACCAGTTGAAGACACATTAAAAGATCTTGTCTGGGAAGTATGAACCCACCCGCTGTATTCACCAGACCTTGCTCCTTCAGATGACCACTTGTTCCGATTGGTGGCACACACACTTTCTGAGCAGCACTTTGAAATATACAAAGAAGTGGAAAATGGGGTCTCTGAATGGTTTGCCTCAAAACAAGAAAAGTTCTATTGGGACGGTATCCACAAATTACCTGAAAGATTGGGGGAAATGTGTAGCTAGCGATGGACATTACTTTGAATAAAGCACTTTTGATGTTTCTCTTAGAATTATCGTGTTTTCTTTTATTACAAAATTGCCATTATTAACCAGTACACCTAGTATTTTGTTCTTTCTAGTCCACAAATGGTATTCGTCTTTTTCTGTCTGACTTATTTCACTTAGCATAATACCCTCTAGGTCCATCCATGCTGTCACAAAGATTTCATTCTTTTTTATGGTGAAGGAAGAGTCCACTGTATATAGGCACCCCAGCTTCTTTACCCAGTTATCTACTGATGGACACCGAGGATGCTTCCGGGTTTTGGCTATTGTAAATAATGTTGCAACGAATACAGCAGTGTAGCAAAGTTGATTTTATTTTAAGAAAACCAACTCTTAGTTCTATTGAGGAGTGCCTTAGGCTACTGGTAAGAACCGCTTAGTGGTGCTGCACCGAGGTGAAAGTCAGTGCAATTACACAGCACTTTCCCCTACAGAACCAAGGGGAGAACTGGCACCCTTGCTTCTGTGCAGAGCTCACTAAGAGGACCGCACCTTTTGGAATCATCTCTGTCGAGGGAGACATGAAATGAACTCTAAAATTAAGACCCGCCAGAATTACATAATGCTGATGACAGCAGGAAGCAGGAGGAAGGGTGTCTTCAGGCAGCATATGAATCGGACCAATGATGGTAGAGCTACTGCACCTGAATAAGAGTTCAGACCAAAGAAAAGTCAGTTCATTCTGAGATGTGAGGGCTTGAAATGGGCCTGAAGCACCTGAAAAATCTGGAAAGGAAAGGAGGGAGGAAGAATCCTGATGATAAATATTATCAATCAATGTGCAGAGGTCAAGGCATATCCAATTACAAATATAAACTATCTTCAAACTTGAAAGATATGGAGGAAATATTATGATAGATACTTAGAGTGACAGGGGCGAGTCTTGAATTACAAAGTTATTTTATCTAGAAACAAGCATCATATTTTTAATGATTTTGGATCCTACCTAAATGAAAACTTCTCATATGTTCATAGGATGGTGGAAAGTTTTCTCAAGGTTGTCCAATAGAGCTTTTCATTATAAATAAACATGCCCCTTTCTGTGCAATGGATTAGAATATTCTCCCACACTCCCCAATTTACTTACATGTACCAAACATTTTGGCTTTCTGAGAGATTGGATTTTGGCTTTCCTAAAGATTGTCATCCCAGTCACAACATGTTGATGCTTTTTTGCAGGGAGAGGGAGGGGAAGGGTTAATGTTGGACATAGAAGACTGCATGATATTCCCCTATAATTTACTCACTGCTTTGCTCTGGTTTTCTTCCTGAAATGACTCATTTTTCTGCTATCTGTTTTTTTGGATGGATTCAGTGACTGGGGCAATGCAAAGAAAGCTTAAGAAATAAAGCATGTAGCCGAAACCGGTTTGGCTCAGTGGATAGAGCGTCGGCCTGCGGACTGTAAGGGCCCGGGTTCGATTCTGGTCAAGGGCTTGTACCTGGGTTGCGGGCACATCCCCAGTAGGAGATGTGCAGGAGGCAGCTAATCGATGTTTCTCTCCCATCGATGTTTCTAACTCTCTATATCTCTCCCTTCCTCTCTGTAAAAACTCAATAAAATATATTTTAAAAAAAGAAAAAAAAAGAAATAAAGCATCTAAAAAGAAGAAGAAACCCTCCCGTCCCTTCAGAAGTGAAGCGAAGCCTTGTTTTCTATGCCGTCACCTAATTGTGCTCAGGCCGTTTCTTTTTCTTAATGAGAAATGGCGGCTACCGGGTTGGTGTCACTTGGCTACTGGGCCAAGAAGCAACAACAAGTGCATAAGGAGAGCTGGAGCAAGATGTTTAACTGGAGTGTCAGCATATGACAAAATGAAAGCCGGAGCCGCAGGGTGGGAAGTTGCTAAGGCGCACAGTGTGAGGTGGCACGAGTGCAGGGAGGGTTCTTGGTTGTGTTTCTAGTGCAACAGGTACTCAGTGAAGTTCAGGGCCTTCTTACCAATTTGACCTCCCCTGGCGGAAGTGCTGGATTGGTCATTACAGAATTCCTTACGGAAAAAAACAGGTTTGGAAAATACAGTTTAGAAACAGCACAAGGTGACTGTTTCAGAGATTTGTGTGTGGAGGGGTAAGCTGAGGAA
The DNA here is from genome assembly GCF_000327345.1 of Myotis davidii. Taxonomy (NCBI): domain Eukaryota; kingdom Metazoa; phylum Chordata; class Mammalia; order Chiroptera; family Vespertilionidae; genus Myotis; species Myotis davidii. The sequence goes on from NW_006295816.1 coordinate 4,439,122, forward strand.
GTGGATCATAGCCTCACAGGAAAACAGTAATTTCACGATGATTTAATTACGCAGTTGCACGGGAAAGGCGCTGGATTAATAACATTGATCCTTAAATCATATTCACACGGGGACAGAGCAGAGCTGCTGAGAAAGAGGAAAAGACACATCCTTGTATATTAAAGAAGAGAGTGGAGAGTGACTAGATTTAGACACAGTGCAGTTTATAAGATAACGGCTTTGGAACAATCCCAACTGCTCAATGTGATCATCACACTGACTGAAAACAGTATAAACGACGTATTCAAATGAGCCTGAGTGTCCCACTGCAATCGATGCTCCTCGGCCTAATCCAACTCGCATCTCCCACCAGGACCGCTGCCTCCACGATGTGATTTCAGTCGCGTGGGAACGGGATTTATCATTTCACTGATACCTGGCTACATTCACATAGTCATTACCTTGAAGAGAAAGGAAGGGACGACCACAGGTTATCCTGTGTGTGCTGATTTATTTTCAATTTCCAACAGTATATCAGTGACGGTGAGATCCCGGGGTGCAAGGGGCTGGCTGGCAGACAGAACACCCGGTTCCTAGAAGACAGCAGTTGCTCAGTCAATGCGTGTTGACCTGCTCCCGGCGTCTGCATCAGCACTTTCACTCCTATGCCACAGAAGCACTGGGAGACCACAGGGAGGCACGGCCTTGTTCCTTCCACAGTCTGCTCTCCCAGACAGTTAGCTGACGAGCGACAGGACTCGCAGGGTGCTCCGCAGAGGACACACAAGTTACATTCTGAAATTCTATCTCGTGAGAAGAACTGAACGTGCAGCCACTGTGGTTCTTAGAACTACACCATCGTTAAAACCTATACCCTGGGACCCGAGCTCGCCTTACTCACCTCTGCAGCTTTCCCCTCCTTCCCACATCGTCACAGTGTATCTGCTACTCACAGCAAGGGCTTCTAATTGGAACAAGGGCATGACAGAATGCTCCAGAAAGGTCACACTCCAGCAAGCTGGCCCTGTGACATGCTAATCTACTTGAAGGATGGAGACGTAGCATTAAATAATCTTTGTGCATCCCTAAAAGGGAAACTCTATTAAACATAATTACGCACCAACTTTCCTTGACCAACAAAATTATTTAACCATGATTCACCTAAATCAGAAGACCAGATGGAGGAAGAAAATGGCCCAAAGCGGGTTATCTGTCAAGGCTCCTGACATACTTGTTTTATTGAAGCTGGTGTACTTACCTCTATTTTCATGGACAGACTGAAATAATTGTAAAAGATCGTTGGCATTTTTAATCAATGAATGCCCAGAGGGAATAGTCTCATTTGAGCAAATTGTCTGCTCTCTCAGCTTGATTCAACATGCAGATACAGAATTTAATTCACTACTGGTTCACAAGAAATTTTTAACGAAGATGCCCTGGCCAGGTGGCTCCGTTGGTTGGAGCACTGTCCCCTACCCCAAAAGGTTGTGGGTTCAAATCTCAGTCAGGGCACATACCCAGGTTGTGGGTTTGATCCCTGGTAAGGGCACTTACTGGAGGCAACCAATTCATGTTTCACATCAATGTTTCTCTCTCTCTTTTTCTCCCTTTCCCTCCCTTCCTCTCTTTCTAAAATCAATAAAAACATCCTTGGGTGAGGACCCAGGGGGATAAAGCAACCATGTCCCATGCTGTGGATGATGGACGTGGGTGACTCTGGATCCATGACGCAGAGGACTCCCTATGCCGCAGCGCTGGGGCCACGAGGAGTCTCAGGATGCTCTTCTTCCGTCAACTCCCGTGTCCGCTGCTCCCACGTACCAAACGTACAAAACACTCCTCTCTGCTTCCTTCTTGGTTTTACTTTTCTCTCTCTAGCTTTATTGTCAAGCACAAGTAACACATAAATAGATGCCTATTTCAAAATATTTAAATAATATGCCAACACAAAAGCAATAAAAGCCCCCCCCCCACCTCCTCACTCTGGAGGTGACCATTTATCTGGATGGCGTGTCTCCCTGGCCCTCACGCCCTCACGCTCAGCCGCACGGACAGATTTACTCCCATGGACAGAGGTCTGTTTATTTTTTTAATTTTTTCTTTTTCACACAAACAGGATTATAGGAGAAAGTACGTTCCACAAGAGCAGAGCTGTGTTCACTCTGATTTGGTCACTGGTACGCAGTAAACACGCCTTTGAACTATTTGTCAGGTGAGTATAACTTGCTTGTTCAACTTAATGACGTATCTTGGTGACTGTCCCACGTCAGGGCACGGATGCAGGTCCGCCTCTTTTCTTTTCACACGTGAGCACAGGGCTCCGCAGTGTGGGTGTGAGACTCTACAGCCTAGTTCGTATTTAGAAGCTCAGCGTCTCCTGGGGGGACCCCTTCCCTAAAGCTCGCCTGGACCTCACAGTGCTGTCGCTTCGTCCCTCACTCGGTCTGCCTCAGGGATGAGGCCTGAACGTGTCTGCCTTCGATCACTGTTTCTAAAGGGCAGAGACGTCACCTCTTCTGTGACGAAAAGCTTAAAACAGGGAACCTAACAGACACTTCAGCCGAGTAAAGCGACCTGACACACCCTGCGTGGCGGCTGACTGATGTCTGGAGGTGCAGTTGTACCCAGAACGTGTCTGGTGGGGAGGTTACAGACGATGAGTTACTGTCACTTTTTAATCAAATGCCTCAGGGTTAACTGCACTTGCTGACCTGCCAGCAGACCTGGAACACGGTGGACAGATAACCGGAACTGACTCTTTAAAATGCTATTTCCTAGAAATGTTAATTAGCGCTCCCCACACCCCACCCACACCCCACATTCCTCACTAGGAAAGTGGACAAGAAGATGGGGACTTTTTCAGAGGGTAAGAGCTGGCCTTGAGGTTGTAACTTGCTTACTGAACAGTTTAAGACACCCCAAACAATGCTCAACCATATCTGTTAAAATGTGCAGAAACAGCGTTTTATCTCAGCTTGTATTCAAATTAAATAGAAAGGAAGATGATGAAACTGGAGAAAGTGTGGGCCTTTCCTATGGAGACATGCCGATTACGCTAAGCAACTACTTTTTATCCCCGGATGAGCTTAAATAATGATATCTCCAACCAAAACCAATATTTTTATCTCCAGGTAAGAGATTGTTTCTGTCTAATAATCTCAAAATACTGCCTTGGTTGTAATTGTTTTCTTGACATAAAAATGATTGAGAATAAGCCAATAAAATTTGTTGCTGAAAAAGGAAAACTTTAAATTAGGCCCCGACTTTCAGGAGAATAGAACCATATGGTACATTTAATTATAAGTTGAGGAGATGTTTGAGATTTTAATTTAAGTGTTTTAGTTACAACATCAGCTCAACTCTTCTGCCCAGATGTGTAATGGCAGCCTCAGCTCCGATGCAGAGAAACCACCACCCAAGCGATGAAAGTCCACACGGATGAGCCTGGACTTGCTCTGCACGTTAAAGGCGTTGCAGTGCACGGGGATTCTGCTCCCCGGCCTGTGTGCTAATTGTGTGGTTTGGGTTCTTGCGTTTGCTTTACATTTTGGGCACGTGACATTGCTTTGGGCTCTGGAATCAGAGACGTGGGTAACAATGTTTGCGTTGCCTTATCCTTTATTAACTCATCAACCACTCAACGATATGGAGGGCCTACTGTGTGCCAGGTACCAGGACAGCACTGGGTACAGAATGGTGAGCAAAACCCAGCAAGATGCCTGTATTCTTAGAGCTTAGAGTTTAATTACTGGGAACTGATTAGCTCTGGTAAGTTACTATCATCTCTGAGCCTTCTCTTCTTTGTCTCTGAAATGGTAACAATGAGATCTGCTTCACAGAATCACTGTGGTTTATACAGGATGATGACACGTGAGAAGAAATGGCATGTGCGTGCAGCAGATCAGATACTAAATCACGCCAGCTGCGTGCCCTAACCCCCCTCGCCCCTCTCCTTGAACACACAAGAGACCCCGGCACACTAAGCTCCCTCCTCAGAAAATCCCGCTCTGCCAACGACCTGAGAGAGCTGTGGGGTCTGCACAGAGGAGCCAACACCCAGTCGCTTCCTTACACCGGAGCCTCCTGGGAGCAGCTCACCTGCACAGAGTTCAGGGACATGTCTGCAGGTGGGACAGTTATTATTTTATTCCTGTGCCTCCTTCGTCTAGTGTTGGGCGGGGAATGCTGGCCTCGCCAGGGAGAAACCCTCGTGGTCGCTGGCCGGGTTAACCACATAGCACTGCACTATTTGCATCATTAACTAATGACCAGGACAGTCGGTGGTGACAGTAGGAGCTGGAGCACTTCAGTTTAGAGGGACGCTGCTTAGGACGTGGGCACAGCTGGTGTCTGGGAGGAATAATGAGACTGGCAGGGATCTGGGAGAGAAGAATGGATGGCTGGCCAGAGCACCATCGTGGCCTGGGGAGGAGGGGGAGGGTGTGTACCGTGTCAACATGTACAAAAACTATTGCGCAGGGAGGCAGTTCTCAGGGGCAGGGGCAGCAGGACCTGCTGGCAGGTTTCAGAAGCAGGTTCGCCCTGAGGTGAGCCAGGAAGGGAGGCGGGGACACTTCCTGACTGGGGGAGGGGATATACAGAACATACAGTGAGAGGCCAGTGTAGCTACAGTGGTTGGCAAACTGCGGCTCACGAGCCACATGTGGCTCTTTGGCCCCTTGAGTGCGGCTCTT
>NW_006295816.1:4443865-4463224 GCF_000327345.1 Myotis davidii
GGAGGCATGGCGTGTGGGAACAAAGTCAGAAAATACTTTTTTTTTTTATAACCTCACCAACGGTATTTTTCCATTGATTTTTAGAGCGAGTGGAAGAGAGAGGGAAAGACAAAGAGAAACATTGATGTGAGAGAAACACATCGATTGGTTGCCTCCTGCATGGGCCCAACCAGGGCCTGGGCTGGTGAGAAGCCTGCAACCCAGGAACATGCCCTTGACTGGAATCCAACCCGGGACCCTTTGGTCCGTAGGCTGACGCTATCCACTGAGCCAACTCAGCCAGGGCAGGTAATACTTTGAAAGTGGAAATTAAGCATTTGGAAGAGCATTTTTCTTATTCATGAGAACAGACTATTTCCCAGAACTTGGGTGGCATAGGCCATGTCTCTCTAAAAGTCCCGGTTACCATGGATTTAATAACCGCCAGAGCAAAATGTCCTTCTGCATTTCCCATGACTTTCAAACTCACTGGAGCAGGTCCTGCTATGTGTCGGACACGGGCGACCTGGCCATGGTGTGGGCTTTGCAGCTGTGCTGGGCTGATGCAGGGCCATGGAGGATACACCCCAGATGTGTCCCAGGACCCAGAGAACTCCCTGCGGGCCCCGGTCACCACTGCCCTGGGTCCTATCACCCAGACTCAATGCACAGAACACCCTGACCTCGCCCGCAGGTGTGGGTCAGGCGCATGGACAGGCCCCAGCCCGTGCTGGTCCCTGCACTGAGGTTTCGGGGCCTCAGGTAGGGAGTCTCAAAGGCGGGGCGATCGGAACCTCAGCACCGGAGCCAGTACAGGCATCCTCACTCCTGTCTGGGTGTGGGCACTGGCTGTTTGTGGATGGGGCTCCGCGGGACTGTTGGCCAGAACACCCGCGTGTGGCCCTCGTCAGGTGGCCACTCTGTGTGGGCTAGTTGGGTTCTAGCGCACTGACCACACTGTACGTTTCGTCAAGTCAGAGACCTGAGTTTGCTTTATTCTCACTTGTGGTCGTGTCTCCTAGCAGTGTCTGAAACAGCCTGTCACTGGTGAATAAATAAATTTACCAGCTGAATCAAGGCATCAACAGGACAACCAGGTGTGCACCTGGAATCACCCTGTCCCCTTTCGAGACCGGAAAGAAGTCTTCAAGTCCCGGTCCTGCCTCTGAAGGGAGTAGCTGGTAAGTCTGACCTTGACCTCCTCCGCCCAGAGCTACTAACTTCCCAGCTCACGCCCACATCCTAAGTCACCTTCGAATCTTGACTTTGGAAATGAAATTCAGCAGCAAGAGTATGCATTTCTTCTTCCCTTAAAAGAATTGTGTTTGGATATAAGTTTCTTATGATGGAAGCGGTAGTTAAAAAAGGAAATCCTGCCCAATCTTAATAGTTTTCACAGCAATCATTATCTCAGCTGTGATGTATTACCTGGTCCCAGACAGCCTGAAAAAACTCCGCCAGTGGCTACCAGGCCTGAGAAAATGCTTAGGGCCCTTTCTTTCTCCTGGATCTTACCGATAGACATGTGTGTGCTTTTATGAGGCACGGTGTCTGGCTGAGATGTGAAAAGTGTAACTTATCTCCCTGGGTCCATGCAGAGAGAGAACGGACCAACCGCCCTATTCCTGAGGCCTCTGGAGCCACTATCTAGCATGCAGGCAATCACACTGAAAAGAACATCACACGCCCCTACGTAGATGCACCCATTCTCTTCTTTAAAGTTTCCATGTCTGTTTCTATTGTCTGCAAAGCAGCTCACTGCAGCGGCCCTTGTTTCAACACAGGAGGGAGACGGGAGCTCAGTGAAGGCTGCAGCGGACTCAGAGGGACCCACAGCACGTGGCGTGGCGTGGCGTGGCGTGGCATGAGAACGTCCTGGCAGAAAACAGACCTGTTCCTAAGAGAGCTGGGTCACAGCTCCTCATTTGTTTCTATTAAATCCCCTCTAGTGACAAATTACAATCCACTCCCTTAATTGAGAAAAAAAGTAAAAATCAGAGGTAGAGTATACACTGAGTGGCCAGATTATTATGACCACCTGACTTTGTAGGCAAATTAGCTATAATTTTGCACTGAAGTTGCTAGAGGGCCAGACCTTTATAAATAGGGAAGCAGGTTGTTTACCACGACAGTAGAAATGATTTTTTTCTGAAGATATGGGTAAACAATGCAATTTAACAGCCTTTGAACGTGGGTTATATATTATTATGTGTGGCCAGATTATTATGACCACCCGTCAGTACTTTTGCCTCCAATACTGTGGTGATTCTTCTTGGCACTGACTCCACGAGATGTTGAAAGGTGATGAGAGGAATCTGACACCATGCCTGATGAATAGCACTGTCCAGTTCTGTGAGATCTGATGGTTGTGGAACCAGCTGCCTGATGGCTCTTTTAATTCATGCAAGAGTAGGCCTTCATTTCCCTGCTGTCGGCACCAGCTTCCCTCTGGCACCCGGGACCCGGGCTTTGCTCCAGCCGCGGCAGGCGCCTGGGATGTAGGCTTTCCTCTGGCCCCGGCTTCATCCAGAAGGATGTCCAGAAGGATGTCCAGTCTAATTAGCATATTACCCTTTTATTATTATAGATTGTTACCACCACAGACTGTTTGCTCTACCAAGATGAGGATTCTAGTTGTATTGTTGATAATTGTCTTTCCTCATTGTTAAGCATAAGGTTTGAAACATTTCTTGAAACAAGGCTTGAAACATATATTATATATATCCAAAGGCTGTTAAATCGCATTGTTTACCCATATCTTCAGAAAAAATCACTTCTAGTGTCGTGGTAAACATCCTGCTTCCCTATTTATAATGGTCTGGCCCTCTAGCATCTTCAGTGTGAAATTAGAGCTAATTTGCCTACAAACGTCAGGTGGTCATAATAATCTGGCCACTCAGTGTATGTTCCAACTATCACTTAGGAAGCTTAACTGACTCCTAACTACCTCTCTTCCTTCCATTAAGGGGCTCAGCATTATATCTTGAATTGACCACATTGATATAAAAGTTAATTGAATGTAAAAAGTCTCTTCCACATGACTGTGTACGTTCTGGGCTGTTGTGAAGCAATACATAGCCTTGCTCCATGTCTGCACTTAACATGTTCAAGGAGCCTTAGCCAAGTGCACAAGTGATGCACGTCTGTAAGAAATAGTACCAACACCCTCATTCTGGCCTATTTATCCTCTTCCAACTTGGTTTCTATATAAAATTGGAGAAATGAAAATCAGAGGCTTGCAGAATATTCAGAGCATCCTCAGATGTTTGAGACCCTGCACTGACATTTAGCACCATTGCACAGACTAGGCACAAGGGTGGCAACATTGTATCCCCAAATCCAAGTGGCTGTGTATTAACACTCAGATCACCCAGGAGGTCTCCTTCCTTACATCCTGGCTCTAACTCCACTGAAGGTGAAAAAGCACATGAATTTTTCAATAAAATGGTTCCTTTAACTTTTACTATCACGGAAATTGTCTTGTACGCTTTCTCTGACCTCTTTCTTAGACATCCAGCCTTGAAAATAAGTAGGATGTGCAGCAGACCTAGTCAAAAGGGAAGTGAGAAATTGGGACAAGCCAGGATGTGGTAATTAATCACACCAGTAATTAATGATGCCACCCCTGGCACTGCTTCCAAATTGGGCTAAAGATACGAATCACCAGGAGCACTCACAGACATTTGCACCCTCAGCGGCTCCCGGAGCCTCGGCTCAGGGTGAGCCCCGCCCAGGTTCCATGAACCACGCAGGGCCCACCACACACGGGGCAGACGATCAAGACAGGAAGTCAGCCAGAGTGGCAGTCACCCGGTTGAAGAAAACAGACCACTGAGTCAGAACAATCAGCTCCCTTTTCACAAGAACTGGTAGCCTGTGTTGCTGGCTGTCCAATACCTGCAAACAGTGCCCTCTCTGTTTATGCCTTTTCCTGTGTTAGCATGAAAGGATGTGACTGAACCCCCTGGAGGGAGGCTGTCCTCCAGCAGGTCAAGGGCGAGGTATGAATGGACGGAAGGGTCCTGTGGCTCAATGCCAAGTACCAAGCAGGACACAGTCCCAGAGAAACAAACAAACAAATGTTTACACATAGACAGGTGAACACAACTCTGACTCATGCTGGGAGCAGCATCAGGATGGCCCCATTTCTGGAGCTCGGGGGAGGGGAGGGGGGGCAGGGCTTTGGTCTCAGGAATCCCGGTGTCTGAACTGAGCGGTGTGCTCGGCGCGGTGCTGTGCGTCAGCCCCGGGTTGGACAGAGGCTTTTCCGTGCCCTGTGCACACAGGATGGTCCCCTTCCTGGCCGGACACGGTTGCACAGCTGAGTACCAAGAGGCACCAGCTCTGAGCAACCAGGGCCCATGGCTGGGAAGGTGGTGGATCTACGTTCAGTGGCTGACACACGTGGTCTGCTTTTGTTAGTACAGAGGAAGATTCAAGTAATAAGTTGACCCCGTAGTGTACTGACAGACAACCGTTTTGCTTAACGGGAATTTACAATGAAAAGACAGTCAAGGAGGATGGCCCCGATCCCCCACATCAAAGAATCGCTCAAGTCAAACAGCGAACCTCCAAGACTGAAGTGCCCTAATTAACATGGTCCTTATTAATTGCAGACTTCAGAGGAGTTTATTTTCAAAGTCCGGGAGCCCTGCTGAGGACTGACTGTCTTATTATGCACACCTTTACCTCATGCCCCTGGGGAGGACACACTTTCACTCTCATCTGCTGGCTAACGGTATTACATAAATGAGCATTTTAAATAGTTGGTTCATGCAGCATTTTCTTTTTTCTTTGAGTGTGTGCCAGGAGCAAAACAATGAATTTCACACGTCTTTGCCTTCCAGTAAAGGACTGCTTGTGGGGTTCCCTGTGCCGTGCCCCCCACCCCCGTACCATGCCTGGGGCACATGGGGGAGAAGCGAGTGGTGCTATGCGCGGTGTCTAAGTGGGCATGTGGGCTTTTACATGCCTGGCGGGTGTGTTCACCAGCAGCACCACCAGTGCGTCCCTTGGTGATGGGAATTGTTTAGCTCCATTTTTAAAAATCCTCACCTGAAGATATGCTTATTATGTTTATTGATTTTAAAGAGAGGAAAGGGGGGGGAGAGAGAGAGAGAGAGAGACAGACAGACAGACAGAGACATAGATCGGTTGCCCCCGCATGCATCCTGACTGGGGATGGAACCCACAACCTAGGTAAGTGTCCTGACTGGGAATGGAACCAGCACCTTTGGGTGTACAGGATGAAGCTCCAAGCGAGTCACCTGGCCAGGGCGACGTCTACCTTCTTGCTGAACACAAGAGATGTATATCCTGGAGGGGCTTACATTGGGTTTTTGGGACTCAGGTGAGCGCCACCTTAATACAGAGATGACCAGCATGGCGCCGACAGCCAGTGAACAGGTGTGAGCTCAGGTGTGGACTAAGGATGCAAAATGGGGGTCGGGGGCACAGCCGAGGGAGCAGAAGATGTCTAGGACCTTTAGGGACACCTACTTTTAAAAAATATATATTTTTAATTGATTTCAGAAAAGAAAGGAGTGGGAGAGAGATAAAAACATCAATGATGAGAGAGGATCATTGAATGGCTCCCTCCTGCATGCCCCACACTGGGGATAAAGCCCACAACCCAGGCATGTGCCCTGACTGGGAATCGAACCGTGACCTCCTGGTTCATAGGTTGATGCTCAACCATTGGGCCACACTGGCCAGGCAGGGGACGCCTACTTTTAAAGGGATAGTTGAAAGGTCTAAAAACTGTCACGGGTGGTTTATTTCTTTCCTTCTGATGTGGCATGTCAGGTATGCTGAAGAAGAGTAAATATGGTGTGTTTATCAAGACACAGAAAAGCATCCTGTGTAATCACTAAAATTCTTAATTAATTTTTCTGGTTATTTTGTCACATGTGTACACTTTTAAATTAGCTATCAAAGTCTCTCATCTGAAAATGACCTGACATTCCAGGGAAAATTGTGGTTGGATTTCCAGGGGACACTGGCTCAAGATGAAGAAACATCTCCACAACAAAGAAAAGATATATTTGCAATCAACCTCATCTGCTCAAGGAAGACACCACATTTGCCTGTGCATTTGTCAGAGTGTCTCCTGAGGGGACAGCCGAGCGAGGAAGCAGGCCTTTCATCCTCACACACCTACCAGGCTGTCATGGTCCCTGTGGCTGGAAACCGCCCCCCAGGCAGCCCTGCTGTGGCCCCTCCTGGGGCCCCTCCTGGCCCTGCTCCACGTGGGGATGATGCCCAGAGATTGTTCTGAGCCAAAGCCACCTCTCGGGTTTCTACACCAGACACAGAGAACCTCTCCTGGCTGGGCGTGAATGCTAATTTCGGAGCACATCTGTTTCCCTTCAGGAGTTAACTTTGAAAAGTAACCTTTCAGCAGATGAAAGGGAGCAGGAAACCTCATTTTCTTGTGGAATCGTGTTTCTCTTCCTCTCTGGAGACAGCTGTACCTGGGAGCTGTCTGGTTCGCTTTAAATGAGAGCTACTTGTTTCACTTAAAAAATAAGAAAGAGGGAAAACAAAGTGGTTTGTAAGCAGCGACACAACTTGAGCAGGTTTTCTTCTCATCTGTGCCAATTAGTTGACCCTGGGAGTCTAAGGTTCCTATTTCTTGAAAAAAAAAAAAAATCTGCACCTAACTACATACTCCCCAGACATCGTAAATCTCAGCCTCATTTTCCAAATCCAACTGTCGGTCGTGCGTACCACTTTGCTTTCCAACATGTGTACTTTCTCACTTAACACTGACGAGCACAAAAGGACTGGACATCGTGTATGCCGTGTATGGAAGGGGCCTCTATGTGGTGTGCAGCTAACTGCCGTCGCCCAGTCACCCTAAAGCCATCCCTTGGGCTCCCTCTTCCCCCATGACTTAAAGATGCTACTGAAAACTATTCCACCAAAGTGATTCCATGCCACGAGTACGTTCAGAGCAGCTGCTGCCGCAGATCCTGAAGAATCTGGTTTGCAGTTCCCCTCCCTCACCATGTGTACTCGGAGTATTTGGGGGCCTCTGGGGACAATGCTAGGCTTTGTTTTTGAGCTTGTTCTCCCAGAGAAAGCTCCCTACAAAGCCCGCAGGGCAAGGAAGGGGTTGCTGACTTCTGCTACTTCCCCAGGATATGCCAGACTCACGGTCGCAGGGGTGTGGCCCTGAGGTGTTTTGTTTGTGTAACTGGAAATAACAGTACCATTTGTTCTTATAAACAATAACACTGTTCCACTCTCCTCCCCCACTCCCTCCTTCTCTCCTTTCCTTCTTGGAGGCAGCCAGGTGGGGCCCAGGTGAGGGGGTATCACATGGGGCAGCACCATTTCGTGTCAAGGCTCATGGGCAAAGGGTGTCCCAGCTGAGCAGCAGCCTGTGGGCGCAGGTGCAGACTGCATGCAGGGGCTGAGCAAAATGAATATAAATGTGCCTGGCCAGCATGGCTCAGTGGTTGAGTATCGACCTATGAGCCACAGTTTGATTCCTGGGTCAGGGGACATGCCCAGGTTGTAGGCTCCATCCCCAGTGTGGGGCATGCAGGAGGAAGCCAATCAATGAATCTCTGTCATCATTGATGCTTCTATCTCTCTCTCCCTCTCCTTTCCTCTCTAAAATCAATAAAACTCTATTTAAAATGTTTTTTAATATAAATGTAAATAAACACATGTCCTGAAAGACACTGGGGTTCAGAGATAAGTCACTGATGGCCCAGGAGGCCCCTGAATCTGCCTGTTCCCATGGACACACATACCTGCAGTGGCCTGTGGACAGCCCTCTGACCCAGACCTGAGAACAAAGTACTTGCTCATGGTTATGATACTTATCAAACACAGGAGAAATGGGTGAACACAGTGAGAACTTCCATCAGAGACAGAAAATGTAAGAAAGTATCAAACAGAAGAGCTGACGAATATAATTAACAAGGGTCGACACAGACTGGAAGAAGCAGAAGAAAGGATCCGTGGTCTGGAATGCACCCAAACAGAGAAGCAATAATCTCAGGATTCACTCCAGGGATGCACGTATGGTTCACCCTCCACAAATCAACGAATGTGAGGGCATTAGGTCAACGACTGAAGCATAAGGCCATCTCAACAGACGCAGACAGAGCATTTCACAAATTCAACATCCATTCATGATAAAAACTCCCAACAAAGTGGACCTAGAATGTACTTCAACATAATAAAGGCCATGTAGGACAAGGTCACAGCTAACATCACACTTCCTGGTGAAAAGCTGAAAGATCTTCTTTCTCGCAGATCAGGAACAAGTCAAGGATGCCCACATTCGCTGCTTTTATTCAGCAGAGTATGGCACGTCCTAAACACAAGGCATCCAAGTTGGAAAGAAAGAAATGAAACTGTCACTACTTGTTAACAACATGACTTTACAGATGACCCCAAACTCTGGTGTGCACAGAAATCGTCACCTCAACCACAGTGCACAGCTGTCGCCTGCAGAAGCCCTGGCCCTTTCGTCTGGACGGGGCTCAGGGAGGTGCCCTTTCACCGGCACGTGCAGGCAGGTAGCACTGCTAGCACTCGTGGTCGTCACTAGTAGACATCACCACTAATAGTGAACAGCTATTTGCCATTACCGCATTTAATCCTTACAGCAACCCTGTGGACTAGGTACCATTATTCCATTTTACAGGTGAGCAACCTGAGGCTTAGGGAAATTCATGTCTTCCTTTCGGTCACACAGCAAGAGGCAGGCTCAGACGCTAACCCGGTTCTGTTCCGCACGAAGCCAGCTCAGAGCTGGCCGCCACCTTCATGACTCCAGGAGGCAGAGCTGTGGACGTGGGAATGCCTCGTGGGCTGGCTGCAGGGACCAGCCCCAGGCAGGCTGAGGCTCGGTGCCCATCTTCCCATCTTTAGCCCAAGGGTCTATCACTGCTTCGTGAGCATGCTCACTTGAGGGTCATAAAAAACAGAAACGTCACTGATGGAAACCCCAAAATAAATGGCAGGAGGAGAGTATTAAATGACAAATAAATGTTAGCATCAGTAAAACAAAAGTAAAGGAAAATTTTATCTGGGCACTGGATGCCATTAACATATTTTCATCCTATGTAAACACTCAGAAAATTTCCCTCTTCAACCCACTGTGGCATGGGAAAGAAAAGGCCTGCAAGAAACAGGGTCCAGCACCGACAGAGACCAGAGCCGGGACTGCCTCATCCGGGGTCCAACCTTTCGGAACCCATGCCACATGGATTTCTACGTGCAGCTCGCCCCGTCTCAAGTACGCTTGCGACCATAAACAAAGCCCAGCCCAGAGTTGGAGTGGTGAGGAGCACGTGGTGGGAAATTCATTATTTGTGGTCTTTTTCTCTGTTTCTTTAAATACAACTTCACACAAATCCATGTCCCTCCTGGCCTGTCCTCCAGTCCCTCCCGGCAAGGAGCCGTCACTCTTACCTCCTAATGAGTCAGAGGCCTTGTCTTCAGAGAAACCGGGCAGCTTTCAAGTTGGTGGGTTTTGTACTTCAGTCGTGATGCCACGAGCTGAACATGTGCACGGACTGCCGCAAGCAGCTCCTGACGGAGCCTCTGAAGTTAGTGGCGGGGATGCTGCGCACACTCAGCCGGTGGCCAAGCCCTCGCCCTGAAACACCCTCGTGGCGGGAGTCTGCTTTGAATGCCTAGAAGGACGTGAAGCCTGGCATTTTCTCCAGACATCATTTCTTCAACCCCAGGATCACCTGCAGTATGCGCAGCTCCTGCCCACAGCTATGGTTCCTGGGAAATTTTGCATTTTTAAGGCATGCTCACATTTAGCTCCCCTGCCCTCATCATTGATGCCTATCATTAGCAATGCTTTCTGTGAGCAGCTGAAGGCAGCCACCAGGACACTGTGTCTGTCTTAAGACTCCACATCATAACAACATCAGCAATAAGTTGCAAGTCTTATTGCAAACTGTAGACCAGACACCTGTGTGTTAGGTGCCACGTAGGCCACTGGACTGTACGGTGCTACTATCCACATACCAATTTCCTTTCTCATTTATAGATGAGAAAGCGGACACTCAGAGATCTTTGTGGTCTGTCCACTGTCTCAGAACCAATTCAAAGGACAGCTCACATCTGGACCGAGGACTGCATGGCTCCTTTAACCATAGTCTCAAATGCCATATTCCATGTAAACAATTCACATTTAAAAGCACGTAAGTAACAATTTATTAATTAAAATGGGTCTTGTGAATAAGAAGAAATTTATACACAATCTCCCCAGTTCCTGCTAATAGATGGTCTCTGACCCGAGTTTCTGACACTGAGCTGCTTCTGAATCCCTAGGAATGTCCTAGGTGATCTGCAGGAGCACTTTCTGTTGTAATAAGGTGACTCTTGGCGGGCTCCTGGGGTGGGAGGGGGCGGGGGGGCTGGTCACCAGAAAGACCAAGCCGTGGTTAGAAGCTTGGGACTTTCAGCAGCTCCACCCCATCCTCCAGGGAGGCACAGGGGCTGGGTTTGGCTGGGTAATGACCACACCCACGTGATGACGCCTCCAAAAACTCCCAATCTATGGAGTCCAGAGCACTCCCAGTGGTGAGCATCCATGTGCCATGAAGGTGCCCACCCATCTCCATGGGACGGAAGCTCCTGTGCCCAGGACCCTTCCACGCCTCACACCGCCTCCATCGGCTGCTCACCTGCCTCCTCTGCCCTGCCCTTTACTGTACAATGAACTGAACGTAAGCTGGGTCTCCCTGCGCTCGGTCCACATACCTGATCCAGCAAATGGACCTGTGGAGGCATTGTGGGAACCTCGATTTGTAGTCGAGTTGGACAGGAGAATGGGTGGCCTGCAGACCTGCTACTTACAAAGGGCATCTGAAGTGGGGGCCGCCTGGGGTCTACGCCAGCACCAGGCTGTTATGCTGGAACTGCTCCCTATGGAAAACCCACTCGTCTGGTATCAGAAGTGTGAGCGTAGGAGCTGAGAGTGAAGGAGAACTGAGTTTTCCTTAGCCGGCATTTCCATTCATCTGCACTTGACTTTCCTAAGAACCAAAGGTGTTGGGGAGGTGTCACTAACCCATCTGACAGAGAGCTTTCCACCCCCCACAGCCAGGCACTGGTTCTGCTGAAACCAGGCTCCCAGACCCCCACTGCACTGACGTCTGGTTATCTGTGTCACCCATGGCTACAGGCAGAAATTTTCCTGTCTGCACACAGCAGCATAGCGCTCCCTTAGTGCTGGCTGGCACTGAACTGCAAGGTAAGCCTGTGGGGGACTGGTGAGGGTGCCCTGTTCACACTGCCTGGTAGGTGCCCTGTTCACACTGCATGGTAGGTGGGGCATCCCTGAGGCAGAAGAGCAGCTAGAGAAACCTAACAAGACAATGCTCAGGTCGGACTGCTGTGCCATCTGCCTCCCTGTCCCCAGAGACCAGTCCCCTTTCATCTGTGAAGGTGGAGCTGGTAACACTGATCTGATGGTAAACTTGGGGCGATCTGAGCCCCTGCCTCCTCCACCACTTCCCGAACTCACGCTGCTTTCTTCCTCCCTGGGGACCCCAGAGGCTCCTGGGGGAGGGGCGCCATACAAGCTCCACCTGTGATAATTGAGCATTACTGGGATATATGAAAGGGGCTCCACCATCATTTTAGCTCATTACTCCTTAGTAGCCCTGCGGTAATTCCACACTGAAGTCATCAGGTGGATGTTATTAGAGCTATTAATACTAATAATAGCAATATGTTCAATGCTATTGTCATTTGGGCAAATGGCTAAAATGATGACTGTCAATCTATAAACTGGAAAAAATGGTTTCAATCCTATTCAGACTCCACTGTCTTAAGGTGCTGGGGGTTTTCTGCAGGAGATCAGCTTCACATGCAAAGAACCAGGTCAGGTTCCCCAGGTGAACACTACCAGACACTCCACAGTCCAGGCACAAGGAACCATACAATACTGGTATCACCTTGTACCAGGGTCCTCTGTCACAGGGAGACAGAATGAAGATCTATACTAGATACTACTTAATACAAGCTTTCTGTGACAAGGGAAAATATTTACGAATAGTCAATTACAAACGCACACCCACTGTCCACTGAGCTGCATGGCATTTCCAGACGTGAAAACAGACGTGCCCAGACACACACAGAGCACACACCTGGGCAGGTCCTCTGACTGGAGATGCACACTCAGTGAGAGTGTGGGAACCATAGAAAACCTATAAATATCAACCTCATGGTCACATATCTAATAAAGCTGACAAGATACCTAATTAAATGCCTCAAATATGGAGTGTTTATAAAGCAAAACTAATGGCTCCAAATAAATGTGAAGTCACAGAAAGCAGTTAATCTCTTTATAAATTTGCAAGAATAGCAAACTTTGTAACAAATTTTATAAAAATAGCAAATCTAAATGTTAAAGGACCTTAAAATTTATCTTATTCAATGATCCAAATAAGTGCATGGTATGTTATTAAACCATTCAGAGCATTTACATATATATACATGTATATGTATATGTATATGTATGTATACATATGTGTGTGTGTATGTGTGTAGGTATATACACACATACACACACACTAGAGGCCCGATGCATGAAGACTCATGCAAGAATGGGCCTTCCTTCCCCTTGCTGCCAGCACTACCTTTGCTCCAGCCCAGAGCTACCTTTCTGCCTTTGCTCGGGCCTGGAGCCGCCTTTCCGCCTTCCCATGCTGCCCAGAGGCCCGGACCAGCTGGGGCGGTGGCTGCTTGGCACCTGCATATGCAAATTAACCCACCATCTTTGTTGGGTTAGTTTGCATACTCACTCCTGATTGGCTGGTGGGTATTACGAATGTATGGTCAATTTGCATCTTTCTCTTTTATTAGTGTAGATAGATATATATGTGTATATATACCTATATATGTATGTGTATATATATCTGAGTGTATATACATATACACATACACATATAAGATTGTATAGGTATATATTTTTTTTCTCATTTGATGCATGTCACATAGCATATAAAATGATCCCAATTTCACCAATAAACAAATTGAAACTAAAAACATGCATTATCTGGCCACAGTCCACACCACTCACAGGTCCAGTTGGAGGAGCAAAATGGAGGAGAGGACTGTGTGTTTCTCCATGATGGGGCTGGGTGCTCTGCGGCTGTTTTATTTAATGCTCATGGCACTGGAGTGGGGGATGGGGGAGAGCTCACTGGCTGTCCCCACTCACAGGATATGGACCCAGCTCCAGAGAAAAAGAACTAATTACCAAGGGCAACACAGCTAGATAGCAGGGAGGAAGGGGATGCTAACCCAGTGTTTATGACTATAAGATGAGCTGCAGTAATAACTCAACATGCATATGGAAATTTTGGACTCTTCTTACAAGTGAAAAATCTACATTCTCATGGGGGCGTCTTAGTGATAGAGGTGTAAAATATTGTATTTGGGAAGAGGACTGTGTTATAGTGGTTTGGTGAGTGAAAACTATGTACAATCAACGTTTTTGAAATCACTTAAAAATCTTAATTCTAAACATTTAGCAGAAAATATATGTCATCCAATCAATTCTGATTTGTAAAACCTGTCAGCAAAAAAGAAAAAAATTCATAAGCACTCTATATTTCATAAGTAGAAATAGATTTTTAGAAGAATTTTTTCATATGTAAATAATTTACAAGAGAGTTGAATAAATTTGGCTGTACACCTGAATGTGTGATGAGAAAATTTTGTTAATTTAGAAGTTGAACTCATGCAGTTCCAACTTTTTAATACAAAATCAAAAACCATCTTGGATAATTTGCATCTGAATCTCTGCTGTAGCATTTCAGTTATTTACTTAGCTAAGTAGAGCACAGTGTGAAATCATTTATTAGAATTTAACTATAGCAACCATTTAAATATCATCATATAATTTCTCTATATTTTCTTTCTAGCATTAATTCACTACCTATTCTAATGACTGAGCTTAAAATATTTTTCTCAATTTGATTAAATTACTGAAGATAATACTACAATCCTTTTATTAGTCAAAATTTGTTTTCTTCTTAGACATCTAATATGGATTTTATATATCTATATAGATATAGGTATTTATATGGATATATATTTGGAGATATCTATCTATATATACACACATCAATATGTGTATAGAAATACATATATATCTATATAGATGGTTATAAATCTATCTTATCTATCAATCAAGATCTTGGCCATCAAGCCATTTCTTTTTACAAGATATGAAAATCACTACAGATCTGTATCCATCCATCCATCCATCCATCCATTCATCCTCTTCCTTTCTATCATGTGGCCTAGCATTCCATAAGAACCACACCAGTTAAAATAAAATTCTTCCGTAAGAAAGGAAAAGAGGATGACATTTCCTTGAGCAATATTTTGTTTTGATTTGAGTAAATGTACAATTCAAACCCTAAGCTGTCACTACTGTAGACAAGTGGTGAAAATGGTATAATTGTATAATTAACTCATATCTCCATTCTGCTAGAAATAAAATAGTATGAATAAGCACCATTATCTTTCTTGAAGGTGTAGGCAATGACAGCCATTTTTATTTTTATTTCATAAGCATACACACAATTGTTTTGTTAAATAACTTGTATGAAAAGTTTCACCTACTAAAACATGGACTAGTTTCTTAGACTTCTGAGAAAATCCAATAACCTCTTGCTCACTGGTTCACAAAACTTTACACTAGAGGCCCAGTGCATGAATTCATGCATGGGTGGGGTTCCTCGGCATGGCCAGCGATTGAGACATTTCATCCATCCCAATAAATACAGCTCATTCATTCATTCAGGTATACATACATTATTCCTTCAGCAAATAGTTACAATGCAAATCTGGGGGCAGTCACTATTCTATTCATTGAAGATAGTGAACAAATAGAAAAGTCCATGGCCCCAGAGGATTCATGTTCTACAGTGAGGAGACAGAAAGGAATAAAACTCAACAAGCAAAATCAAGGCTTGATGATGATGATGATATGAGCCTTAGCAGAAAAGGGCCATGCAAGTATTAGCCCCAAATAACTTCCAACGCAGAAATCAGAGCTGATGAACATCCACTCTTCTAGAAAGCAGAGTGACACCAAGGAATGAGGATCTGATTGGGCCTAAGAAGTCCATCTCGCTTAGCTCCCTGCTCTCTAGGACAGAGAGAGCTATACTCACCTAATGGTTGGGTGGTGATTCTGTGATTTGCCTTAGAAGCCTTACCTTTAAAACTTCTAGCTGCTTCCTAAAAACAAAGTCCTTCCTTCGGCCTGATTTAAATTCCTGCGCTAGCTCAAGACCAACCTGTCACACCCTAAATGAAGGATGCGTGGTCTCCGCTCAGTGTCTACGGCTGACGGGGGATTTCATATGACACTGTCTCCCGCACAATCACTCATCAGGCAAATGAGGTGACTGAGACCAAGAAAGCAGAGGTGACTTGACCTGGAGCCGTGTGAGTATTCCACGCAGTCAGAGCAGAGCACAGGTCTCTGCTCCCCATTCCAAAGCGTACCTGTCATGTTGAAGTTTAGCCAACCTGAAATCATGGGCAGAAACTTTACTGTGAATGACATTTGCAAGAAGAGATTCCAGGGAAGGGGGACAATAGGTCACCTGCAAATCCTGCAGCATGATTTGCCCTCACCCAGGTGGCAGCACTGCTCGTGTCACTACCTGGGGTCTGGGTGTGACAGACAATCCATAGGGAAGCTTACAGTTGTCCAGGGCACACAGGACGCTAAAGCAGCACTGGGCATGCACTTCGTCCGCAGTCAGGCCTCAGGCCTACAATTCCTGGGAGACGCTTGCCTGATGCTAGCATGGGGGCTGTGTCTCAACCAAATAATACCATTTCCCAGTTGAAAGTCTCATCAAAATTCCTTTTAAATGCAGTGATCCCTTATCCCCCAAAGCTACGGCCCCATGTCTAATATACAAGCATTTCCAAAACCACTGGCTGTTTCTTTCAGCTGTGACCCTGCTCAAAAGATCTTAGTAAATGGGGCTTTTTATAATTTCAAACAGCATATGTTCTGACATATTTGTACCTGGATAAGATTTCTGCTAGTTATGAACATGTTTTTCCTCATTATTCGCTGAACATGTGTAATTGCACATCACACAGAGTTGACCCAATGATAACAGAAGCAGAAGGAAAAACAGAGCCAATAGATGTTGCAGAAATGACACCGGGTCTCCACACACATTAATTTTGCATCAGCTCACGGGTGGGCGACGCATGCCCCATTTGCTCCTGCTGCTGCTACCTTTTCCTATCCCCACATGTGAGATTAATGGGGATTGTGTTTGTTAACATTTGACAAATGTCAAAACATAGCTCCTCACACCCTGCCAGGGCCTCTCTGATTTTCAGCCTATTCACTCTCATCTCTGTGTGCATCTTCCAGACCTGATCTCTGTGGGAGTCAGATGTATTCACCAGGGTTCTGCAGAATAATGACACGGAGCCTGGTAATGAGAGGGCCACCCCTGGCATCAGGGTCCTTTCTGAGCTCCACAAGCACTCAGGTTCCGCACCTGAGCCCTGGGAATGATCGAGGGGCCGCGGCACCCACAGACACCTACTCTTCCTAAACGCCCTCTTCCCAAAACAACCCTCTCTTTTGGGGGAAGAAATTTCTTCCCAGTTCTATTGTGACATCCATCATAGTGCAAGCTTAAGATGTTGAACAGGACAGTTTGATTTACACATATTGTAAAATGATTACAGTAGTTCAGCTAACATCCGTATTCTCATGTAGATACAATAAAAAGAAAGAGAAAAAGGAAAATTCTCCTGATGAGGACTGTTTAAATTAACTTTCATAACGATCATCCTATAAACTGTACAGCAGTGATAGTGTAGTCATCATGTAGACTATTGAGAGTACTTATTTATGTCTTAACTACAAGTCTGTGCCTTTTGGTCGCCCTCCCCCAATTCTCCCTCCCCCCACGCTCTGCCTCTGGGAACCGCGAATCTCATCTCTTTTTCTATGAGTTATTTTTGTATTTGCTTTTTTTAAAATTTAGATTTCATATATAAGTGACATCTTACAGTACTTGTCTTTCTCTGTCTGACATATTTTACTTAGCATAATGCCTTCAAGGTCCACCTGTTTTGTTGCAAATGGTAGGGTTTCCTCATTATTTATGGCTGAAAAATATCCCATTGTATGCATATACCACCACTTCTTTATGCCTTCAGCCAGTGATGAACTCTTAGGCGGCTCCTGTGTCTTGGCTGTTGTAAATGATGCTGCTGTGAACACGGAGGTGCAGATATCTTTTTGAGTTAGTGTTTTCATTTCCTTTGGATCTATTCCCAGAAGTGGAATGGTGGGATCATATGTTAGTTCTATTCTAAATATTTTGAAGAGCCTTCACACTGTTTTCCACCGCAGCTGCATGAATCCCACCAGCACTGCAGAAGGTTCCCTTTTCTCCACACCCTTGTCATTTTTGATCAGGGCCATCCTATAACAGGCATGAGGCGAGTTCTCATTGTGGTTTTAATTTGCATTGTCCTCAGAATGCTGGCTTCATAAGATGCGTTTGGAAGTGTTCCATCCTCTTCAGTTTGCTGAGAGAGGCTGAGGAGGACTGGAGTTAATTCTTCTTCAAACGTTTGGTGAGATTTACCAGAGAAGCGTCTGGTCCGAAGCTCTCCCTCCGAGGAAGGTTTTCATTGCTGACTCAATATCCTTCCTAGGAACTGGTCTACTCAGACTTTTTCCTCCTGTTGCAGTCTTGGTGAGCTGTATGTTTCTAGGTACCTGTCCATTTCCCCAGACTGTCCAGTCGGTTGTCAGAGAGATGCTCAGAGTAGCCTCTTATGATCCTTTGAATTCCTGACGTGACCGCTGCAGTTTCTCCTTTTGCGCTGACTGCTGATTTGGTCTACCCTAGGGCACATGCAGCATGTGCTTAAGAAGGTGCACTCTTCTGTTGTTCCACAGAGTGATTTGCATATGTCTGTGCGGTTCCTTTGGTCTACAGCATTGCTCACGTCTACTGCCTCCCTCTTAGTTCCCTGTCTGTTCTCTCCATTACTGAGTGTGGTGTTAACTTCCCTTTGTCCTTTCAGACCTGGTAGTTTGAGCTTTATATATTTAGGTGTTCCGATGCTGGGCACATAAATATTTGCAACTGTTATATCTCTGTGCTGCATGGACCCCTTTATCCTTACAGAATGACCTGCTTTATTGCTTTTTACTATTCTTAGTTTAAAGCCTATTTTATCTGATACAAGTGTATCTGTCCCTGCTCTCTTGGTCACCGTTTGTTTGAAACGTCTTTTCCATCCCTTCACTCTCAGTCCGTGTGTGTCTTTAAGGCTATAGTGAGTCTCCTATAGGCAGCATATTGTTGGACTTTTTTTAAAAAAAAATTTATTCAGCCATTCCAAAGCTTTTAATTGGAGAATTTAATACGTTTACATTTAAAGTAATTATTGATAGATCAGGACTTAATATAGTTATTTTGTTCATTATTTACTGGTTGTTCTATAGAGTCATTGTCCCTTGTTTCTTATCCTGCTATCCGTGTGTCTGTGTGTATATGTGCATGTGTGTTTGTGTGTGTGTGTGTGTGCGTCTGTGTGTGTTTTGATATCTTTGGTATCAGCAGGCATTGGCTTCTTTCGCATGTTCTTTATGTAATTACCACAGAAGCCATCTGCATCCTGAAATTCCTCACAGACATTCCACCTAGCAGACACGGCTGTAAGCATGTACTTGTTATGAATGTGGAATTTCATCAGACTTATCTGATGGTGAATAATGAAGATGTCATATTTTGACTGACTAAGATCTGAATTAACTTTATATCTTAGGGAAGTTCACCATCGTGGGCATCTTGGCAAAGCCAGAGATCATTGGGCTCTCTGTTGCAAGAACCTCAACATATTGTATAGTCCAGCCATGTAGACACACCTGTTCGAAAATTGGACTTATCATCTTTGAACTGAAAAGGCAGAGGCAGTAGAGAATCCATTCTGATGGCCAGTGGCACCCTCCCGAGCAGTCATGTCACACTTCCAGGGGGCCTCCCCGTGGACGTAAAGTGTAAGCTGGTAAGTCCAGTATTCAGTGAAAACACTTTCCTCATTTGAGTAGTTCCATGGCGTGATGACCCTTATTTTACCAACATTTCTTGTTCCTGCCCAGCTTCTGAAGTTAATTCACTGGACAATTTTGTGAACTTGCTAATATTATTCTGATAAATCCATATTCTGCTTAAATCATCCTAAGTTGGTTTCTATTATTTGCAATTTAGAGCCTGGGCTGCTATTACTACACCATGCAACACACATTAGTGGGTAATTATGCATCTTATGTCTTGTTGACAATTTAACTCCCTACAGGGAGTTTATCATTTC
>NW_006295816.1:4463946-4479826 GCF_000327345.1 Myotis davidii
TGAGGATTGAGCCCACAACTCAGGCATGTGCCCTGACCCGAATCAAACCGGGGACCTCTTCGTTCATGGGTCGACACTAGCCGGGCATAAATCATAATGAACATTTTTAAAAATATATATTTTACACACCTCCAGGAACAGAGCCATAGACTGTTTCAGGAATTAGATTTGTTGGTGATGAGCAACCATGGCTCACAAATTAGTAATGACAATTAAATACCTGAGAAATAAATTTTGCCACTTAAAGAAATTTGGAGTGTTCCTTTAGAAAAAAAGATACCAATTATATTTTTAAAATTATTTATTGATTAGAGAGAGAGAGAAAGAGAGAGATTTGTTGTTCATGCATCCATTGGTTGCTGCTTTTAGGTGCCTGACCGAGGATTGAACCTGCAACCTTAGTGTATCAGGAAGATGCTCTGACCAACTGAGCAACCTGGCCATGGCCGAATTATATTTTGAAAAGTCGTTTTATGAGCTTCGGGTCCTGAGCTGTATTCTGAGGACTAATGTCTTTTCAAACACAAGATACTCCAATGCAACAAAATGCCTTGTTAGACAACAGAATATTTTTGTCCTTTGTATTCTTTCTTTCTGTATCTTATAGACTCTTAAGAAAATTCCATAGACATAAAATAAGTGGCAATCACTGCTAATATCACCCCATTATCTCTCCCTTTTGGTGCCATTGTCCTGCATGCTAATATAAAAAAATGCTAGAGGTTCATGCTGTATATGAGCTCATAAGTCAAAATGGACACTTTCAATCGGGGCAAAATCCAATAAGAAATGTGGGATTCTCTAACACCCCAAGGAAGTGTCTAGCCTACAACTCCACTAACCACAACTTTACAATTCCCACTGTGTCATGGGCCAGGGGTAGAGAACACATGCACATTTTTTTAAAATCTATCCTGTAGACCAGTGTTTTGCAAAGCTTGGGTGTAGCATCATTTTAGATGATACATGAGCAAATGTAATTTTAAATATGTATTAGAAAACATATCTTGCTATCATATTATAATGTGATTTCATGCATTAATTTCACCACAGTAGAGGCTAAATCAAAGTGAATCATCTAAAGTGCATCAGAAAGCTTACTGAGTAAATCGCAGTACAGAGTCTAATGCTGGTTTGGCAAAATGCTGATGCTCAGATGTGAATGAATGAAGGAAGGCCGAGTAGCCTCTGTAACCTCAGGGAGGTCCCCTTTCTGAGGGGAAGCCACAGAAACAGGGAGAACCTGTGTCCACGTACGGGTCCTCCCAGAGCAGACCTGACCCAGGATGTGAATGTGGCAGTTTGTGTGGAGGTGATTCCAGAAGGCGTGTGGGGGGAGGGGTGGGGCGCGGGAGGAGGAGGAGGGACATGGGAGGGGGACAGCCAGGCCAGGGTGGCAACTCCAGCCCAGGCACACTGGGGGTGCTCGGACAAAGGCTGTAGACCAGGTTTGTCCCACGGAAGGGCAGGGAAGCTGGGCGTTTACCCACAACTTCCCATCTGTCCCTGGTTGATGGGTGCTCAGGGGGACTTAGTCCTCTGGCATTTCTGTCCTGCCCCAAAGGGACTGGCTCTGGCAGAGATTTGGGAACTGTTGTGCTGAGGGACCCAGTACAGGCAGAAGGGAGGGGCGTGCCCTGGCAGCCTCAGCCACAGCCAAGGCTCGAAAGGCTACAGAATTGATTTAGATGTTTTCAAATGACCAGTGATGCAGGGTTTATTTTCCAGAGGTTTTTTTCAATTGCATTCTCATTCTAGAAAACTTATTCATCCCAATATAGCATAAACGAGGTAAATATATGAACCAACCTATCTATTTTACAACTAAATTAGATCAACAAGAATCTAATTCTATTCATTTTGCATTTTATATTGTAAACAGTGTTTGAGAAATTGGGGGGTGATGAGTTAATACTCATATTCAAGATGACTATAAATATTTCCACATCATAGGCTAATATTTAATTCCAAAAATCAGGAATGAGAAGCAAAATAGATATTGGTACGGGAACAGAAGAAAGATGGACAACTAGTGTCTAACGCACCGCACCGAGGGGGCTCGCAGGTCCTCCCTTCCTCAGGAACCCCCTTCCCACAAAACACTTGCTTTCTTCTTTCTGTCCAAGCCCCTGAGCCGCGTGCCCAGGCTGCACCCGGGCCTCTTACAGCAGCTTCTCAGAGCAACTGTCATCCCTCACTGCGAACCCTGCCCTGGCTGCGACCTGTGCCCTCACCCATGTCTGTCTCTGGAACATTCCCCCATCTATTTTTATCCTCAGCCTCACTGGCAATAAATAAAAGCTGTGCCTGGAAGCGTTAGGGCTTCAGAAAGGTAAATACTAACTGGGATCTGAGTGCCTCTCTCAGATGCTCAGGGGACAGAATTAAAGTGAACGTACTACTTGGAGTCAGGTAAGTGGACCTGACTCTAACTGGGACAGGAAGGGGAGCTGGAGTAAAGAAAGACCCCTTTTAAAATACGCTCTATCCCGCACCACGGGGCCTCAGAATGCGCCCTTAGGAGGAGCTGTGGCAGGAGGAGCTGTGGCGGGAGGAGAAGGCTGGTTTACAGACAGTTCCTGGCTCCCTGGCCAGCTTTGCAGGGCTCCACCGCTGATCAGAACTGCAGTCCTAATCCTTCTCAGGGGCGCGTTATTTTTGCTGCCGCACAGCCCGGCAGTGTGGAAATGCAGTCGGGATATGCTCCTCCTCTGAGGCCTTGGTGCTGAGATGTGCTCTGGGAACAGGTTGCTTCAGTTTCCGCAGCTCTGTTCTTCTTGCAAAAGGTAAGACTGGAGTTAATTAATTAAAAAGCACTAGACAATTGCCACGTGATCACAGGTCCAAGAGGAACGCAGCCGTCTTAACTGAGTGCCCGGGGATGCAGACAGGGGAAGCTCATGAGGGGAAAACTAGAATCCGCACAAGAGGAACATGCTCATGCTGGTCAATTAGTTCTTATCCTTTTCTTCTTAATTTTTTTGTTTTTGTTAATCCTCACCCAGGGATATTTTCCCTATCGATTAATTTCTAGAGAGTGGAAGAGAAGGGAGGGGGGAGATAGAGAGAGATTGATGTGAGAGAGACACAACAATTGGTTGCCTCCTGCAGGTGTCCAGACTGAGGCCAAGGACCGAACCTGCAACCCAGGTACATGCCCTAGACTGGAAATGAACCCATGAACCTTTGGTGCTTGGGCTGACACGCTAACTGCTGAGCCACACCATTCGGGGCCTTTTCTCCTTAATTGTTACATCTGTCCCCAAGGCCTGACAATCATTATGGTTTTAACCAACAACAATCAACTTTACAGGAATCTTGTCCATTCAGCAGCTCTCAAATAGGAAGGTGATCACTTTGATAAGGTGGTTCTGGTTTGAGAGTCTGCATAGTTAACTATAATTTACACCGGCTTCTCATACATGTCTGAGTTTTCACCACGTGACTGGAGAAAATGCATAACAAACCCGACCGTTACCCTATATGTGGCCTGCTCCTGAGCTGACAGTACCGTCTCCATCCCCTGAGCTGAGGGACCAACTCCATCTCCTGAACTGAGGGTACCATATCTCCATCCCTGAGCTGAGGGTACCATCCCCATCTCCTGAGCTGGGGCTGAGTGACGTCACCTCTGCCTTCCAGGCCTTCACTCTTACCTACTCTCTGTGGATATCTGTCCTTTCACTAGTTACCTGACCAGTGGAACAGGGATGGTGAAACCCATACACAATGCAACTAAAGCATTTCCCGCTGTTCAAAACAAGCTCCTGAAGGGCCCTTTTGAAAGGAAGAAAGCTATAATTTAGAACCATTTCTCTGTTTTCACATGAAGAAGGAAGGGCTGTCTCACTCAGGTGCCCCAGGGAGGGAACATCCGCCAGCAGCCAGAGGGAGGGTGTTAAAGGAGAGAATCCTCTCTGAAAGCCATTATGAACAGAATATAAGAACTTCATTTCTCCTTTATGAATTGTAGGGAGATGGATTCAGAAAATAAACCCAAGCCAGCATTTGTCACTGAAAAGCCTTCCATTTGCTTGACAAAAATAAATAAATAAAATGTGGCCATTGTCTTGTGGCCTGAGTGTTTTTTCCTGGGACGGGAACTCATTTGCTTTATCTGCGGAGGCTCATTGCTGGGGCCCTGGGCGGGGAGTGCCCTTTAGTTCTATCTGATTCTGGCTCAGGTGTGCGTGATGATACTGTCATTCAGATCCGCAGTGAGGACGGCGGAGAGAATCAGCAAAATATGAAACAGCTCGTTCTAAGAACACTTCCTGCCCCCTGTGGGGGACACCAAGGCACCGCCCACACAATTATGATCGAGCAGTACTCAGACTGCACATTTCCCCGCAAAGGGCCCTGTTTTCTCCTGTTGAAATAATGCCACGTGGCTTAATGTCACCTGAGTCAATATTATGTACTACCCAGGTTGGCTGGAAAACAGTTTGGGAATTAGCCCTGGATCCATCAACGGCAACAAGGACACGGCAGGTTCTGAAAGGTCTGCTAACATGCCCCCGCGAGCAGCCCGAAGTCAGTCACTCTCTACTGAAGGTTGATTAATGGGAAAAGAGAGCTCGCCCTAAACAGGATGTCAACAGTTCACACACAGCGCCGTGTGGCCAGACCAGCTGTAAAAGGCTTGCTCATTGCACACTCCAAAGCAAGTCATTCACTCATTCATTCTATTTTTTTTCGAACGACTTCCTGTGGAAGGGATGGGGACTACAAAATAGACCGATGGCCTCTGTACTTTGAGAAGTTTGCAATGTAGACTGACAGGTAAAGCTATCTTAGATGCATTTCACGTTTACTTGGTGATAAGATGGAGGCTACCTAAAGCCTTTCCCCTCCCTTGGTCCCCAATATATTTTTATTGATTTCAGAGAAGAAGGGAGGGGAGAGAGAGATTGAAACATCCATGATGAGAGAGAATCATTGATTGGCTGCCTCCTGCACGCCCCACACGGGGGATCGAGCTCACAACCTGGGCATGTGCCCTGACCAGGAATGGAACCATGACCTCCTGGTTCATAGGTTGACGCTCAACCACTGAGTCAAGCTTGCGGGGCAATGCTCCTGTCTTTATACCAGCAACACAAATTCTCTGTACCATCTCTCTTGACCCAGAGGGAAGAGAAGGGATAAGGAATATTTTTGAATCAATAAATTATCAGTAAGAACCTCCCTCCAAATACTCCACTCCCATTAGATTATGCATATTCCTAGAGTTGGATTGAGAGAATTCTATATGAAGTTGTAGACAAAGAAGGGAGGGGCTTGAGGAACTGGGTGAAGGGATTCGGCAAAAACCAACCAAACAAAACTCACAGACACAGACATCTGTGTGGCGATTACCAGAGGGAAAGGGGGAAGGGGAGGAGGAAGAGGGTAAAGGTGATGGGAGGGGAGTAGACAATGGGTGGCGAACACACAATACAATATTACAGATGATGTATTATAGAACTGTATACCTGAAATCTAGAAATCTTATGAACCAATGTCACCCCAATAAATTCAATAGGAATTTTTTTAAAGAGCTTCTATGGAAATCACCTCTCAGGGTGGTCTGATCATAAATGCCTCACTGTGCAGTCCTGGTAGGTAGTCATGCCCCTGGCATATGACTTTTAGTAAAAGGTTTACCTTTGCCTTAAGCAAGCCCTGTCCATTGTTTCTGTGCATCTAGGTGAACACACCTTTGAAATTGTCCCTTTCAGACCCTGCAGCAAAAACACCCTCATGGAGCTCACAACTTTGGTAACTGTCCTGTAATCTAATCCTCACCTTGCTTCTCCAGCCTCACTCAACCTTTCTTAAGTTCCCTCCCTAATTCCAAGTGCATAAAAGAAACTGCATAAAAGAAGCTGTAATTCCAAGAAGCGTGTTTTCTCAGTCTGTTAAGATCTTGTTTCCAAGAGCATCATCAGTTTGGTTCAAATGAATTTTTATAAAAACCTTTTATAGGTTTGGACAATCTTATGTCAACAGGGTGACGGTTGGTTAGTGGTAGGATCCAGAGAAGGGAACCTGCACCCCAAATTCCCTTAGCTGTCTTCGTAGGTGGTGGTAGGGGGCAGTGAGGGTAAGCGATGAAGGAACATCAAGTAAACTTGGAGTCTGCAAAGGCCCCCTCCCCGCCACTGCAGACCCTGTGGCAGCACAGTATTCCTTCTTCCCCAGGGGACACTGGAGCAGAGAGCAGAAATGGCTGAGATGTTTCTAGGACAATGGGCTCTGGGCCCCTCACCAAGTTCCTGTCCCCAGAATCCCATTCCCATGTGTCTGAGAATGGCCGAGAAATGCTGAAGGACTTAGAAAGCTCAGCTTATTTCCCCATGAGCCCTGGGGTCCTGGACTAACTACAGGGTTTCTGTCTGGGGCAGTCACAGCGCCTGCAAGCAGAGACCTGCACTGGGCTTTTCAACAAAACAAAAACATAAACTTGATTTTGGGGGGTTGTTAACTACCCAGTATCCCCTGCACTACAAACAAGAGACTTCCACATTCTGTCGCCCTGGGATGGCCTGAGGTCCCTCCTGCAAGCCCTGGTTATTTTGTTGTTTAATGGTCCTGTGAGGGAGGCAGATTCAGAAATTGACTCCAGGCTGCCATTGACCTTGAAGCTCCCGCTGCTTCCCTTCTCATGAATTTAATTAAATTATTTTATGTGTGAATGTTTTTTGTTTTGTTTTGTTTTTTAGTGACTCACTCCCCAAAATATTGAAAGCACCTTGACAGGAAAAATAATGGCTACCTGTTCACCACTCTCTAGACCAAGCTGAGTGCCTGGTGCACAGTGAACAGTCAATAGCTGTTGAATGAATAAACATGTCACATCCACACAAATATAAGGCTTATTCCTAGTTACAACGGGAAGAGCCCCCGCGTGGGTTTAGGTATTCTGGGAATAAACCTGATCTACTTGTTCATCATGTATGACCTTGACAAGCCATAACCTTTTCAGGGCCTCGGGTTCTTTTTCTGCAGAATGAAAAGTTTAAATTAATTCAGTGATTTGTGACCTGTGCTCTGGGGACAGGAGAAGTATGCACTGATAGGCTTAGGACCTCTTATTTCTAACTCAATTAGAACAAGGCTAATTTAATAACTTAAATATTAGGCTTAACATTTGAAGAGTGTCTCTGTGGTTTACACACACATTCACGAGTGTGCACATGCACACACACACAATCATCGGGGAGATTGTCCCCAGGTGTCCTCACACCTTCCTGAGACAGACACACCTGTCTGGAACCACAAAGACCATATGGTGTTTCTCTCCATCTTAACTTTGTATTGAGTGGTTAAGAACGTGAAAGCATTTTTAAGGATCTAGATGGTTTCTATTCTTAAATTTCCTGCCAGGAATTGGTAGGAAAAGAGTTATATCAGAGGTATTGCAACAGTAAGTTGGTTCTTGCTTTAGAAACCTCATATATGTATTCTCCTAATCAGAAAAAGTATAGATGTTCTCCTAAGTGTTTGCAGTGTGTTTCTTTGAGGCTTGCTGAGATTTCCCAAAGTACTTAACGTGTACCAGATATTGCACTAATAAGTTTAAAAACGAGTAAAATGCAGCAACACTATGAAGTAGACACATTGTCATACTGGTTTTCATTTCTTCAATCAAAGTGTTTATTGAGCATCTACTGTATCCTTACTACACTCAACAGCATAAGCAACAGGCAGCAAAGTAAAGACACACAGGGTCCCTGCTTTTATGCCGCGAAGGTGAGGACGGGGTGGTGGGGACAGAAAACCGTCAGCTAAATGCATTTTGATACACTCTGAGTCAGTGCCATGTCTCACCACTCTTACTAAATATTTCCAGACATCTCTGGAGAAAACAAGAGAATGATGGAATACAGAGTGGGAGGGTGGGGTGAGAAGAGAAGCTACATTTAAGGAAGTTCTCAGGGACAGAGAACACTTGAGCTGAGAGCTAGGCCACATAAGAGGAACAGTCCAGGAGAGAACACATAATTGAGAGCCCAGGGCAGGAATAACTTGGCATTTCAGAGAACAGAAAGAATGGAGAAACTGAGGCACGCAGGCTATATGAAGATGCGCCACCATGGATGGCTTCCCTCAGAAATCAGCTTAGCAGCTGTACAAAGCAGACCAGGGGTCTTCTCTGGATGAGAAGCTGCATGTTTTGGAGACAGTGTGAATGTATTTAGTGGCCTGTACTCAATGACGTTGGAGAATACCACAGCAGTAGGATCTGTAGCCATTACTCGCCTTTCATATTTATATTAAGAAAAGTCCTGTAATATCCCCCTTCCTGCCAATTCCCTGGCTTCTGGTGAGCTGAGGTGCCTTCAGGCAAGGATGCAGCCAGGTAATTGGAACTGCAAATTGATAACAATGAGATCTTTGAACTTGAAGAGCAGCAAGCCGTGACTGTAATTGACAATAGGGCAGACATAATTGATGTCTGCAACTCCGAGGGAGAAGGCAGCAGAGACAGAGGGAAAAGGCTGGGACTGTATTTGCCAGCATAACAATTAACAACACTGTTAACCGAGAAAACAGCATTATAACCTGGGGCATAAAGCACGAATTTATCAGTATTAAACCCCCAGGGGCCAGGAATGTGCCCGGAAAGGTCCCTGCAGGGCAGCATGAAGTGGCCCTTGCTTTGAAGAGGTCTCAAATTTGAAAGAGGAACATTTCTACAATGTGGGACTTAGGCCCCAGTTTCCCTGCATTTGTTCCCATAGTTCTTTTCCATTTTCAGGCCCCAAGGGTTTCAAGGGTCCCAGGCACATATCAGATTTTATTATTACCCAAATGTGAAAAACGCTACACTAGATAAACAAGGTCTAAGTCCTATTTGCTGATTGGTTGTGTGTGTGTGTGTGTGTGTGTGTGTGTCTGTGTGTGTTTTCTAACTGAGTGATGCAGGTCATAAAGAAAGGTAAAAGGGTCGTCTTCATTACTCTCAGGCCGCCATAGCTTTGATGAGTCATAAACGATCATCATTTTATCCCCCTCCCTAAAACTATCAAAGTCTGGAACTACAATTCTGATGTAAACAAAACTTTCATGTCCTTGAAATAAATGAATTTCCTATCTTAGAAACTTAAAAATTGAGTACTAATTATTTTCAATGTCTTCAAAATATTTGAGTCAAAAGTTGCTGGATGATTCATCAGAATAAGGTAGTCTAATCATTCTCACTAGGTTCCCTCATTTATTTGCCTGTTAAAAATACATTTGTATTAAACACAGAATCTATTTCGGATAAAGCAGAGATGACTTAGAGAAAATAAGCGGTCTAATTTCACTAGTAACGAAGCCTCATTCCCTTTCTGAGCTGAGCTCATTTGTTTCCCAGGTGGACTTTCAGAATCGGGCTTGTGTTGTGCACTATCACACAGATGCAGGCGCCGGGGCTTTACTCTGAAGATTGCACTGAAGGTGCATATCTTAAAATAAATCAAGCTAAGATAGAACTTTTGTTATTAGTGTGTAGTTGTGTAGTAGTAAATTGCAGTGAATGGAGCTGGATTTATTCCTACTTTAGAGATTTATTGGTGTTTTTTCATGGCTTGATATACGAGCAATCATTTTAAATGCCCCGTTGGCTCTTGAAAAGCAGGAACAGTGCTTATAAAGGATTTAGGGTTTCAAACACCGCTATACATAAACTATCGCCTGTTAATATAGTTCTCAGTTCCTCTTCTGTCTACCTGCTGAGTCCAAGATTATAGACATGTTTTCCAATTAAATTTGTGATTCTGGTTATTTCTCTTTAAATAGTTGAGTGTGTGTTTTAAGTATTTTAATCAGGGGTCCTCAAACTTTTTAAACAGGGGGCCAGTTCACTGTCCCTCAGACCGTTGGAGGGCTGGGCCATAGTTTAAAAAAAAAACTATGAACAAATTCCTATGCACACTACACATATCTTATTTTGAAGTAATAAAACAAAACGGGAACAAATACAATATTTGTATTTGCTTGTGGCCCGTGGGCCGTAGTTTGAGGACCCCTGATTTAAATCCTAGGTTAAATGCTTAAAGGTTTACGACTGTTTCTACTTTCTGTATCTGTGGCTTGTGTTTTTAGTGTCTATGAACCATACATATTGCACATATGCATATATTAATTCTGTCCTTTTTATTTCTTACATCTCTCGGGCTGACAGGAAGTATTAAGCATTCTGACTACACTTCTCTTTTTCTTTGTACATCTAAGCAGTTACACATTTCCACAGGTTACCACTTCCGGACTGCGGACCGTATGTGTCCTAACAAACAGCGCCCTCAAAGCTCTTGTGGACCCTACTCTCATATTGTCATGGAATCCTCACTTTAATTGCACTTTTTAATGTGTTTATGTTGTTGCAAGTATATAGTTTATGTGCATATATTATGTGTATATACTCAAACTATATCCAAGAATTATTTATTGATTTATCTACTTATTTATTTAGGTTAATCCTCACCTGAAGACACATTTTCCACTGATTTTTAGAGAGAGTGGAAGGGAAGGAGGGAGAGACAGAGAAACATCGATTTGTTGTTCCGCTTATTGATGCACACATTGGTTGCTTCTTGCATGTGCCCTGATCTGGGATCGAAACCACACCCTTGGCGCATCCAGTTTCCCCAGACGGAACGGCTCAGACTTATCAGAGCACATGCAACGCACGCCCTCCTGCGTCCACAGGCTCTACCCTATCGGACCAGTGACTCCAGGATATGTGCCCAATCGGGTGTGTCCTGGCATCATCTGCACTTGGCATAATGCTTGGCACAGAGGGAGTGCTGCTCACGGAGGCTTGTAGAATGAATGACTGGATGTGTAACTGTCATCACTGGAAGAACACTGATCAGGAAGTCCTGAAACTAGAATTAACCAGCCGGGAAACTTACTATTTGACTATGTGTGTGCCTTGTGCCTCACTGTACATGGAGGGGATTTGGTTAAGTAAATGATAAATTCTCCCTAGCACTGAAACGTCATGACTCTCTAAATTCATTTCTGCAACCACCATTATTTCTTCTGGATAGTAAGGTAGTTCTGTGTAGAAATTTAACAAAAATTTAAGTCTCTATAGTAAATAAAACTCTAAAAAATACAGCTTTTACAATATATAAGACACATAATAAATAAATTTCATTTGTTCTCCAAAACTACCCAACCATGTAAAGTTATTACCTTCATTTTATTTTTTATTGATTTATTTTAGAGAAAGATAGGAAGGAAGAGAGAAACGTTGATTTGTTGTTCCCTCACTTATGCATTCATTAGTTGATTCTCATATGTGCCCTGACCTAAGACTGAACCCACAACCTTGGTGTATCAGGATGGTGCTCTAACCAACCAAGGTAGCAGGCTGGGCCGCTTACCCTCATTTTAGAGGTAAATTGAGCCAGTGAGAGGTTAAGTGATGTGCCTGAATTCACACACGACCTGGTATTTAGATTGGGCAGATGGACTCTTGAGTTCTGTGCTCCTAACTAGAATGCTATGTTGCCTCTCACTGTCCTCGCGAGCTAGATTCCACTCCAGTACAGATTCCATTTTCCAATAAAGGTCACTCTTGCTTGCTCAGAGTAGGTGCTCACTATATGTACATTTATCAAATTGATGCATAAGCCTTCAGAGTCTACTTGAACAAGGTGTGGACATAGCAGGCACACTATGCACACACTTTGTAATTATAACAGACTCTCTTATTGGCTTTCGCGAACTTTCCCGTGTTTGTGTATAGTGAATACTACAATGCAATTAAGATCTTTGTAAAGCACAAAAGCAGCACTTAAGAAGGATAAAAATGTCCAAACTAAAATATGTTCCAAGTTCTTATATTTGAGCTCAACAATGCCACAAATAAGAGCATTATTTATAAAATACAGTGGTAATAATGCTTCCTGCAGGTTAGTAGGGAGAATCGATCTCAGCAATAAAATTGCAAAAGTACTAGGCAGGTATCATACCCTATCTGTGTTCAATGCTATCAGAATCTAGCAGTGTTCAAATCTGAACAGAAATTTAGATTTTGGGATTATCTTTACCATACTAACAGCTTTTCATTTTTAAAAATAGGATTTAAAAAATCTTATAATGGTGGGTACAACTTTTCTGAAATCTTGATATGCGTAGTTTAAGATGAAAGGTGCCATACATTCGCTGTATAAATTATAGCACCACTGACAAGGAGAAGAGTGGAAACCTGTAACCCCAGCCTCAAAAATAACCTGGCAACATTTGGATGTATCTCCTTGTCTTGTGTGAGAGTGTGTGTGTGTGTGTGTGTGTGTGTGTGTGAGAGAGAGAGAGAGAGAGAGAGAGAGAGAGAGAGAGTATGTGAGAGAGAGAGAGAGAGAGAGAGAGAGAGAATTTGAGTGTATTGCAGTATGCAGATGAGGATGTGAGGCAATGACAGTGAAAATCCAAGTCTGAATGCAGTGTCTCCCACGCCCTCACCCATTAAGGGGCCTCCCCGTGTTGAGAAGTCCCCACTAAGTATTTTAAACGCCTGTATTTGCTTAGATTCTTCCATGGTCTCAGCTTCCCAGTTTTAAAAGCAGTCTGTTCAGTGCTGCTCGGGCCCTATGTGAGTGCAGCCATGTCGGTGGCAAGAACTGCTTCCTGGGCTGGGCTCCAAGCAAACTCAGGAAGACGGCTCCTCACCCTGCTCCCCACCCTGCTCTGCAGCCCGTGTTGTCACCTGGGCGGATGGTCTGGGGCTTCTCCTTTCCTTGACTCACAGTCACTCATAGAGATGTCCCCTCAGGTTCTGCCTCTAACTGCCCTGTTTACAGAGACCCCAGGTAAACACAACAAAATGAGCCAGATGAGGGGCCGGGGCCTAACAAATCAATTTTGTTTCCTCTACTCTTTTCTGTCTTCAGCTGTTCTAGGACCCACCATGCAAAATCATGAATAGTCAGCCATTTGTTTCAGACAAAAGTCAGAATCAGCAATTTCACACACTTTAACCTAAACACTCAGCCTTTCTCCAATTTAAACGAGAACCTCATAGCCCCATGGCGGACTCCTGATCTTCTGTATCCATTCTTTTTACTCTTCTTGTAGTAACAGAACCCCTTCTGTTTTAGTTAGACAGGACCACACGCCTGGAGACGTTTCCTTCCTCCTCTGGCATCTGGGAGGCCTGCACCCAACACTGATGCCCCTTGCGCCCTGCCCAGCTGCTTAGGGGATCCTGTATTGATTCTGGGTCTGCCTAGTCCATGTCAGAAGTCCCTGTGAGTCTCAGGCTCTCGGCTCAGCATGTGATGCCCAGACCCGAGGACTCACACTCGCCCTCACGCAGTGGCTGGTCCCACAATCTCTTCCAGCTTTAAAATTACTTGGTTTTAATGAGCATACACAACTTCGGTGTAACGTTTTCAAAGTCGCTTATGCATGCATACAATTCCATTTCCCTTGTGGGTGTTCTGGACAGATCTCCACTTGGTGCTTGTTGTGGTTATAAAGCTACTGTACCGCGTGTATCACACGTGGACATGTGCCTGTTTAAAGGTGATCCTGAAGGGCAGAAACTCTGTCCTGAATGTTGTATTCCTCATTGCATCCAGCAATAGGACTCATTAAGTACTTGTCAAACTTGACTTAATTTATGGTGAGTAAATAGATCCCTGTCTTTCCAATACTAGTAAACGCTCTCACATGAAACATGAGCTGTAAATTGAAAGACTCATTGCTTTGAGCTTTCAAACACCAGCAGTACTAAATAGTACCACACTGCGTAAGGGTGCTAGTTATAGCCTCACAGTCTGAAAGGATTCTTGTGGTTTCCAGATAACAAGAGAAAACAATAACAATGAAAAAGGAGAGATGATACATAATATGTCACTTTATGTTGCACTATGAAGAAAAAAAGCTGCTAATTAAACTACGACATGCAATTGACTATAAGAGATATCTGATTTGAGAGATATAAACATGTCAAAAACATGTATTAGGATTGACAAATTACTGAAGTAATACATAATGATAATGATACCAACAATGCTAATATTACCATAACTCTTACCGTGTGTTAAGTATATTATAGTAAGTGCCTTACATGAATGACCTCCTTCATATCATGCAGTTGATGCTATTATTTCTATTTCAGGAACATAAAATGCAGTCTTGGAGGAAAAGCAGCAATTTTCCCAAGACTGCATGTCTTCCCAGCAATAGATCCAGGAGGGGGACCCATCTATCAGCCTCCACAGGGTGACCTTCTATAATCTAATCTAGGTGCTGAGTAGTTCTTTCAGCCTCACAAGGTGTGTATGAGCATTCACCAATATATCTGTATTTTATAAACTGGAAAGGGTCTTGTAAATTGTAAAGCACCTTACAGGTAAGAATTTTTATTCCCCCAAATTACAATTCCTTTGACTAGTTTAATTCAAGTGTCAACATCACCTAGGGACAAGCAGAATTAGTTGGGGCAATGTTTCTCAAACAATTTGTGATAAAGAACCACTAAAAATTAGCCCATTGGGCACTGGTAATTTTACAAATATGGACTCTGGTTAGCACCCCAAACATTGATGAACTGGAATGAAATCCCTGGAGTGTCTTAGCCTACTCATTTTTTTCATACTCATGCTTATCATTTTTTCTGTTACTCAATTGGCCTGTTTTCTTTCATTCTTTTTAACAAGGTGCGGGGGAGGGGGGTATTAACTATGGGGTGAAGTTGAAGTGTTGTAGGATTCCCTGAACAAAAGTCTTCCTGTGATTGTTAACCAAGTGATGTATGAAGCGTTTACATCAGGGCTTCTGCAGAGATGAAAAGAAAGTCCTGGAGTTTCCCATCCTCAGAGACACGATGTGTAATTGGTGCACTGTACTGGAAGAGCTCACAATTAGATCTCGTGGTTGCTGATCAAGGACATGGGTTTTGTGTGGAATCAGAGACTGCTCCAGGGAGTAGAGGACACATTTGTCCGGTCAGCGCTCAGGTATCTGGGGGCTGATTGCTTAGGCTCTTCCTCTCCTGGTGTGCGGTCCTCAGCACTCCCACAGTGAGTCACTTCTGAAAGAAAGGGAGGACGCCAGTCCCTTGACTTTTCAGCCTCTTAACTGCTCTTGAGGAGGTAAGTGGGTCAAAATGAAGAACCACGTGACTGTAAGCAGAGACAACAGGTCTCCTACGTGAATCCCTGAGGTTACTCATCATCAAAACCACAGTGGCAGACTCTCATCCAACCGGTATGCCTCCATCACATACAGCTCCTGCCAACCCCACAAGGTGTGTATGAGCATCCACCAATATATCTGTATATTATAACTTGTAGAGGGTCTTGAAAATTGTAAAGCACCTTACAAATAAAACTTTTTATTCCCCCAAAGACAATTCCTTTGACTAGTTTAATTCAAATGTCAACATCACTAGGGACAAGTAGAACTAGTCAGGGCAATGTTTCTCAAATGATAAAGAATCACCCAAAAAATTAGTCCATTGTGCACTAAATTTATAAATATCAAAAAATATGTAAAATAGATACGTAAAATACAAATTCCAATTATTTCTGATTAAATTCAACAGGCACAAAATTAATGTATCAAATTGCTATAAAAGTTTCTAAAACCTCCCTCCCATTTCGTATTAATTTCCCTGTACTTTGGTATTATCCTCTGGCCACCAGCATTGGACCGCACTCTGAGTAGCCGTGGACGAGGGCCCCACACATGTCCACGGCAGGATTACAGGGCTCCCCGCACTGCGCCTGCCTGCTCATCACTGCTTCACGGTGTCACACTCCCTGCATCCCCACCACCCACACTCTCTCTTGCCGCTCCCCTTTATTTTTTTTGTATGTGTACTTTTTGTATTAAAATATAATTTTAGATTTTTTTCTACTTCATAAAAATATATGTAGTATGTTTATCAGACTAT
>NW_006295816.1:4480001-4483002 GCF_000327345.1 Myotis davidii
TTCATTGATATATGCATTTATTGATATATGACATTGTATATATGAATAATTTGATAAGGAATATTTTATATTCCAATTTTTCATATTTATTTGTATATATTATACATAAACATATATTTCTTTTTCCATATCTGCAGTCATTCCCAACATGTATTTTCATAAGCACTGTGAAACATTATAGAATCATTGCCCTGTGTTTTGCATGATCATTTTGCTATCTAACTATATTGATTAGTGGTATTGTAGACTTCACTGATTAATAGTTAATGAAAGTCTTCATCTTTCTGCTGACTTATTCACTTTTAAAGTGAGAGCAATACTTTTACCTTAAAGATAATAATTTGGAAGTGATATAACAATAGTACAAGTAGTCAATTGAATAAGGAAAAAACCACTGGAAGTGTAGTCCACAATGCAATTGTACTGGTTTTATTTTCAACAGCACAGTTACAAAAAAGTAACAACAAATGCTTCCTCTGAATAACACAGAAAATCACAAAAATTATATGTCTATAACAAGATTCTGAGTGTGAGGTTGGTATCTTGGTAGCATCAAATAAATGCAGACAATTGAACTTTACCCAGTAATATCATTTTTCCCTAAGAATACTGCAGTTCCAGAAAATGGAAGTTTTATAAAGTGCTGTAAAGTTCTACACTCAGAGGGAAAATGAGATACTATGAATTACAAGCATAAGGGTACATATTAACTGCAAGATCAAACCAGTAACCAGTATTTGAAATAAATTGTAAAACTGTGCAGCCTTAAATATGCCAACGTGGCCACAATGTCCCTGTCCTAGCTGGGCGTGGCACCCCAGCCCAGAGAAGTAAGGAATGTGGTGTTTTGTCCCATCGTCAGGTAAGATTATGGCAGGAAGAAAAGACCGATGACCTAGTGGGGAGAGCAGAAGAACTCGGTTATGGACATAATCAGC
Organism: Myotis davidii; assembly: GCF_000327345.1. NCBI lineage: Eukaryota > Metazoa > Chordata > Mammalia > Chiroptera > Vespertilionidae > Myotis > Myotis davidii. Next base: position 4,480,940 of record NW_006295816.1, read on the forward strand.
GTGTGAACCTCGGGAGCCGTCCTCCGGTGTTCATGTGACCAACTCTGAAACCATATGCATGCGGAGGATGAACCTTTCACGTCCCCTCATGTGGAATTTCCACACGGAATGTATCTTTTTAAAACAAATAGCAGACAGGTTGCTAAATCTCCAAACCTGGAAAACTTTTGCTCTGGTGAAGAATGTTATATTTTACAAAACTCTTGTATATTTTATCTCACTAGATTTTGTATTTTCCAATATATATTTTATCTCTCTAGACTAGACTAACAAGCCAGGGAGTTAGGAAGGCACGGGATAATTATCAGTTGACATGTATCTATGAGCAACATGACCCACCCTACATTATGACTGGCCCAAATCCGGGCAGAATACACTTGATCATGGAGTTCTGTTATTTTGGTGAGAATTTAATTTGGTCAAACAGTGCACAACAAAGGGAACGTATATCCATATCCCACCAGCCTCATCTGTATTCTAACTACCGTTTGCAGATCCCAACTCTCAGTGGGGATAACCATGCAAGGATGTTCAGGAGGGATAGAAGGACGCCTTGCCGTGTCCACTGCTGGAGGCTCCATCAGAGGCACCGGCTCCGGGGAGGGGAGGGAGCTCTGTTATGTGGGAAGGTAATGATGACTGGGTTAGGGGCTCTCACTACCTCCCACTACCATGCACGCCAGTCTCACTCACGTGAAACTGAACCTGCACCCACTCTGCACAGAATCTGCCTCCTGACCCACTTACTGGAGAGCCAGGAACCAACCCAGGAGGGGAGGGGCCTTCTTCTCAGGTACACCATTCATACAGTGTGGGACCCTCTCCTACTTTTTACGTTAATTACTTATTGATTCATTAGCCTGGCATTCAGGACTTTGCACCAGCCTGTGGGTCTGATCGAGTCTGGAGTTCACACTCCAGCAATTTCTTCCCCTGCAGATTCCTGCCATTGAGAACATATTCAACATCACATCAACGCAGTGTCCACAAGGAGCAACCAGGGAAGCCCCCAGGAGCCAGGCTGGGACAGAGAACCCCAGGGAGCACAGTGGACAGGAGAGCCATGGCACGAGAACAAGGCAGGCCTTGGTTCTGGGAGCAGCTGCATGGAAGGCAGTGGCCCCGGCCCAGTCCGAGGCATTGGCATTCAGGTTTGCACCAGCCTGTGGGTCTGATCGAGTCTGGAGTTCACACTCCAGCAATTTCTTCCCCTGCAGATTCCTGCCATTGAGAACATATTCAACATCACATCAACGCAGTGTCCACAAGGAGCACCCAGGGAAGCCCCCAGGAGCCAGGCTGGGACGGAGAACCCCAGGGAGCACAGTGGACAGGAGAGCCATGGCACGAGAACAAGGCAGGCCTTGGTTCTGGGAGCAGCTGCATGGAAGGCAGTGGCCCCGGCCCAGTCCGAGGCATGCATTGGAGCGGCAGTGCTACCTTCACCTCGCTCCTCGTGCCAACTTCCTGTCTCATTTCATAGCCTAAAATAAACCCTTAGGGTGCATTCGAGGTGAGTCCCTCAGGCAAGGTCTGACCAGCTACGCCATAAAGATTGCATTTGCCAAATACAATCAAGCAAATGAATAAGATAGGATTCCATGCAATGCAAGGGAGGTCTCTCATGTTTCACTGCATAGTGTGGTTATCTATGATTTATAACCTTCCATTTCTCACTCAGAGAAAGTTGCATGTATTCCAATAAACCTTGATTTTTTGACCCACAGCTCAATCAGCGTTATTTACAACTGACAACACCACCTGTGGGACACGTGCATTTCACCTTATCTTCCCGGCATAATAAATGATTTATCAAGAACACCGTAAAGGGGAAGAAAACACATTTGGGTTACGATAACCTGTGTATAAACCAGGGTTAGCCAGGACACAGGGACACTGAGCCGATTCCATATGCGAGAACTGCCTCCACCCCAGCAGTGACAGTGGTAACCAATTCCCTTCAGCAACATTCCATGGCTCTGGCTCTACCCCTTGCTATCAACTCAGTGGGCCTTGATGATCCCAGACCATCATTGTGGAAATATCACCTGTTCTCATCTGAG
>NW_006295816.1:4484563-4540320 GCF_000327345.1 Myotis davidii
AAAAAAACACATTTGGGTTACGATAACCTGTGTATAAACCAGGGTTAGCCAGGACACAGGGACACTGAGCCGATTCCATATGCGAGAACTGCCTCCACCCCAGCAGTGACAGTGGTAACCAATTCCCTTCAGCAACATTCCATGGCTCTGGCTCTACCCCTTGCTATCAACTCAGTGGGCCTTGATGATCCCAGACCATCATTGTGGAAATATCACCTGTTAGAATCTGAGACCCACCTAACTCACCTCCTCCACTGTGTTCAAAGGAGGAAGGACTATAACAGTGGGCTTTATGTGACAGGTTATCCAAGGTCATCCATCATATTTCACATGAGGATATGATCTAGAACTTGAGTAACTGTTAAGACCCTCCCTTCTAATCTGAGGATCAGGGCTCCTAGACAGATGAAGTATCCCAGTGCATTTGGCTAATCATTATCCTATATAATAAAAGGCTAATATGCAAATTGTCACCTTGACTGGGAGTTCGACTGGGCTTTTGACCAGGGGGCAGGGTTGGCTGGCCAACTGCCTGTGGCCCCTCCCCTCAGGCAGACCCCACTCATGCACAAATTCATGCACCAGGCCTCTAGTATTAACAATAAGGGCTGTTTCCTGAGTTCCTATTTCTGTGCTGGGAGTCTAGTATTGAGTCTCTAAGCACTGATTTTGTTAGTTCCAAGAACCCTGTTTGTTGGGACTGGTTCCCACTGGCTGTGCAGAGCTGATAGGCTCCTTTCTTCCCAAGTCCTCATTTTCTGACTGTATATTGGGAGCTTGATAGCGTGAAATCAGCCACTGTGAGAGTATCACAGTAGGGAAGTCAACAGATGCAACATTTTCTCAAATTTCTGGCTTAACACCACACCCTGTAACCTTTGTTAGTACATATTACTATGTCTGGTTTACCAATGAAGTCATTACGTCATAAAGAGGTTAAGTGTCAGGTATCCTGCTGCTGCCAGCATGGTCAGCAGTAAGCTCAGGCCGGGGTTTGGGTCCGGCCCGCTGGCGTTGGACCCCGTTCTCTCCAGTGTGTGGGTCCATGACTGAGGCTGCTCACACGCTCAAGCAGGGTCAGCCACTGTGAATAAGTCATAGTTATGCATAAACCCAACCAAACATTTCCCTTCCCTAATGTTTTGGATATATCGAATTTAAAAAATGCAAATAGCCAGTTATCTTAGTACAGTTTTTGCAAAATCAAACAGTTATTTCCAACACAGTGTGTGTGTGTGTGTGCTTAAATGGGTGACAGCTGTTAGGATAAAGTATTGACACCTTTGGCTCTTAGTGATATTGACGCTCAATACCGATCCTTTAACATTCACATCCCAGTGACAAATTCAGCAGGGACCACAGGGAGGGAATGACAGGAAGCAGGGAGAGGTGGGGAAGGAATTTTAAAACGTATCAAGACATAAGGAACATCTGGAAAAAAGCATGTTGATATTATGTTTAGAAATCATCCCAGTTCTTCCTTCGCCAGACTATCCACAGCAAAATACCTTGTAGTCTCTCTCTGCACAGCGGGTACCTTCCATGCCATCTTATGGGGATCGGAGCACTTTCTAAACTCTCGCCACTTTACTGGTTTGACTGCTTGTCTTGACTCTCTAATCTGCTGTTATGGAAATGGCAGATGTCAAAACACTGTTTCCCGTGACCCACAGCAGAAGACGCCTTAGGAAGAAAACTCTGAAAGATTCAGGGGCGAACTGAACACACATTTGGACTTTGCATTTGAAAATCAAAGCACATTTTGCTTGGCTGTGCTTTGATTTTCAATCCACTTCTCCCATGTGGACACTTAATTCTCGAGTTTGTGAAGGTCTGTGGAACTCATTTTCCGTTGTTCACTCTATACTTGTGAACGAAATAAGTCAATGAGGTCGTTTCTTGCTTGCACATCAGGAACAGTTGAAGCATTTTGATAGAACTGATCGTTCTAATAGGAATAAAGCAAACCAGTTATTTGGAATAATGGGCAGGCTAAATGATTGCTTAAAATACCTGCATTTGATCAATATATCTTCATTCTTTTGTGTGTATGGGCATGTTACAAAGGTCCACTCTTTATCCAGTGAGAATCTATTGTCCTGAAATGTTTATTTGAAAGATCAAATGAATTGCCACAATTTCAATATATGCTTCAAAATGAAAACTAGGACACACCACTATAAAAATGTGTTCCTGTGAATAAGCACATTTATTCTTTCTCCTCTTAGGGTTTAAGCACAACTTCCAACTTGCCATTGTCTGTCTTTGCTTAATCCTTTCTGAGTGAAAAACCCTGCCACTGACCTGGCTGACAGGATGGTGAGTGGAGAGGAGGAGGACCAAGGCGGCAGAGGCAGGAGGGGGCACCTCCTGGGACAATGTTTGCTGGGCGCCTTCGGAAGGTGAATTCTGACTTGTCAGAGTCTTTGTAGCAGGTCCTGCCCACGGAACTCACATGACAGGTGTGGCTGCCTCTAACCTGGCAGCCAGGGTGGTCGACAGAATCACACAACCAATGATGCCTCCCGTGAACTCCACCTGGTGGGGACCACGTCTGGGGGAGGCAGCACTGTACTCCTGGCTCCTGGAACCGGCATGTAATGGTTCACAATATAAGTCTGTGGGGTTGGATTTAGCAAATCCTAACTTTCTCAGGAAAACGGGAATGGGCGGAGTATGACACAGAACGTGGCTGCAGAGAAGACACTGAGATTACATATGTGGATGGATTTGTAAATGAAGCATGTATTTTTAGAACATTTGTCATGTCACATGTACTTTTTCTTCCATTGTTTCTGGCAGCATCTCTGAAATATATCTATGCTTTGCTTGGAGAAGACTAGTTACAGTAGGTGTTAAAAATGAACATTGAACACAAGTGATTTTTTCCAACCTTGGATTTCCCTCATGCAAATTCAATGGTTATTTCTTGAAATGGAATTATTTCTGCCTTATTGTGAACTTCTGGCAGCATTACCTTAGGCGGTACGAAATTATTTCTAGATAATTAAAGTATTCTATAATTTAACTGCATCCTGTTACTGCTCCCTTTGCTGAAACAATGTTCCGTGGTCGTGTTCTCTGCAATTCTCCAGGTGATGCTTAAAATTGCATCTCTGCATATTTCATATTTTTCTCTGATTGAATTTCTCACTGCTAAGTAGTGGGTCCCTATATAACTCCTACTTCTCTTTCTTAGCAACAGTCAACTCCAAATAGGTCCATAAATGTTGCTGCTCAGTCCTCCAAAAAGGGAGTGGTCACAGAAATAATGTGTGTTAACACCTTCTATGTGCTGAGCACTGTGATAGGGAATTTATATACAGAATCTTCAACAGCAGGCCTGGGGTTATTATCTCATTTTTCAAAATAAGAAAATGATTCTCAGACAGTGAGGTAACATGAGTGACACTGCACAGCTGGTAAGTGGTAGAGAGTGTATATGTTTTAAAAATAAGCTTGTGGTTCCAGAACAGTGTGAAGCTTGCAGGAAAGTTGTGAGAATGTAGGGTTCCCATGTATCCCACATCCAGTCCCTTGCTGCTAATACCTGAGTGGTCCACTTGTCACAACTGCTGTACCAACAGTGATCCTACGTCACCACTACCACCTTCGTCACCTTCGTCACCACTACCACCACTATCTGAGTTCACCGTTAATTCAGATTTTCTTAGTTTTAATCCAATGTCCCTGTTCTAGTCCAGAATCTCTTCAAAGATCACATATCACATGTAATAGCTATGTCCCTTAGGCTCCTCGTGGCTGGGACAGTTTACATTTTCCTTATTGTTGATGACCTTGCAGTGTGAGGAGTCCTGCTCAGTTCCTGTTCAGGCCCCAGGATCACACTGTTCTCTAAAAGTCCTGGTACCTCTTATCCAAGACCTGGACACCAGGTAGGGTCATGTTGCTTCTAGGCCCTCGTATAGACAGAAGAAGGACGTGTGTGTGAATGCTAATCTCTCTCTCGCTCTCTCTCTAATCTCTATTGTTGTATGTTTCTATATGTGTTTCTATCTTTCTCTCTGAACATATCTACAAATTGTGCATGTTCCCACCTATGCCTCTGGTAAGTTAATATGAGTTCACCCTGGCGCCCAGACTCTGAATGGTGCAAGAGGTTGTTCACTGTTGGGTGGGAGGTGACGGGTAAGCAAGGAGGGAAGGCTAAGATGATCCATGAAAAAACCATCTCCACCATTCACCATCAGTTTACTTAATCACTCAATTCCAGTTTACACGTAAGCTGTTTCAGAACCGTTCCACTACCACACGGGAGACAGTTTTACCCACTTAGGCACACATTTTTTTATTTGAGCTGATAGTTTCCAGTTGTTTGCAAAGTGATATAAGTCAGCCCCTCCTTTCCCCCCTCTTCACTGAGGTTATTCTATACATTTTAATAGAGTTAGATTTTTTTTAAATCACCATTTACATTCCATCTTGGAGTCCTTTGATCTAAATATTTTTTCTTCAAATGTGACTCTGCTGTAAAGTTCTATTGATTTCTGATAAAGGAATGAGGTCATATAATCACCTGTATAGCCTCATCCAGAATAACTGAACTGCCCTAAAAATATATTCTGTTTAACCTACGGCACCCTCCCTCTCTTCATAACTCAGCCAACCCCGTGTGTTTACTTTATGTTTTTCTCTCCAAAACTCATATAAATTGAACTATACAGTATGCAGCTTTCCAGACTGAATTCTTCACTTTACAGTGCACATTCATCCACTTTTTTGCTGCCTTGTTGGTTTATTCCATTGCACGGATAAACTACAGTTTGCTTGCTCATTCTCTTATTGAAAGAAGTCTTGTTCCCCGCCCCCCCGGCCCCCGCTGCTTAGTTTTGGATGCTTATGAATAAAGCTGCTATATTCTGTATGCAGATTTTTGTGTGGACATAAATTTTCAAATCATTGGGGTGAATATGTAGGAGTGGGATTGTTGGCTTGTACGGTAAGATGATTTTAGCTCTGTGAGAAAACGTCAAACCACCTTCCAAATTCGCCGCACCATTTACATTCCCACCAGTAATGACTGAAAGTTCCTCTTGCTCTGCAAGATTGCTGACAATTGATGTCAGCTTTTTGGATTTTAGCCATTCTAAAAGGTCTGGAGTGCTATATCATTGTTTTAAATTGCATTTCTCTAAAGGCAAAAGATATTACACATGTGTTTCTTTTAAATAGACCTTTCAAAGAACAGCTTTAGGTTCAGAGCACACTGAGTGGCAAGCACAGAGTTACCACACACACCTGCCAGCCATGTGCACGGTCACTCCCACTACCAGGTACCCCTGCTGTAACTGAGGACCTCACACTGACATGTCATCGCCACACTGACATGGGCCGGATGCTCGTCACCCCCGCCACCAGAACCCCCATCTGACAGTATTAGGAGATGAAGTTGTGAAGGTGGAACCCCAGGAAGGGATGAGGACTGTATCCTCCTCACAAGAGGGAGAGACAGCTCCCCACCTCTCCTCCACGTAAGCCCAGGGCAGGAAGATGCCATCTGCGATAAGGAGGAGGCGCTTCCACACACCTCCTCTGCCTGCATCTCAGTCATGGGCATACCAGAGGACAGAGCTGTGAGAGACAAGCCTCCTGCTTACACCACCCAGTCCATGGGGTTTTGGTACGGCAGCCCCCACTGACTAACACACACTCCAAGTCCATAGTCTGCATTCGGGTTCACTCCTGGTGTTAAGTATCTTTTAATATTCTTATTTGCATCTGTCTTTCATTTTTTTCTTTTCTTTTTTGAAAGAACAGTTTATTGATTTTTAGAGAGAGGAAGGGAAAGGGAGAGAGACAGAAACATGGATGTGAGAGCAAAACATCTCTGGGCTGTCTCCTGCACGCCTCACAACAGGGATGGAGCCAGCATGTGCCCTGGCCTTTACAGAACCAGCCACCTCCTGGTGCATGGACAAGGCTCAACCACTGAGCCACACTGGCCAGGGCTGCATCTGTCTTTCTTTGCTGGTGAGCTGTCTTGTTCGCATCTTTTGCCTGTTTTAAAAACTGGACTGGGTGTTTTCTTATTTTAGAGTTTTAAGAGTTCTGTTTACATTTTGAAAACAAGTTCATTATCAGGTATGTGATTTGTAAATATTTTTCACAGTCTTTCATTTTTTAATAGTCTTTTTCATGGAGCAAATGCTCTTAATTTTAATAAAGTCCAAATGATCACTTATTTTTTATATGAATCATGATTTGGGTGTTATATCTAAAATGTATCACTAAACCCAAGGTTATGAAGATTTTCCCTCTATGTTTTACTTTTGAAGTTTTATAATTTTGCATTTTATATTTAAATCTATGATCTATTTTGAGTTAACTTGTGTATAAGGTACGTGGTCTGGGTATGAGTTTTTTTGTTTGTTTGTTTGTTTTTGCATACAGACATCTAATTGTCCCAGCAGCATTTTCTGAAAAGCATATCCTTTCACAGTTAAATTGCCTTGCGTCTAAGTCAAAAATGAAGTCTCTGTTTATATGGTCTATTCCTGGCCTCTCTTTTTGTTTATATATGTGTCTATTCTTTCACCAATAGCATACTGTCACTGCAACTGTAGCAGATAATTTATGAAGCTGGGTAGCCTGAATCTTCCACCGTGTTATTTATCTTCGATATTTTTCTGTCTATTCCAGGTTCTTTGCCTTCCCATATAAATTTTAGAACCAATGTTTTTCTAAATGTTGTTAGTTTATTTTTCTACGTAGACAATACTAGTAATGTCATCTGCAAATAGAGAAAGTTTTATTCCTTGCTTCTGCAACTGTGTAACTTCTATTTATTTTTCTTACCTTATTGGACTATCTGAAAATTCTACTATGACATTGAGTAAGACTGGTGAGTGAGGACACAGTTGGCTTGTTTCCAATTATTGGAAAAATCTTCATTCTCTCACCATTAAGTGTGATGTTATGAGCTGTCAGTCAGCCTTTAATATACAGTTTTTATTAGCCTTAAGGAAGTTCCCTCCTGTATTAGTCAGGCTTCTCCTGAGAAACATGACAACTAACATGTGTGCATGTGTGTGTGTGTGTTGAGAGAGAGAGAGAGAGAGAGAGAGAGAGAGAGAGAGAGAGAGAGAGAGATTGAGATTTCAAGGAACTGACTCATGTGGTTATGGAGGCTAGTAAGCCCCAAGTCTGCAGGACAGACTGGTAGGCTGGAGACCCAGTGTGGAACTGATGTTGCAGGTCAAGTTTGAAGGGCAGATCAGTCTTTGTTCTATTTGGGCCTTTAACTGATTAGACGAGGCCTACCACCTTAGGAAGAACAACCTGTTTTACTCAAGACCCACCGATTCAAATGTCAATCTCATCCAAGAACCACCCTTACAGAAACATCCTATTACACCATGGCTAGTATTATTCTCACCTTACAGATGAGGACACTGAAGTTGAGAGGTGCTGAGTGACCAGCTAAATGACATGCAGATAGGAATGGGCAGAGCCATAATTCCAGAAGACAACACTTCAACAACTCCTGCTCTGAGCACTGACATGACCTCCCCTCACTATCTGAACAAACATCCAGAGGACGATGCATGATTTAGAGGCACCCATTCATGCTGAATCTTAGGGATCGAGCCTGACATGGCATGATGGAACAGGAGAACAGAAGTAAACAAAACGAGAAACAAACACCCAAGGGCTTAGAATCTGATGGACCTCATCTTTTAGCCATTCTAAAAGGTGTGGAGTTCTATAAATTATAAGGGAGAATGACCGAATAGATAACCTAAAGGACTGTACCTTGGGGTAGAATAGCCAGAACCCTCAGAGCTGGCCACACCTCAGTGCACTGGCTTCCTATTGCCCATGTAGTACATTACAGCACAGTTATGGCTGACAATAGCACACTTTTCTATATAACATTGTATCCTGAAGTGTGGTCTGTGAAGATCTCACTGGGTTAAAATCAAAATGGCACAGGGCTGCTTCCCATCTAGAGCCTCCAGAAGACAACCTGCCTTTTGGAAATTCCTTGCCTCGTGGCCCCGAACCTCCGTCATCAAAGTCAGCCACCTTGCACATCTCTGACCATTTCCACAGTCCCGTCTCCCTCTGACCTTGGCGGGAAGGGGTCTGTGATTTTAAGGACCCTGTGATTATATTGGGCCCAAATGGTAATCCAGGTAGTCCCCCACATCAAGGTCCTTAATTTATTTTTTTGTTAATTCTCACCGAGGATATTTTTCCATTATTTTTTAGATAGAATAGAAGGGAGGGGAGAGAGAGAGAGAGAGAAACATTGAAGTGAGAGAGACACATCGATTGGTTGCCTCTGGGATGGAGCCTGCAACCAAGGTACATACCCTTGATCAGAATCAAACCTGGGACTCTTCAGTCTGTAAGCTGACACTCTATCCACTGCACTGAACCTGCCAGGCCAAGGTCCTTAATTTAAATACATCTGCAGAGTATGTTTTGCCACAGGGAAGAACACATCCACTGCCTCTGGCATAGGACATGGATGTCTCTGGGGAGCCATTTTCCTGCCTTCCTCAGGGTATAAAGTGTGTGACCCCATAAATACAGACTGAGATGAGCACGGACTAGAGGATAAATACAGGAACCACTACAAAGACCAACCTCAAACTAAGATACTTTTCTAAACAGTAAAGAGAGTGTTTTTCAATTCTGTCCACATTTCTCATCTTACAGCTGTGAAATCTTTCCCTTACCTGGCACTTGACCAAGCCTTCTTTTCTCTTCTTCCCTGCGAGGTGCCAGCAACGTGAAGAGCAGGAACAGGCACAAAGACACCGTGGGTCCCATCTTTCCAGGTCCTGCACGATTCCCCCTCTAGACTGGGAAGCTGCTGCTCCTGGAGGGGTAAAGGTATGTGTCAGGTGGTCATTTTGGGAATAAATAACCTTTCAGGATGTAGAAGGAGCAAGATTCTGTGGATATTTTTATCTGGTTCAGATCAATGGTAAACATCATATTCTTCTTCAAATATACCTTTTCCCAGTATTTGCTCCTGCATGACCATCGCCAACAAATTATAATAGGGTGTCCCAAAAATGTATACACACTTTGAATAAGTATTCATTCCAATGGGTTAAATATGAAATAAAAGAAACATCAAGTGACCTATCAACTCTGTCTGTTTATCTATCTATCTATCTACCCATATTTAACCTTGAGGAAAAAGGAGAAAGGGCTGTCAATGGAAATGGCTAATAGGGTCTACATGAAGCCCACTTGTTTTAAGCTATGAGTAAAATTAACAACAAAACTCCCCAAGGAGTTTACCTGGTAAAGAGTGGTGTTCAGTTCAGAAAGGCCTCTGAGGGAATCTAAAGTGCCAGACATCCTTAAAAACAATTAAATGCATTCTCGCCAAGCCACCCTCTATTACAAAATGAATTGCCAGCATTTAGGGACTTTGTGTGAAATACGAATGGACCCACTCAATTTATCATCTCCGAATAAACTGTCACGCTGTCACAGGAGCAGGAAGAGCCAAGTGCTGATCTCCAAAGCTGACAAAGGGTCCAGCTTAGAGCTCCCAGGGAGTGGCCCATTTTGGCAGCCGAGTGTACGCAGGCAGCACAAGTTATGTTGTAACAGTGTCAGTGAGCGCTTAATCCAAAAACCCGACTGGACAAAGGAGAGAAAAGCTCATGAAAGCATGTCCATGGAAATAGCCTAATATTGCCAGTATATGCACAAGCCATTGGTCAGGAACCAGATATGTTTTCTCCCCCCTGAATGTAATATTTCTCCCCTGGGAGCAGGTTGGCTCAGTTGCTGGGAGCCTAGAGATGAGGCCAGCGATGAGAGAGTTTGCCTAACATAAGAGAAAAAATACGTTCTATCAAGATGCTCTATTCTCAAAATCCAGCCCAATGACTTCTCAGAGGCCTGTCATTATGGGGTTAGAGAAAACAGCCTCATAAAGGAAGAGATTAAAACTACTGTGTTTTTCCCAGCCAGCGTGGCTCAGTGTTGAGTGTCGACCTATGAACCAGGAGGTCACGGTTCAATTCCCAGTCAGGCACATGCCCAGGTTGTGGGCGCGATCCCCAGTATGGGGAGTGCAGGAGGCAGCCTATCAATGATTCTCTCTCATTCTTGATGTTTGTATCTCTCTCTCCCTCTCCCTTCCTGTCTCTGAAATCACTAAAAATATTTTTTTAAAATGTACACTTGTTCCTAAAATGTTTACAACACCCTGAGCGGGTTGTTGATGTGTGCAGTCTGCACTGCCTTTTGCTCATTCAGTAAGAAGGGAGGTGCACGGGAGGACAGAGCAAAGATCCCAGAGTCCCCATTGTGAACATTAGGCCACCTCCAGTTTGCCTTGAGTTCCTTCAGCTCAGTGTCCGGAGAGGTGGCAGGTGCTGGCACACCTCCCGCTTCTGTGTCTCTAGAAAATGCTGGCTTCTCCTCACGGGACCCCCTTCCAGCTGGTGACATGGTCAGTCAAGTTAAAATCAGACCAAACCGAAGTGAGTGAGCGACTTAGCTCCTCAGGGCAGGAGGCCTGCCTTCCATGAAGAATCACCCACCCAACATAGCCCTTCTCACATTCGGGAAGCGGGGACACAGCCTGGTGAGAGCCTAGCCTCAGACAGCCTCGGGTTGCATGCTGACTTCACTTATTTCCATGACCTTTCTCCAAGGGCATTCCATCTCCTGGAAGGTAGGCTTTCTCCTAAGGAAAATTAGGATGATAATCATCCTCTCCCTGGATGGGAATTGTAATGGAAACGAAGTGCTCAGCATGGCACCTGCGTGTACTGTGGTGTGTGCTGAAAACATTCTACTGTGTTGTTGCCTCAACTCTTAGAGTTTCCAGAGTCTCTATCCAAAATGGCATCTCTGCTGGGCTATATCCGCACCTCCATAACTCAACCAATATAAACTGAATTTGCCAGCTCTTCCCCATCAACTCAACCTCTTCCTAAATTTGTGTTTCCATGATCTTCCCAAAGGCCCACGTCAGACAGGACCGTCTGTGTCTGTGTCTCTGCTATGTTGGCTTTTTATACATATGAGCAAATCAGAGAGGTTGTTCAGCTCCTCTGTGGACACACAGCAGTAAAGATGGGGCGCTGATCACAGGTCTGACTGCAGAGCTTTTTTTCTCCTGTGCTGCAGGTTCTTGTACTTTCAAAGCTGCATAATGGCAGAATGTCACCCACCAAAGGCATCCTTTCACTGCGAGTTAATGTTACTGAGATTTACATGTATTTTTCATCTCTTTTATACTGACAAAGCTTCCACTCTAACAAAATCCATCCCACGGCCTTATAATAAAATTGGCTTTAAAATAAGAACCGCAGAACCATTCATTTTAGAACATGAAGTAAACTCAACGCCGGTACCTACAGAGTAAATTGATGTTTGTGCTAATGCTTTGCTTTTCTAGCTTTTCAGGGATGAACCTAAAGGTTACACTTTAATGCAGCGATGTGCTGACCAAAATCTGTAAGTAAATAGCACACTCCTTGAGTGGCCCACGTGAAATCTCTTACACCACAGGCAGTTTTCTTCCCCAATGTCTTGGCATTTCCCACATGAATTTCCCTTCTATTCAAAGAAATCAGATGCAGCGATGTCAGCAATTCACCAGTCATTGGGCATGTGGACAGGAAGCTGGGGTCTACACAGACACCACCAGACATACACACACGCGTGCGCACACACACACACACATACACACATACACAGGCCTCCATTTAATGCTTGGGAAACTCACTGAAAATAATAGGCTCCATATCACTCACAGTGACTGTGGATTGTTCTTTGTGAAATCAATGTTTAAGTGTTTGGGAGGAAGCCACTCCATCCAAGGACTAAATTAGAATTTTGAATTGCATGCGGCTAAACTGATATTGTGGTTCTTGTGTTTAGTTAATTAAAAGGGGTTGTTTGTTTTGTTTTTCTAGTAAAGCATAAAGCTGCAAGGGTAATAGTCTTCTGAAAGAAATCATGGGTATGCCAGATCCTGGATGTTACAGACAAACAATTCTGGGCTGAAAAGATAGGATACTCATTGTGGAAATGATGGAAATGAAAGGATGGCTTACCGAGCCCTCTGGTTTCTGCATCTTCTCATTTCTTCGGGATTTGCTCTCAAAGACTCATGCTGATCCCTGAGCGCAAAACCCGCTTCCCTCCCCAGAGCTCAATCTCTCCTCCTGGGCAATATCCCACACTGTTCCCAATTCCCCTCTCTCATCCACTCATCCGACAACATTTCTCAAGACAGTCTATGGGTCAGGCACACTTTTCTGTGTGAGGGACTCAGGCTTGAACACACAGGCCCTGTCCTTGACCCCGAGACTGCTGCCCCTCCCACCGCTTTACTTTCATGGGCTCACCCATCCAGGTCCTGCCCCGGGCCTTCTTCCCCTTTTTGCTCAGCCTGTCCACTGTCCTGTCTATCATGACCCCATTTTGCCCATTTGCTGATGACCCCCAGAAGTACAGCTATATGCCCACGATCTCTCTCCAGTCTGCACCCCACCAGTGATGCCACTTCTGGGTACACCAGCACACTCATCACTTGGCAGATGTACCCTGAACGGAGCCTTGTCTGAACAGTCTCTTCTGGTATCTTCCCAGATGCTCACATGTGGGAGGACTCTGTCTCATCGGCCCTGGCCAGACCTCGAACATGGTTTTGGTTCTACATGGGCAACGGCTCTGAACTTGTTCTCACTCCCTAGCCTAGTTTCACCATCGTTAATGCACACGTTCCCAGAGTAGCTTTCTTGTCCGAAAAGTGTTGATTTCCTCCATCCAGTCCCTTCCTCAGCACACTGCATGGCAACTGTGGTCCCCCGGGCAGACTTCCCCCGACATTCAGTTGCTTCTTGTCACCTGGAATCCACGCCTGGCCTTCCAGTGAGGACTTTCTGGGATGGGCTTTTGTCCAGTTTTTCTCACAACTTCCATAGCCGCAGTCTAGGGACATGAGACTATCTTCCTGCCATTCCCACGGGAGCCACGTGTTCTCATTTTCCTCGTGACCAATGCCTGGGATGCCATTGTTCCTACCTTCTCCATGGGAATCAGCCTTTTGCTCTCTAGATAAAGTCATCTATTTCTTTTATGGTTTCCTTGTTTAACCCATATGATATTCATCTTGAAATACTGTGGGATGAGGATTTAATTTTGTTTTTGTTTTTTTTAAACAGAATATGAATTTTCTTTCCAAATGATTTGCCCATCACCCCACATTACTGTACTTACCCAATCTTTCTATGGCTTGATTTAAAGGCTGCATTTTATCCGTTTGTCGTTTTTACATATATTTTTGCCAACTTTCTATATACTGAGCTATACAGTGACACAGATACTGGAGTGCTTGGTTATGGTATATTTATAATACATTTTAATGTCTGATAGGGCAGATCTTCTCACCTCACCTTTTTAAAGGGAAATCCCTTGTCTGTGCTACAGTTCTCTCCAGATGAACTTTATAGCCATTTTGGTCTGGGATGAGCCATCAACCCTCAGCATTTCAGACTCATAACTGCTGGCTTAGTGCCCAAGAGTGGGTCCACGTGCATGATTTCCCTGTCAGGTATGACTGTGATAACTGACCAAGCGCCATTCTGTTAATTTTCAATAAAAATTTATAGTTGGAAATTGGAATACCCAACCTTCTTTGATCAGCAGATTCTCTTCCTAGTTTAAGTCAATTATTTTCAGTCAGAAATTCTCGTCTTAATTACTCAAACTCCATTAACCTCATCCTCTCCTTTTAAATAGCTCTCTGTGAGAAGGTAAATTATAACGGGCTTTCACAAATGTTGGCAACTACTGACTAGGCGTTCACAGAACGTCAATCTTCCTGAATGAGGAAAACGGAGGGAAAGTGGGCTGACCAAGTCTCTGCCCAGGGATAACTGTGGGGCGTTTATTGACCATTTGTGTGGTTAATCACTTCCATTTCAAGTGCATAAGTTCTTCTGTGTTGTAAGAATTAAAAGTCAAGGTTGCTTAAAAGTATTCAGGGAGAAAAATAAGGGGGGAAATGCCCAGAGGTGAACTGCAGGTGAAGCTATTTCTATCCCTGCTCAGTAAAGCACATGATCTCCAAATGTTCAGGGAATATAGGCACCATGGATTTTTTTGTGAAAACACAGGCCCAGAAATCAGAGGCTTTTCAAACCCTACACTTTGAGCTGCCAAAGCAAAAATAGCCACAAAGAAACACACTCGTCCTTTCATTATTGCCAGAGAGTCCAGTTTTGAAGAGAGAACGTTAGGCAATTCCAAGGGCTCCTCAGTGACATTACCACAGGGCACTGGAGTAGAAAGTGGACAGTGTCCCTGTGGAAATGGGGTCCCTATTTAGGCTCCTATCAGGGACACATCTAACCCTCCTCTGTTAAACTCCATTGCCCCTGGCATAGCACATTGCACCTGGCAGAGCCACACCAGCCAGGCAACAGTGCACATTTTTAAAAAGCATTATAAGCAGGGGTTTCTTTTTGGTCTTAAGGCACAGAACTTACTAAGATTTTAAGTAAGGTAACTCTTTGGCTCAGGTCACAGTCATTTGTTCACTCCATCATTCATTAGTTCACGTGTTACGTAAGCCCTTACTGTGTGCCATGAGCCACTCTGGTCACTGGGAATATGAGAATAAATGAATCCTTTCCTCTAAAGTCTTATTTCGGTCCTCATTTCGAAATGGTTAATTAGTTTTGCTTCTGTTTTCCTGTTTATTACTTTAAATGCTATTATCATTTGGTGACTGGCAATTTACATATCTACATATCTATACGTATAATCCTGTACATATATTTTCCTCTTTTACACCTTCCAGCCAAAATTTGGACTCAGAGGGCAGTGACATATATTTTTATTGATTTCAGAAAGGAAGGGAGAAGGAGAAAGAAAGAAACATCAATGATGAGAGAGAATCATGGATCGGCTGCCTCCTGCATACCCTGTACTGGGGATTGAGCCTGCAACCCGGGCATGTGCCCTTGACCAGAACTGAACCCAGGACCCTTCAGTCTTCAGGCTGAAGCTCTAGCCACTCAGCCAAACCAGCTAGAGCCATGGCTTGGTTTTTCAGAGTTTAGGTCCTTCCTTCCTAAATTGGCTCTGTTGTTAAACTGCTCTTGCTTTCTCTCATTTCTTCTGTCTTTTGAACAGATTGCAGTCCAGTGGGTTTGTAAACTGGCCTCCTGTCCTCTCTGAGTTCATAAAAGGACTGTGCCCTCCTAGCAGGCCAAACCTTCCTCTGTGATCAGAGACGATGAACCCATACAACTTATTAGGCAGAAAAGACCTCAAACACCTGAAAACACTGTGCAGCTCTGAAACCTGGACTCGACCCCCTCTTGCCAATTAGCTGATGACATTGGGGTTGCTTACTTTACTGGGCTCATTAGTGGGACTTGGAGCAGCCTGGGGTCTGCAGTGAGCCCCCTGTTCTCCTCCCAGTTCTGGGGCAGGGAGGGCATGCAGGCCTCCAACACAGTGGTGCCCTGTGAGCCCAGAGCTGCTTCCACCTGAGAGTGCTGTGCTGGAGAGCCCATAACTTCCAGACGATGCTGGGGATCGAGGGGCATCTGCAGAACCCGCCGTGATTTACGGAGCCTTTAAAGCTCATGCTTCACAGAATAAGCAGGCGGAGGGGACGCATCCCCTGCTGGGACACACACTCATCACAGTGATTCTGCGTTTCCCATGCTGCTCGCTGTGCTCCTTCCCCAGCACGGGAAAGAAAAATCGCCTGCGATGCACTAATGTACCTGGTGACCCAATTCTGTTCCGCAGGTAGATATTGGTGCTTCTTTTAAATGGCCCATAGATGCAATGTTTGCCAAACGAATTTAGAAGTTAACTTGACCTCTGAGACAACTGTCTGCAACAGCAGTGGGGAGAAATGAAGAGGATGCTATGGCTCCTTCAATGTTGCTTTACCTGTAACATTAAGAGAAGCAAATGGAGCAATGAGAAGAGATATAGGGCACTGGCTGTTTTCTGAAAGAAGGTTGAATAAAAAGATACGTAAGCAAAGGTTTAGATAGTACAGAAACAGCCTACAGATCTAAAAAGAAAAAAATCACCACACAACATGTATTACAGTTGTAAAAATCCTAAGCTGCCTTATAGAAACGGTGTTAGACGTGGAGGGACTTGGGGACCACTTGGGACACAGGTAGACGGGGAAGGAGCCTGAGTGTGGAAGAACCCAACCCCTGTCATGCAGCCAAGCAGGAAGGACAAGTCTCCTTGCCACCTTGTTCCTGGTTCCAAGGTTAAGAATCCCAAAGCTGACATGCAGCATGTGTCAATATAAGCTATTTGTGTTATTTATACAACAACACGACCGCCCACCTCTTGAGTAGACACGTGGTTATAAAGGGAAAGACATCACACATCGTTAACCTCAGGGATGAATCAGAAAGGGTTTTCTGGTCACACAAGTGGCTGTTACACACACATTGGAACTATGGCCCCATCAGGCAGCCTGGAAGGGAGTAGGGGACCCCAGGCTGCTCCAAGTCCCACTAATGAGCCCAGTAAAGTAAGCAACCCCAATGTCATCAGCTAATTGGCAGGGGGTCGAGTCCAGGTTTCAGAGCTGCACAGTGTTTTCAGGTGTTTGAGGTCTTTTCTGCCTAATAAATTGTATGGGTTCATTGTCTGTTATCACAGAGGAGGGCTAGGCCTGCAAGGAGGGCACAGTCCTTTTATGAACTCAGAGGGGACAGGAGGCCAGTTTACAAACCCACTGGACTTCCGCTGGGCTTCTGTGGTCCCATGGCCCCGGGGCAGCTCACACCTGCTGCTGCCATGGGTCAGCTCCTGCCTAATCATGTATGGCTTCCATCTGCAGCTCCTGGGGACATATCTGGAGCTCCCAGAGTGGCTAAAGAGCCCCAGACCGTATTAAATTATTTTCTGAGTGTTGTTAACAGGGAAGAGATAGCCACAATTAAGTTAACCTGGCTCAGCCCGCAGTGGGCCTGCTATGATGAACTCTCTGACTTCTCAGGAATTAATAAATTCAATAGCACAAGCTCAACATTCAGGAGAAAATGTATTTTCCCCCCGGACATGGAGAAATGAATATTTCACTAAGGAAACCAGTGAGACTCTGGCCTCGATTTCAAACACAAGTCAGGATGTTGGGTACTGTTAAGTCCTGTATGTAACTTTGTGAAGTTTTATACCTTGTGAAATAGTAGGAAGGTGTAACACCATAACCTATTCCATTGGCCACAGTGTATGAATAAGACACCATTTTATGAACACTAAGGAGGGATGAAAAATTAAGTGTCCCATATGTCAACCAACCAAAATGGGTATGTAATTGATGACTTGGTTTAGAAACAATTATCACAAGTAGACCATATAAATATCACATGGGGAGAAGGTAAGGTATGAGGCACAATGAGAGGAAGGGTGAGATGAGACAATCAACAAGGCAGCGTTGCCAGCCAACCTGGCTCATGCAAGTGAATCCAGAGTCCTTGAATGTGGTCCATTTAGATTACTTTCTGCAAACCTAGCATCTGCCCAAAGCTTTTCTGTGCTGTTTATTCATAGCCAATGTAGAAACTCTACTGTGTTCTAATCTAGGGGGACTAATCTTCTCAAATTAATACAATGCACATAAAATATATGTAAACTGGAGATCACTGTGAACACATACTCATCTGTTTTAAAAAGTCTGTATGCTATTAAGGATACTCTTTTATATGTTTATCTTCTATGAGAGTATATGCTTCCAGATGGCTAAGGCCACTTTTTAAAAATCTATATATAACATTTGCTAACACTAAAAATGGGCTGAATTGATCAAACATATCTCTTAAAGCATGATTATGTTTCTTGGAATTCCATGTGTAATGAAGACATAAGAGATTACTGACAGAATGTAGCTTTGATGTTTTTCTGACAAAATAATCTTTTAATTAATATTGCTTCATAACTACTTAAGGTTTGAAGTGGAAACTCAATAAGAAAGATGAATAAAATGGTACTTAAAACCAATACACATGTATCTAAATTCCATAGCCCCATTCTAAGTATCACAGTACATCACACCACTGACGCTTTCTCGTCCCCCCGTCCCACATCGGGGTATGTCAGCCTGGTCCATACCTCTATCCTTCGGGTCTTATTTTGTTGGTCAATTCATTTTGTTCATTAGATCCCACAAATAAGTGAGATCATGTGATACTTGTCTTTCTTTGACTGCCTTATTTTGATTAGCATAATACTCTCCAGACCCCTCCTTGCTGTCCCAAAGGGTAAGAGATCCTTGTTTTTTTCCGCTGCATATTATTTCATGGTGTAAATGTCCCACGCCTTTATTATCCCCTCACCCACTGATGGGCACTTGGGCTGTTTCCAAATCTTAGCTATTGTAAATGACCCTGCTATGAACATAGGGGTGCATACATTCTTTCTGATTGGTGTTTCGGGATTTTTAGGATATATTCCTAGAAGTGGAATCACTGGGTCAAACGGAATTTTGTCCCTTCAAAGGCCCAAAACAGTCCCATTGGGGGTTATGGTTTCCATGCATGACTTTGGGTGGAGGAGGGGATACAGTGCACACTACCCTCCCACACACAGGCACATAAACATCCAGCCCATGTTTGCCCAGCACTGAGCCCCAGGACCCTGTGCTGCTGAATGAAGGTGGAAGAGGCCTGACCCCGCTCCTTCCTCCATAAAGTCAGAGCTGGGGTGGGGGTGGAGGAGGATGTCTGAGGCAGAGCCCATGGAGTTACAGCTGCTCACTTAGCCCTTCAGAGCCAAGCACACCAGGATGCTCTATTTCTCTGGATCTCTGAGAAATAGGCAGGTGCATTACAATGACATGCCTGAAACAGGATGTACCCAGAAAGAATAACTCAGCAAGCTGCAGACACCATGCCAGTGATCTGCTCTCTTTCCCAGTGCCAATGGCTGCTTGTTTGGAGAAGACCACCAGGAGGTTCTATATTTAGTAACAGTACACACAGTACAAGGTAATAAACTCAGAATTATTCTTTTTGATCTAGGGTAATTTCAGTAAAGCAGCACATTATAATTACAGACAACCTGAAGTGTTGTTATAATTTAGAAAACTGTTATTTTTTTAAATACCATATAATTGTCGTTTTTATTTTAGAACAAGAAAATTTGCCCCCCCCCATTCTATGAAGATCCTGTGCAGGTATGACAGCCCCCTGAAGCGTCTGCCCGATGGTCCCTGTTTTCACACTTCCATCCACCTTGGCTTCTCCACATGACTGCACCCCAGGCCTGGGGACCCACAAGCTACGCACACCCAGGGCACAAACGGGGATCCAGGAAGAGGAAACGTGGGTGCAGGAGTGTCACTGGCATGTCCTGAACGGGGCAGAGAACGAGGCCGTGTCTGAATGACTGATCTATAGAACCAGTGTTATTCCGGGATGACGAAGGAGGCTTACAAGGAAACATAAATTATGAGCCACATGAGGAGGCAGGGGTGGAAGGGAAGGAAGCAAAGCAAACAAAGGGGAGGGGAGGAAATGAGACAGCAAATGGCACATTATGCTGATCTCTGCATCCGCTCGGCAGGCAGGTCTGGGCTCCGCTCCCCGGCAGCCTCCCTGGAGAGGGGGACACAGGCCTCATGGTGCACTGTCTCCACGAGATAAACCAAGCCGGTGCATCGCTCAGGAGAGCCTAATTATCCTCGGTGCTAGAATTAGAAAATTTTTTATGGGTCCTCATAAAGGAGGCGATGTATGACTTGGCAACATCCTGTTAATAACTCCTCCGGCAGCCGCCCTCCCAGCTAGCGTGTGCACCAGAGAGCCCGCTGAGGAGAGCTCCCCGCTTTTGCAGGGCGCCTACGGCCCAGCTTCTAGATGTCTGACCTGGTTTAAAGACACGGCTCCCACTGCCCCATAAGTACAAAGAGCACCAAAAGCTCTCAAAAATGCCCCTTTGGGATAACAGCATATATGGTTTTTCTAGTTAAAAATGCTTTTTATGGAAAATTTATGTGACATTTGCCAAGTTACTTAACTTTTTGAAACTTTGAACAGTTCATGTATAGTATGGATGGTAGAAAGAAGATGGCCATTTACATTTTTTTCTCAGTGCATTACTTTGCTAGGGCTGATGTGACAAAGGGCCACAGGCTGGGTGAATTAATGCCAGAAACCAAATTTCTCACAGTTCTAGGCCGGGAAGTCTGCCATCAGGTTTCTCTGAGGTCTTTCCACCGTGTCTGCACATGGTCTGTCCTCTGCTTGTGTATATGGTCCAATCCCCTCTCTCATTGCACACCCAATCAGACTGAATGAGGGCTGTACATGGACCTCAGTATCCCTCAGTCACCCCTACAGACCCTGTATCCAAATGCAACTACATCCCGGGGCTTAGCACCTCAACAGAGGATTTGGGGGAGAAACAATTCAGTCCAGAACACCCAGCGTCCACACTGAAGGTTTTACATCAACTTCTGGGGGAGCAAATCACAGAGAAATTCTTGCCTCCTGGTCCTTACTAGGCTGATGAGTGCAAGTGGTCTCCACCCAGGCTCTGAACAGTCAGGTGATGGGACGGCTCCATCCTTGAAGGATGCTGGCCTAGAGTCACAGGCCAGGCTGAGGTTCTGCCTCCACTCCATCACGTTGGAGGGACCCTCCCACATGCCTGTCTGATCCACAGAGACTCCTCCCGCCCCACGTACCTTGCTCACCTTTATCTCCAGGCATGCGTTTCCCTTTTATTTAAAACTCTCCCCACAACCACAGAAACCCTCCATCTGCTTCAAACGCAGGATTAAAAGCTTCCCTGACTCACCCTTCATAATTAGCTGACCTTACCTCTGCCCTGTTCTGTGATTAGCTGTGCCTTGTACTGTCCTTACTAGCCTGCAATTCCATGAGATGAGAGAAACATTATGTCTCTCTTAGTTTTACATCTCCCTTCTCTGATCCAGGCCGACCCCCAACTTTTCTCCTTAACCCTGGATGAGTGTCACAGTGTTTAATGCCCAGGGTCATGCCCGGTTTATGGATGTGTTGGGTGTTAAATAAATGAAGAGACCACCAGCAGGCATTTGCTTTGCAAGACGAGCACTGTGCTCTCCACACGGTCAGGCCTTTCCTGGATCTGGAAAAAGTGGGGTTTCCTCCACCTGGCACTGTCCACCGGCATTTCCTCCACCATCGCTTCCCATCTCAGTGCAGCTGTCACATGACCAGCCACCTGTCTTTAAGCATACCTGCTCAGTCACCAGCCTGGTGTCTTTTTCCAGAGTACTTATTTCTACTGGGACTTACTTGTTGACATCTATACACATTAATGAGGGCAGGACACTATCCTTGGTAGGTCCCCATGACCTAAAACAGCACATTGTATAGGTAGTCAAAAATGTTTGATTAAAGGAATGAGAAAAGCCTACATTTCATGTTATGTAGCTCAAAAAAGATGATATATGTTCCTCTCTTCCCTTCATTTTAATGAAAAATATGTGATGAAAGTAGCAATGGCATATATTTTGTTCAATTAATGAAGACCATGTCCATTTTAACAAAATTAAAAAAAAATAGATACTTTCTGGAACCTACATTCTAACACTGAGAAATGACTCACAGACATGGAATAACTGCCTGCTGGCGTGTGTGTGTGTGTACACATGTGTGTGTGTGTGCAATATTAAAGAGTACTTATGCACCCAAAATATAAGCAATAAAAGAAAAAACAGATAAGCTGGACTTTATCAAAATCTGAAACTTTATGCATCAAAGGACACTGTCCAAGAATTGAAAGACAGCATGTGAATGGGGAATAATATTAGCAAATTATATATCTGATATGTTTCTAGTTTCTAGAACATATAAGAGCCCTTATAACTCAACACTGAAAATACAACCCAATTAAAAAAATGAGCAAAGAGTTTAAATAGACATTTCTCAGAGAAAATATGCAAATGGCTAACATGAAAGATGCTCAACATCATGAGTCCTCAGAGAAGCCAAGTGAAAACGGCACTGACATACCACTCCACAGTCCCCAGGATGCGGACAACAATAACACAATAAAAAGACAACCGCTATTGGCTAAGATGGTTACACACTGGAAGTCTCATACATTGCTGATGGGAATATAAGACGGTGCCTCAAAAAGTTAAATATAGAATGACATATGACCTCATGAATCTAAGGTACACACCCAAGAATTGAAAAAAGATGAACTACATGTACATGCATGTTTTAGCAACAACTTCACACCTACAAAAATGTAAAAACAGCCTCAGTGCGATTCATGGGTGGAGCTCAAAAACATCAAGGTTAGTGAAAGAAACCAGACACCTAAGGTCACATATCATGTGACTCCATTTACACGAAGCATGGAGAACAGGCAAATGGAGGGGCAGAGCACAGGCTGGTGGTTGCTGAGGGCTGGAGGGAGTGGGGCTGGGCAAAAATTATTGATGGATAAAGGGTTTTACTTCGGGAACTAAGTAAAGGTGGTGGTTGTATAACACTGTGAATACAGTAAACTCAACTAATTGTTCCCTTTACAATAGTCTATTTCATGTTATGTGAACACCACCTGAATAAATTATTTTAAAAATGTATGGCGCTGACTCCTCTGACAGCAACATTTAATTTACTTGATACAGACACTGAATAAATCTCCTAAAATAAGTAAAATGTGGGACATAAACTTTATTATAAACTAGAGGCCGATGCACGAAATTCGTGCAAGGGTGACTATGAAAGCATGTGCTGGGGGGTAGGGGAGGCCAGGGGAAGGTCAATGGGAGAAAAAAGGAGACATATATACTACTATTTGTAATACTTTAAACAATAAAATAAAATTAAAGAAAATAAAATATATATTATTTAAATCCTGTGTCACTGCTCAATGCCAGTTCTCTACCTGTCTTTATAGAATGAAGATGTTCTTTTCTTTTTAGGCTCAGAGAATATTTCCTGCATTACAAAAAGATTTGCCAATTTAATTTCTTATCTCAACCTCCAGTAACCACAGCATTCCCTTTTGGACAATATTCAAAACTCATAATAGACACATTAAGATATTCAACATGATTTTCTTGATCAGTAAGTATTCAAATGAGGCATTTACGATTAATTACTGAACTCCTCTTACTAGATGTCTTTGGATCATTAGAAAAGCAATCCTGCCAGGGCCCCAGGGTTTCCTGTGGAGACCCACAGGGGCTAGTACACTCTGGGAGCAATGTCACACCAAGGCAGAGCCCTGGAGGGCAGTGGAATCCATGGCTATAGCCACCTGAGCCCTTTGTCTCAAACTGTCCCTCACCCTGCGCGCTCCAAGAAGAGTGAGGAGGTCAGCAGGCCAGTCATTTCTGGCCTGTGTTCTCTGTAGGGACCCAGAACAAGGTGCAGGAACCCCTCTCTAATAAGGTTCCAAGTTTCATTTATGTGGCACATGTTGCTTTTTAAAATCAGAATAAAATAATTAATGTTATATTAAAAAAAACTAGGGCAAGGTTTACATTTCAGGAATGGGGGCAATCACTAACTTAATGTTTTAGTATCAGATATGGATGTTTTCTTAAATATTAATTTATCATTAAAATGTTTCCCATGATGTTAGGAGTTTATACTCAGTTAAAGATTACATCTTTCCCCACTCACATTTTGATATTTTTAAATGAGTATTCCGTTACCATGGTAATAAATGACATGGGAATGCATAGATTAAATTGGAGAGGAATCAAACACCAGATAAATTCGGAATCCATGCAACACCTTCATTTTAAACAAGTACTTTTTCTATCTCACCAACTTTGTAAATGATAGTCCATCTAAACAATCTGTCCTAAAATTAAAAATGATACTAAAATATGCATTTCTGGTAACTGGAATCCAACACAGTCACTGCAAAGCAGTTATGGTAAGATTTATGTGTCTCTCTTAACCATGGTAATTTCTGACAAGGAGATAAATACTTACCAGAATTCTAAGGCCACAGACAACTAATCTTTCATCTTTTCTGACAAAAACAACTAAAAATTTGAGTAACTGTACATGAATTAAATTCAGAGTCATAAACAATTAATATATTTAGAAAATATATTTTCTCAATAGTGGGAAATTTTATATATCTCATCCACTTGTAGTTACTGCTTATAAACTTTACTCACAATTTTATCTTTGTGCACCCTGCAATAGGCAATATATATATTTATTAGAGGGACGGTACACAGATTCATGCACCCATGGGGTCCCTCAGCCTGGCCTGCACCTTCTAGCAATCTGGAACCCCTCGGAGGGTGTCAGACTGTTGGGGCCGAAACTGGCAGTCTGACATCCCGAGGGATGTAGTAGTGCATGAAGCACTACTGCAGGTGGCCTGGGAGGAGCATGAGCCAGGGCCGAGTGCTGCACTGCTCCCGCTCATCCTGGCCCTGCTATGTCTGCCGGTGCCACCGCAGCTTGGAAGCACTGCCGCACAGGTGGGAGAGGCTGGCGCTACCACAGCTGCGCTTGCCAGCCATGAGCCTGGCTTCTGGCTGAGTGACTCTCCCACTGTGGGAGCGGACTGACGAGTAGTGCGCAGCTCCTGCATTGTGCATCTGCCCCCTGGTGGTCAGTGTGCATCATAGCTACTGGTTGACCATATATATATATATATATGTATGTATGTGTGTGTATGCACACACACACACAGCCTATATGATAAAAGCCTAATATGCTAAGTGTCTGGTCATCCAGTCAACCAATCAAAGCATAATATGCTAATAATATGCTCAGGCCGCTCAACTGCCAGCTATGACATGAACTGACCACCAGGGGCAGACACTCCAACTGGTAGGTTAGCTTGCTGCTGGGGTCCGGCCAATTGGGACTAAGCAAGACAGGCCGAACACACCCTGGAGCCCTCCCATGGTCCCTCCCGGCTGGCCAACCCCCCGTGTCCCTCTCCTGTCCTGATTGTGCACCAGTGGTGTCCTTTGTCCTGGCCAGTGCCCTCTCGCAATCTGGAACCCCTTGGGGGATGTCGGAGAGCCAGTTTCGGCCCGATCCTGCAGGGCAGGTCGAGGGACCCCACTGGTGCACAAATTCGTGCACAGGGCCTCTAGTATGTATATGTGTGTGTGTGTGTGTGTGTGTGTATGAATAACTACATATTTATTTACCATGAAATTCTATTTTAAGTATCAACTCAAAGCCTTGGAATATTTTCTGTCTTAGTGGCATTGTGAGTAATAATGGTTTGCTGAGCTATTTTGTAATTTTTGTGCAGGTACTAGTATAATTGATGCATGTGACCTAAATAAAACGAAAAACACATTGTTTCAAAGTGAGTTCCTCAGGTTCTCATAGGAAAAGATGGATCCTTGCATTTTTAAATTTTATTTTGTAAAGACAAGTAGAACGTTGAGTAGTCAACAAATATTATTTATGAATTGACAATACTTTTAAAGACCTATAAACTAGCCTTATTTCATTTATTAAACTTGTCTTCTTATCCTAGAAAACTCTTAAGAGGGAAGAAAAATTATATAGTCTTGGATAAAAAAACAAAACAATTTTCTCCTTTTTTATCATCTCAACACCAAGCATTTTTTGTTACACATGCAGATAGTGACAGGTGTGAGAAAGTTGATGAACTTATGAGTTCCCTTAAACTTACGATTTCATCAGAACTGAAATCTATTTGAATTGATGGCAATTACTTTTTTACACTTACACATTTTTCATGTATGGAAAGCTATTGAAAACTCGTTTGAAGCTATTTAAAGCTCAATGGCTGGCTAAAGGATGGGCCTTTGCCCTCTCTTAACAAGACTACAAGATACCACAGAAGTTCACCTCCCCAGGGGGTTTTCCTCAAGCAAATATGTTTCCAGAGATCAGCTGGGATCTCCAGTGGTGTGACTGGTTGGTCTTCTCGTTCTCTTTTTAGCCACAAGCCACGGGATATTGGCAAACATTATTCAGCACTAAAAGACAAAGCAAAGCAAAGCAAAGCAAAACAAAAAACTACAAGTAATAATCTTTTTCAGAATGTCTACACACGACTAAGCCTGCAGTGTCTTGAGAAGCACAAAGTGGTGTGAGCACGGGGTTCCCGGGTTAATGACTGGGGACCAAACACATTAGGAAGTCCGGCAGGAAGGGGATGATAAGGAAACCTCTGTTCCTCTGGCCGCAGCGGCACTTAAGATAAAACTCGGGACATTTTAGTGTGTGACCAGGTCTAGCTAGAGAATGAAACCCAGAGTGAATATTGAAAAGAACAGCAGGAGAACCTGCGGAATTGCATCTCACTAAGTATTTGTAGCTCAGGAATTAATGATTTTCTAGTTGTTTTTAAGGATCTCTACTTTGGAAACTCCATTCTTAGGGCAACCATCAGGTGTCTCCTCAAACAGTCACATGGACCACTAGATATAATAAATATTTTTATAAAGATGAAATAAACCATTATGTTAAATATCACCATTAGAATTATTTTCCATATAAAGTAAGTTCTGTGTGCAAATGGGTGGGTTAATGTAATGTTACCTTTTTACTTCAGTCATGTAAATTATCAAACTAATATATGTTACTCCATTCCCCTGATATAATCATTCTTAACAAAATGTCGTGTGTAGCCTTTAGGTTGCTGTTTGTTTAAACATACACAATCATGTATGTAGTAGTATATAATTTATTTTTACAAATGTTGTACTTTATAGATGTGGGAATAAACAAAGACTAAATGAGAAGAAGCAGACTGTTTACCCAGAACTTGTTGTAGCGAGGCAGTGAGCCCCCCTCACCTGTGTCTGGAACGCAGAGGAAGGTGTCAGGGGTCCCCTGATTGGGGGCTGCTGAGCATGTGGGCAGGTGGGCTACTAGAAGAGAGGCCTCCTATGTGATTGGTTAGGGTGCATATTTGGTGTTCTCTGGTTGGTTCTAAGTTGGAAGGAAGACATAAATTAGGGGAGCTGTCAGTTATTAACCATGTCTTCACCATTTGGGGCCAAATGATCAATTATAGTAAGACTTACTGTTTGGCTTCCTGGACAGGTAACTAAAGTTAGCAGTCTGAATTTCTACTGGTCTGGCTTATAAACAGCAGGTGGGCTAGCTAACATGTCAATTTCTTGGCTGGAAGTCACAGGTTAGAATTCTGTCTTTATATATATACATATATGCATATACATACATAGAGTGTATATACATGTACACAGTGTGTGACTGTCCATTTGTCTATTAGTGTCTCAGACACTACTCAGTAACTTGACATTTTCACAGGTATACCACTGCCAGACCTGGAAGTCAATGTACTAATTTTTTCTTCCTTTTTTTCAATAGCTGTATAATGTACCATAGTGACAACAGACCAAAACGTAGACAGCTGTTTTGAAGGACATCTGAATAGCCTTCAGTATTTTGCTATTTCAAATCGTATTGCAGGAAATGTCCTTGTCCAAGCATCTTCACTTAATGGTATCATTAACCATGTTGGTCAAATTCCCAGAAGTTAAATTGCTCTGTCAAAAGTCATGTGCTTATTCGAAATGTTAATATATTTGACAAAGACCCTGAAAAGGCCATGGCTGTTGAAGCTGAGACCTCTGGTGCCCAACTCCAGATCACTAGACATCAATGGAGATGAGAGGACAGAGTTTCATGTCAAGCTGGCAAAACAAGCACACCTGTCCAGGCCCCAGCACCCATTCCTCGAACTCACATTCATAAAGAGTAAACAGAACACATGAGCGTTGAACAGCCACCGGTAGACAGAAGCCGTGAGCAATCCCTGGCAGGTAGGAACTGCAGGAGGAGACTGTAGCCTCAACGATCAAGGCATGCAGCTGTTTTGGAAGGGATACTGCTGCTGTGTGCAAAAGTGGGGAGAAGTCCGGGAGAATTTCCTGGACCACTGTAGCCACCTGCTAGTTCGGCCTCTGTTACAGCCTCTCGGGACAGACAGTGAAGACCTGCGTATGTGTGTCGAGGCTGGAGCAGTGAGTAACAGTTTACACCGGACAACTGGCAGTGCCTCATTAGGGGCAGCAAAGGCTGAGAGGGATGAGAAGCATAAGGGACAACCAGCTTTCAGTAAGTGTCCAGTCTCTGTTTTATGATTCTCACTGAAAAGTGGAGGAAGCTCAGGTGGAGCTGGTAAGTTGTGCAAAGAATAAAAGAGATGGTCTAATATGAGATCTGACTACGAAGATGAACGCAAGATTCTTCCTCAACACTTCCGGAAAACTGAGGCCATTGAGGAGAGAGAACCAACCACACTGGCACAGACTTACACATATAAACACAAGAGAACAGTATTTTCAAACCTTAAAAGTAACATTTTAGAGTGATATATTCCATTCACTAAGGGGGCTAGGTAGATATAAGGAAGAAGCAACTGGGACCATAACAATAAAATTGTTGAAATAGGCTAACATGGGAAATGGACACGGCTGTCCAGTGAATGAGAAAGCTGGAAATTAGAGACAGGGAAATCATGAAATCCAAAATGACTGGTTGCAAATATCTATGTATCTGTCAGAAATATCAGAACATTAAGGTCAGACTGAAAATTATAATGGTTTCCAGAGAAAGTAAACTATATGAACTGGGACTAATGGTGAGGGTTAGTTTGCACCCCTCGTTTGCTGGGAGGCTGCCACATGATTGCCACCAGGATGGTGTTTCCGTGTGCTGCCCCGAAGGGGCTTCTGTCCTGTCGTCTCTGTTTCTCACCCTGTGGTTCCAGCTTCTGGCAACCTGTCACTCTCACTCATTCTGAAGTGTTTGCTGATCTGCCCTTCCGACCTTGGACTCATCGCCCTATTTTTTGTCTTATCTCCTTCCCAGCAGATTCTTCATGCAAAGGCTTCCTGTCCACTAACATCACTTTTCTAAGTTGACCTTATGAACTGTGCCGTGGCCACCCCTACGGGCATGGCATGACCTCCCTGACAATGACCAAGTCTTTGCCTGCAGCCCCTGGCAATCTGCTGTCACACATTTGTGTCCTGAAAACAGAGAGATTTTAAAATAGAAGTTCAGCCTTAGCCAGGTTGCTCAGTTGGTTAGAGTATCCTCCCGATAAGCCAAAGTTGTAGGTTCCATCCGGTCAGGGCACATACAAGAAATAACCAATTAATGCATAAATAAGAGGAACAACTTATTGTTCCTCTTATTTATTCCTCTAGGAAATTGATGTTTCTCTCTCAAATCAATCTATCAATCAATCAAAAAATATCAGAAGCTCATATTTTAGGCCTTAATGATGGTTTGTAGCTCTTTAAAATGTGTACATCTGAACCCATTTAAAAACCAGCTGTGTTGTGTTTGAACATATTTTTTAAAATGCACATCATCCATTAACACATTCTCCTTGAATAAATGAGATAATAGAAGAGGCAATAATCTACTGTTGGCTGCCATCGATGCTAGAATAACAAACAATGTTCCCTGATGTACATAGTTGAAGTGTTTATGAAATAAGGATGTGAAACAACCTAAACGGTCATTAATAAATGACCGTTTATTAATGGGTCCTTTTCCCATCCCCAAAGTGACCAACCATCTCACTTTGGGGTATATCATTCCAGACGTTTTTCTCTATGGAATTATCTGCATGTATCAAAAAAGAAAGTGTTAGCCCTGACCGGTTTGGCTCAGTGGATAGAGCGCCGGCCTGCGGACTGAAAGGTCGCAGGTTCGATTCTGGACAAGGGCATGTACCTTGGTTGCGGGCACATCCCCAGTAGGGAATGTGCAGGAGGCAGCTGATCGATGTTTCTCTCTCATCGATGTTTCTAACTCTCTATTCCTCTCTCTTCCTCTCTGTAAAAAAAAAAAATAAAAAATAAAGTATATTCAAAAAAGAAAGTGTTTTGATTTTTTTTGAAATACAAGTTTGTCATACTGCATGTCTTGTCCTTCAATTAGCTTCATTCACTCCAGCACTTTTCTGTATGCGTGTATCTAGATCTCCATCACCTTTGACAAATATTATATCCCATCTTTTAGCACAGGCATATCCTTATGTATTTTGCCATCACATTTATTAATGACCGTTTAGGTTGTTTCACATGCTTATTTCATAAACACTTCAACTATGTACATCAGGGAACATTGTTTGTTATTCTAGCATCGAGGAGAATAGCAATGTTGGAAGGTCTAATGGATAATGCTAAGCTCCCCCACAGGACGGATGGACAGACTGACTCCATCCTCAGTGAAGGAGAGTCCTTGATCCTCAAATTCTGAAAAGGGTACACAGCCTTTTAAAGCATGCCAACCTGGCGAGGAAATAACACAATACTGCTGTGTTAGTGCCGGAGTCCATTCATTGTCTTCACTAGCTGAGTTTAGACAGAGACCCCCCAAAAGCTAGTAGTCATTGAAAGTCCTGGCAAAGGTCAGGGCTGTGCACCACCCAGTTAATCTTGCAATAAAAGATTGGAGCGGCCTGAGCATGGTGGAAGTCCTTCGGGACTTGGCCGCCTGGTCCCCCAATATTGCAAAATTATCTCATGTCTTTTTCTCTCATTTGCTGTGTGGCTCCTCTTTCAGATACCGAACCCTACTCCACACAGAACGTGGAGGGAGTCCTACTTGACAGTTAGCCTCCATTTACTGTTTATCACCTTTTCATAGGAAGGAGCCTAAAGTCACTAAAGCAGGCAGTCATAAATCTGTAAGCACCCTGAACCCAAAGGCCATCAATGGTTTCCCTACGTTTGGAAGTAAATTAAGTTTTTTAATGAAGTTTCCCATCACGAATCTCTCATCTGGGGCTACAGGAGGGAGTGGTCTTCCCCAAATGAATAACACCAAAACAAGCAATAAAATCTTAGAGCCAAACTTGAGTACAATGAAGGCAAATTCACACATCTGGCCCATGGTTCCAAAAGCAGTGGTCACAGTGAGGTTCAGTCTTGTGGTCACTGCATCCCAGGTCATGCTTGCATTTTATTTTCGCTACTGACACTGATTTCTCTTTGTTTCTTCTTTCTTTCCTGTTGCTTGCTTCTTTCCTTCAAGCATGCTATTTTAAAATTTTTAGGATTCCATCTTGATTTATTCATAGCAGTGTTCAGTGTATCTCTTTGTATAGCTTTGCTTCATGGTGCTCTGGGATTACAATATGCTCGACTGGTGTTATTTTTAGCCACTTCAAGTGGAGCATTAAACACTTCCTTTTAGCTCCCTTTTACTCTCCCAAAGAAAAAACATAATTATTTTAAGTATTCCTCTGCATACATTAAGTGACAAAACAGATATTTTTATTTTCACCATCAAATACGATCTAAGAGACTCCTCCGGATAATGGTCTATTACATGCACCTCTATGATTAACACATCACTCTTCTTTCCTTCTGAAGTTCCATACCTTCTAATTTATTTTCTCTTGCGGAGTTTTCTTTAGACATTCCTTAAAAGTAGGTCTGCCTGCAACACATTTTCTTAGTTTTCCTCCATTTGAGAAGGTCTTCATTTTCCATTCATTCCTGAGAGACAGCTTTTCCAGATATAGAATTCACACCTGACAGTTCTTTTATTTCTACACATGAAAATGTTATGCTAATTCCCTCCAGCTCCATAGTTTCAGGAGAGAAATTGGCATTTCCTGTGTTGGTTCTAAAATTTTTTCATTGTCTTTGATTTTCAGATGTTTAATTACGATGTGTGTTGGCATGGTCACCTTTTTGAGTTCATCCTGGTGGGTCTGCTCGGCTTCTGAATCTGTGGGCTTATGATTCCACCAAAAGTGGGAAGTTTCAACCATGTGTCTGCAAATGCCTCTCAGCCTTTCTCCTCTCTCCTAGGAATCTAATATGTGAATGTTAGAACTTCTGTTATTGTACCACAGTTTTCTAAGGCTCTGTTCATTTTGTGGGGGAGGAAGGTGAGGGGACTGTCTATTTTCTCTCTGCTGTTCCAGTTGAGCAAATTCCATTGTTCTGGCCTCAAGATTATTTTTTTCAAATATATTTTTATTTGAAAAAAAAAAAAAGGAGAGGGAGGGGGAGACAGACACATCAATAAGAGAGAATCATTGATTGGCTGCCTCCTGCACGCCCCCTTCGCCACTCCCTCCCTCTCCCCCACAAGGGAGATCAAGCCCACAACCCAGGCATGTGCCCTGATTGAGAATCAAAACATGACCATCTGATTCATAGGCTGATGCTCAATCACTGAGAGACACCAGCCAGGCCTCAAGATTCTTGATTCCATCTTCTTTCAACTCCACTTTATTCTTGAATCCACCCATTATGTTTCTATTTCAGTTAGTGCATTTCTTAGTTCAATAATTCCTATTTGGTTGTTTTTATAATCATTTCTGTAATAGATATTAGAAAATGATACTGCCAATATTCACTGGGTTCTTTTACACTTGTGTTGAGGATTTTAAATTACTTATAAAAACTATTTTGTGAGGGATGCACTGAAGTTTATGTTCCATAGTCTCAACATCTGATTCATCTCAAGACTGACAGTGGCTGATCATCTTTCTCCTTGGAGCTATGCTTTCTGCTTCTTGGTATAACAGGTTATTTTTGGTAGTCTTTTGGACATTTTCCATATGTTATGAGAGCCTTGATCTTATTTAAATCTTTTCTTTTAGGAGGACGTTTCTATTGAGGTTTAGCATGTAGGTGATGAGTTACCTTTCTGAGCTGTATTCTAATGAAAACTGAATTTTCTGACCTCTTGAAATATGAATCTGGTCTGTTCTGTTCTTCTGCCTCTGAATTCCCACTGAACTCTTGCTGGAGGCACCTTGGGGTAGAGGTGCTCCAGAGGCTCCTGGGGGGATCCTGGGCTTATGACACGAAAAGGGCTTCCCTGCCTATTTTCTAGACACCTGGGGCAGGGGTGTCTTATCTACCCCTGCTGGTGCCCACGGGCATGGCAGCTGGCATTCCTTTCCTGATCCTTTGCCCAGAATGAGCAGGCTTTCCTTGTTTCTTGTGGGGGTTTTTCCCTACTCCTGTTAACATTTCCAGACCAGAGATGCCCAGTCAAAGATATATGATATACAAACAGAAAAGACAGGGAATTTCCTGTGATGACTATCTTCTAGTTGTGAGATTCTTGTCAATCTAAGTTCTTCTTTCCACATTTTTAGTCTTTATGATTATCTATAAAACTAGAGGCCCGGTGCACAGATTTGTGCACTGGTGGGGTCCCTCGGCATGGCCTGCAGGGATTGGGCTGAAACTGGCTCTCCAACATCCCCTGAGGGGTCCTGGATTGCGACAGGGCAAGACACACCCCGGAATCGGGCTTCCTCCTCTCTGGTTCCAGGTGCATCACCGGAGAACCGCAGCTGCCAAGTCACCACAGCTTGGCAGCTCCTGCGTTGAGCGTCAACACCCTGATGGTCAGTGCATGTCATAGCAATTGGACAGTCGGCTGGTCCTGTTGCTAAGGCTTTTAGATATATAGATTATTTCTAGAATGTTCAGTTGTATTTAGAGGGGAAAATGGAATCTCCCACATCTTTTCCCTGAACTACTTTTTACAAGTTGCAATCTACTTACATCCATCATCTCACCCTGTTTCTCACCAAAGCCGTGACAGGTTTGCTCTTGGGAAGGTAACTCTCTTTCCATAAGGTTAAGTTCAACAGGGATTGGAACTTAGTAAATGTATCTAACTCTAGGAAGCAAAATGTTAAGAATCCAGCTTCCATTGTAAAACAAAACATCCTGAAACCATTGACCTAATAATTTCACTTTTTAAAAAAATCACTTCTGATTCTTATCCAGAATTAAAAATAATTTAGCATCCATGATTTCATAAGAATTATCTAGGCTTCCTCTTAAATATCCACCAAGGGTTGCAGTAAGGAAAACCGAGAGCATGTCTGCCCGTTCTCTGAAACCCGTGAGTACTTTCCTCAGCCCATACTCATCAGCCTGTAACTCCTCCTCTGCAAAACCTCCATATTCCATTTGGTTACCCTCTTTTAGATCAATTATTATGTGAGAAGCTGACCTACTTGATACAAATGCAAAACAAGTCTAGACACAGCACTTATTCCCAGGTACCCTCCTGCAAATAGATTCTTCATCCATGAAATTCACAGCGCTCCCTCTGTTCGCACTGTTGTGTTGTGTAGGGGTGTGCCCATGTAAACGCCCGCCTTCCAGCATTCAGGTCCCAAGCGGAGGGAAACAGTGTGGTTAAGGCACAAGGGAGGGTAACACATTGCCAAAGGCTATCCCTTTCTTTTCTGCCTACACATTTATTTTTCTTATTGGAGAACTCTGGTGAGGAAAGATTTATGCTGTTTATCCTTAGAGTAACAGCGTGCCATGCCCTGCACCCCACCCCTTCCTCTACAGGTTATGCTTCCTTAAGTGTGCAATGAACCACTCCACCTTATATATTGCTCCAATCTGTTAGGCATGCAAGTGAGAGTTGCTGGTCTGGAATTCTAAATCTTTCTACAATGCTTTTTTATGGATGGTGTCAAAACAAAAGCAAATTCAAAATAAATAAAGCCACCATGCTCATGTAATGTTAGGGCTTAGGATAAGCACCAAAGGCATGAATATACCAGTAATCCCAATACCCTTGTCCTAGTCCGCGGTAAGTGCACCGCTGCTGCCAGGCCTGGCACACCTCCCTCGCTAACTGAAACCTGAGATGCAAGAGGCTTCCTCCTTGGTGAACATTTCAGTTCTCCAGAATCTCTACTGATGCCAGTGGTTTCCTCCTAGGGGAGAATGTGCCCTTCTTGGGACATCTGGCAATATCTGAAGGCAGTTTTGGTTTCCATAGCTTGGACATGGTACCACTCATGTCACCTCCTGGCTGGGGAGCTAGGATACTGCTAACCACCCTACATGGCACAGGTCAGTCCCTTATGACAAGTGATCAGCCCCATGGCCAGCAAGCCGGTCTGCACCATCCTCTTCTGCATCTGCTCACTCATTTGGTTGGCGACTTGTGCCCAGTGTTGCCAAGTGTTCACCATAACCATGAACTCTGACAGTGGTTTTGGTAAGTATCCTGTTGTACACAACATATGAAGAACATATGCTTTATCACATATCCGTATGAAATGTATTTTCCTTTTATCTTGATTTTAACCTAATAGTTATTACTTAAACAAGCATAGCTTTGTGGTGTATCATCTTTAGACCGTAACCACAAGTCATATATTAATTTTCCACGAACTTCTAAATCCCCTTGTAATGTAAACACTGCTCATAATACTTTAAGAATTATGAGTGTCAACAGAGGTATGGGTATGGACCACTTCAGGATAAATTTGTCTCTGGATTTAACCTTATGAACATAAGTGTTTCATAGTGGGCACTGTACTTGGAATTCACAGTTCACAGCTTCTTGAGCTGAATACATAATAGAGATATCCAACTAGAATATCAAAGTTCCAAAGCAGATAATCATTTCCAAGAAAACTTGACCAAAGGACAATGACTGAGAGGCAGAAATGATCAGATAGATGTCTTGTAGGTCTGCTGCCTTAATTCATTTTAGAACAAATTTCATTTCTTTCAAGCTAAGGCATATGAGGAAATGTTAATTTGTGTGGGTGCTTTAACAGTAATATTAATTAAGACTATTATAGTTCATTGCAATGTCAAAAGAAACTTTTTTCTTTTAGAAGCTGGAATGTATTAATGAGAAAGTGACTGACCCCCTTTTTCCTGTGTGTGACATACAGAAGGAGAGCCACCCGGATAACATCAGCAATTTCCCAGTTCTTGTTCTCTGTCAAACAACCCCCGCTGACAGAGCCTTCAAACTGATGCATTCAGAGAGTTTTCATGCACATGGCTAATAGGCTACGACTTTTAGCTCTCAGTGAATTTAATCATCACACCATTTACGTGGCTCATCCACTCTATTTCACTTTAAGGAGGCATATGTGCTCTAAAATATAGTTCTTGTGTGCACGGAATTAGAGAATCCAGGCGCTGGAAGGAAACCTTGAGACCATTTAGTCCCAACCTTGCCATTTCACAGTAGAAACTGAGGCAGACGATGAGTGCCAGACTGGAAATTAAAGAATCAGATGTGAACTGTGTGTGGTTGGCTCACTGTGACAGTGTCTTTGTGCTACAATTTGCTCCCATGCTGTGCCTTCAAAATTAAATCCAGGCCTGATTTTGTAACACAATTGTTCTCTTCTTACCAGAACTTTCCAATAACCATTTCACATTACAGATCAGAGGTGGTCGTTAAATATTCTCACTAGTAAATAAGAATTTAAGTGAGAGATTTTTTAAATGATTAAGTATTTTATACAAATCATTCTTCAGAGTGTCACACGTACCTTGGGAATATCTGGTCTCTCACCTTAAAACTGGTCTATCTGTTCTCTGGTAGGTATAGGAGTAATGTACATATTGTGGAATTTTTTTATTCTACTAATCATTCGTTTTCAACTTTGGGCAATTGTTGGCATTTCAAAATCTATTATTTATACTGAATTTGACTCTTTGATAAAGTTCTGTGGTGTTGTACATGTTAGACAAATTCTGAATTTAGAAAATATAATGATAATAATGTGCATAAGGTTATTGTTAAGAAGATAATTATTCTTCAACATACTCAAATGTAGAGCTGATTTTAGATGTATTTCATGTCCTCTTTCCCCATTCCATGAACAGCCCTAGCAATACAGAATAATTTTCTAACATTATTTCTCTTAGCAGAAATATTTTGGGTCATGTGGTAGCATGTGATTCAGTGAGCAGCTTCTGTAGCATGTGGTTCAATGAGCAGCTTCCGCAGTCAGGTGGATCTGCACCCAAGTAGCTAATTCATCATGTGGTTGTGATAATTAAAGGAGAACATGTATGCAAATGAGTAAATGTGAGTACATACCTAGCACACTGCCCCTCAGTGCCACTTACTGCTGTTGCTATCATCGCTTCTGGATGGTGAGGAGATATGAAACTACGCCATGAGTGATTAAAATTACTCATATCCTCAGAGATTCAGAGGCCCTGACAGCTGTTCTCACACACTCCACAGGCTCTCACAGAAGATGAATTAGATCTATTCTGTGCAGTTCCAGGGGTAATAGTGGTGTTGGATGAAGTTTAAGTGGGAGAAATATTGGGTTTAACATCTGGAATGGTGCAGTAGGTAGACTAATGACTGTTACCCTACATACATGTGTTGCATGGCTAGGTATTTAGGCTGCAGGTAAAATTAAGGTTGATAATCCACCAACCTTAAGATTCAGAAATTACTCTGGATTCTCTGACAGATGGATACAATCACAAAGGTGCTCACATGTGGAGGAGGGGAGAGAGGAATGTGTGAGAGCTACATGACCAGAGAGACTTGAGCAGCCACTGCTGGCTCTGAGCTGGAGGAGGAGCCTGAGCTGAGGAATAGGGGTGCCCCTCGCAGCTGGGAGAGTAAAGAAACTGGATTTCATCTGAGAACCTCCCTCTGGCACAATGGGAGCCAGGGCAGCACCGTGGTTTTAGCCCAGTGAGGACCACTGTGAGCTTCTGACTTCCAGAACCACGGCCTAAGTCTGTTATGTGAAGCCACTATGTTTGAGGTGCTTTGTTACAGCAGCCACAGGAAACTAAGAAAGAGAGCAAGCTAGAAAGTGAACTACACCAAAGAGAAGATAAGGGTGCCCCAACCCGAGGCCAGGGAGTGGGCAGCGTTGCCTGGGACGGGACCTAAAAGGACGCCCTCGCAACCCACAGAGATGATTCCATGGAGCTGAGGTCTGCTTACAGAAGTGGAGTGAGAATATCTCAGCCATTTGTTCTTTGAGGTGTGGATTCGGTGAAGCAACTACTCCTGATGTGCCCGGAGGTAACAGTGTTCAGCCCCTCGCTCAAGGCCTCACATTCACCTTTCACCTTTTAAAGTGACGGGTTAAAATCCTTCCTCTCTTTTATTTTTCTTCCACTACCTTGAATTCAGAGCATGCCTCTTATGCAACATACAGATCATAGAGGTGCTGGTCTGTGGGACTCTACCCAGGTTTCCTGAATAAGTACCTAAGCCAGCCAGTGCCGGATTCTCTCACCTTCCTGCTTTCCAAGCCCTCCCCTTCGCACAATGGAGGGCACACCTATTGTTTAAGAGGAAGCAGGTGAGTTCTGACTTAGTGTGGAAGCCTCTCACACAGTTCAGAACAACCCAGCTACATGGATTGTCATGAGACAGACAGATGAAGAGAAAGCACAGTACATCTGGCTGATGAGCACACGTTTGGCTCATAGCAGAAGTGAAAATAACACTGTGCCTCAGTGCAGCAGAGGGCACCACGAGTGGTGGGCACACTTGTGCATCCTTGCACTGGCCCATCATTTCAAAGTCTGAAGCCCTTGGCAAAGAGAGTCAGAATCCCCAGGAGCCAGCGGTGCCTGAGTGACTGAGCTTATGAGTATCCCCACCCTCTTGTCCGCAATTCTGAAGCCTCCACTGCACAGACCAGACCTCTCCCAGGTGCTCCAATCAAAGGGGTTTACACCACAAATCCCTCACATTATTCCAGAATCTGGTTCTCTCCCTCTCCTTTGTGTTGTGATCTTGCTCATATTGCTTTTGCTCCCTTGTTAGCAGACAGAACAGCCTCGACTCTGTTTTGCAGAATGAACACAAAGAGGATATGCTTGTCAATATGACTGGCTAGAAGATCTATGATTAAAAGTTATGTTGCTCATTACCGTGGAAAATCAAAGTGGGAACAATGCTTACTGACCATTTTTAGAAACAATTACTTGCTCATTGCTTCCTGTGATCTTTCTTAAAAACAAAGCTGTAAATTGCCACATTTCCCGGAGATGGCGACACACAGAGCAATTTGTATTTATGCAAAAAAGATCCCATTACTCATTCTTCCTTCAAATGTGTTTCTAGGAGTTTCTACCTGAAGGACTGCTAACACTGGTAATTATTTTAAGATGTGTTAGCTGGCACTTTATAGATGAAAACCTCCATGTTCTTGGGTTGACAGATAACTATCAATGCAGTTCATTTTCCCAAGGATAATGGTTGGAACACACGAGCCACAAAATCAATAACATGAATGATTATTTGTGAGTGAAATCAATGGATCTAACTCCTATTAAATGTGTCCATCATGAATCAAAACCATTACGCTAATGGAGGCA
This sequence comes from Myotis davidii, assembly GCF_000327345.1. Lineage (NCBI taxonomy): Eukaryota > Metazoa > Chordata > Mammalia > Chiroptera > Vespertilionidae > Myotis > Myotis davidii. The sequence continues at coordinate 4,523,646 of NW_006295816.1, forward strand.
GCATGCAGTGGAGCACTGAGAGCCCTTGGCTTGTCTCTGAGGCTCAGCTCAGGTTCTAGTTCACAGTCTCAAATAACACCACTGGTATTGCATGTTTTAAAAAGCCTTGCAACACACTGGTTGAAGATAGCTAGTCTAGCTGATCCTATCTAATAATAGACAAACAGGGTAATTGACCGTACCTTCATTATGCCTCCCATTGGCTAATCAGTGCGATATGCAAATTAACCACCAACAAAGATGGTGGTTAATTTGCATACGTAGGATCCAAGCGGCGGAGCGAAGACTGAAGGCGAGCTGGAGCAGCAAAGATGGAAGACAGATGGCAGCTCTGGCTGGGGCCGCAAAGACGGAGGATGGAAGGCGGCTCCAGCCAGAGCGAAAGCCTGGGTCCCAGGTGCCAGAGGAAAACCAGTGCTGGCAGCCAGGGGAAGGAAGGCCTATTGCACGAATCTCTTCATGTAACAGGCCTCTAGTCATTAAATAAAATGTTTCTCTAGTTTAATTAAATAAACACATTGTAGTGAATTTAGAAAGTCCAGAAAATCAAGAAGAAACATTTTTCATAATATTGTTGTTCAGAAAGACCAGTTATTTCCTATAAGGGAATCTGTTCAATTATAAATAATTAGAGCTGGTCACAAAATCAAAATTTCAGCATGCAGAATAAAAATTGCAAAAGACCTTTGTCATGGTGACAATATTCAACGCTTGCTTCTCCTACTCTAGGAAAGTTTACATTGGTGTAGCATTTTGAGGATCTGTAGAGAAATAAAGACCCAAACCTGCCTTTCCACTGCCAGTCTATTGATTGAAGGCTGGCTCTTCCATTTCTGTAGCATTTACCTTTGGGCTTGCCTGATTCCTATCAGCTGGCATGAGCAGACAGACACACGGAAGACTTAAAAGCTGTTCACTTCTTTAGTCTCCTTTAAATTGCTATAACATTTCCCAGTGTCCACAAATTTGACATGGATGAAATGGAATGTTTGCAGCAACTCATTGGCCATTAAATCAACAAAACTGCTTTACTTTTTTTTCTTTTCAAATAATGTTTTGGGTGTGGGGAAAGATCATACTGGGGAGAGAGCCTGAATTAGTTTGCTTGTTACCACGTAGATACAGCCTGCATGGCATTCGTTGAAGACCCTCGTCAATCCTAAGTAAACTTGTGTCAAATGCAAGCATGAAGACATTTAAATATTAATAAAGATCCATCTCTTCCACAAATAACAATAGATAGGAAACGCACCATTGGACAGGGCTGCGTGCATGCAGATAAGCTCCTCGTTAAAACCAAATTCACCAAGGGTAGGATTGTCAGTTAAGATAGGACGACACATACACAATAAAATCATATATAATTTAAACTGTTCTCACTTTACAAAATAGACAATTGAACAACCGTAATTGATTCATGCATTGCAATTTCCAATTCCATTAGTTAGAATGTATATCCAAAATTGGGGCTGTCAATCAGGAAATGAATGCATGTTTCATATTTCATAGATTTAACTGAAGGAGGGAAAATCGTGCTTTGTACTTTGATTCAACAGGACTCGACACATTTTAGGTTACACAGCAGTAAACAGACACGCTTCCTCCTGCCACGTAATTAGTTGGAGTAAATACATAAAAACAGGTTGATATGGAGCCCTATGGAATTACAGTAGTAGCTCGCATTTCATTTACATTCACTTTATTGACTGTATTACTTGTCAGCACTGTCATTTTGACTCCTCTGTTTATTTCTGTATTTTTGAAGGACTCTATTTGTGTTCAGAGTCTATAAAACTATACTGAATCACTAACTCAAGAAGGTCATCTTCTATCTCTGAGGGCCAGTGGACTGAAAGACCTGTTAATGAAATCTGGGACAAAATCACAGGGGTAAATATTTACATTATTGAACCCAATGATATGAAGCTCTTCAGTTCTCCATATTAACCTTCTCCAAAGAATACCCTTTCCTGGGGTTTTTAATTTTTAATCTTGGCTATAAGACTTTATATATTTTCTGTGTATTTAAATTTCAGATTCTTCCAATACTCGGCTTTGAGCATGATTTCAAGAATGCCCACAAATATACCAGGTAGTAAGTAATGTGTTTTATGTTTCAAATACCAGCCAGCATGGACCTCAAAAGAGTGATGAATAAGCACAAGTCTGGGGAGCTTCCAGGTCTAACTGACCGTATGAGTCCTAAGCATGATGAAATAAACCTTTTCATATTCTTGCCTTCATGATAATTGTGATTTCTATCTATTCCTTTTATTAAAATAAAAATTCAGGATTTTAAAATCCCTATCTATGAATATGAGAAGTATAAATGATTTATTTAAGGCTCAATTTTTATTAGCTCAAATTTGAATATTCTCTCACCTACAAAAATGGTAATTTCACATGGTGCACCCTGATCTCAGCTCCAAAAGTAATATGCACTTGCTCTGAACACTGACTCCTGAGCCTTAGAACCTCACCTGAACATGGGGAGCTCCCTACTACCCATTGCTTCCTGACTGTCAAGCAAGATGGTACGTACGAAGCTTCATGAAGCTAATGACTAGAGCAGCTGAATGTCGGTTGTACTGTGGACAGACATAGGACGTGGCCATACCTTGTGGTCCCACAGCTCACTCCAGGTCAGCGGTCTTACACATCTTCCCCATGCAGCTGCAGCTCCTTGTGGTCCCAGAGAACCTTAGAGATAAACACCCAGTTTTATTATGTACCTCAGAAGAGTAAAACTCAGTAAGATTTCCTCAAGTGTGGAGGCACCAGTGGGCTTTCAAATCTCTTGACTCTGCAGGCACCTGGACTCCAGCCACCAGTCAGGAGGGTGGGGGATAGTCTCCCTGGGCCTGCCTGCTCTCATCCTTGTCTCTGTAGGACATACGTCTCCCACCCAATGAATCACCTGCTCACCAGCTTTCTGTTCACCTGCTCATCCAGGCTATTGGATCACTCCTCAAATGTTTACTGAATTTCACAGGAAGAGGCATTCCATGTGCTCAATACTTGAGACACATGGCAAGCTGAGGAGATAAAGTCTTTCCCCTGGAATCTCTAAGGAATGAAGTGTCTATCATATGCCCATTCCACAGTTGTATTTTGGAAGCCGCTGGGTACGGGGTTGGGTGAGGGAGGAGAGTAGTGAGCAGAGCAGGCCCAGCCTCAGCTCCTCCCTGCTCTACCCACAGCACATCTGTGGCTCTCTGTTGTACATGGTGGCTTCTGCATCACATTTTTGGGGGGCAACTAGACTCCAGCTCGGTACCCCATTTATAGGAAACTAGCCTGACTCTATTAGCTTAGCTCTGAGCGTCCCTCTTCAAGAGCAGGCACTGATGGTGCGGAGCTGAGTTAGCTTCTTAGGCAGAGTTATAAGTCACTGTGGAACGAGGAGAGCTGAAACCACGGGCTTTCTTACATGGAATTGTTAAAGGAAAGGAAAAATAACATTTTATTAAGTTAGCTTGTTTCTCTGCTTCTGGTCAGATTTTAGGAAGACTGGAAGACAGACATTCTATAATTTCCTAGTTAAAGATGTTCTTGACCTTGGAAGAACGTTTAGACCTTCTTGTCATAAAAGTTGAAATTAGTGTGGAGGCTGGCAGAAAAGACCTTTGTTTGCTAGCATCCTTGTTATGGCCACTGGCCATCCTGATGGCTCTGTTTTTCCTCATCTAGACGAGTTCTCCCCACCAGCTCTTCAGAAGAATCAGGGAGCCAACATCACACTTCTGAGGTGTATTTCCAGCTTTCAGTTTTCTGGTTGGAGCACATCCAAGGATGACTTGTCTCTAGGTGAGCCTGGAGCCACTCCCTCCCTTGCCTTGCCTCATCTGGGGAGACTTCTTATAGATGCTGGACTTCCTGACCACACTGATCACTTCCTTAGCTGCATCATGCCTTCTACACACATGAAACAGGCATGTTCATTCAAGATAGAAGTTCCCTCTCACCACTGTTTCATAGCAACACGTTTTTCTGATTTTAAAAAAATCTATCTTGGTTTTTCTACATAATGTTATTTCAGTGTTTCAGTTGATAGTAGAATCAATACATCAGACCGTGGCAGTTTCTGACCTAGACTATATCATCGTATTAATCAATCAACTTGTGGAGACCTTCAAAGTAAATCCCCTGACAGCCATAAAGCTGAGCAAGAAGGCCAGTGGATGGAGGCAGCCTTGTAGACAACATAAATCAGGGGCTTAGAAAGAAACAAACTCTGGAGGTCACAAGGGGTGTTACATGACAGTTCTCCGATGTGATCAATATTTTGCAAAACTACATTTCCTCCTGCGCCAACGTGAGCACGATGTACCGAGTTTACTGTACACGGGAAATGTAAAATAACAATGAATCAAGGTGGTAAAGAAACCCACTGTTCCCATTGTGAGGTGGCATGGGGTTGCCTTAGACTGAGTTTTGCTTTTTCCATTATTAGTCTCCTGCATTACCTGGAATTTTAAATTATGTAATAAGAATGCAGAGATGCACAGGCTTGCCATTTGAAAATTCGAGGGAACTGTAGCAACATAAAAAGTAAAATATAAGGAGTCATTCGCTTCTTCTATTTCATCATTTTAAAGGAACTTCAGAGGACCTGCTCGAAGGCAGCCTCCTGAGGGAACACCTTAATGAGAAAGAGTAAGACCATCTAATGACCAGAGAATAAACAGGGATCAACACAGAGGTTACTAAGAGCCTGTTTTTCTCACCAACTAAACAGAGAAAATTTTTACCAACAAGGACAAGAACTAAAGGTTCACCTTGCTGCAGTTTTTAACAGGGGACCCTGAGTAATCACAGAAAGGATGGTAGGCTGAAGCTTTGGAATGCTGATCATAGGTATGCTCTTTAAAGAAGCTTGGAAACATTTTTTTAACCTCAGATACTCTGAAGTTCATGAGAAAACATAACCATTATTTCTGTAATATTAGTTTTTCTTATTTTGAAAATTATTGTCTCTTTATCCATCCTCCTCATCCATACATGGTAATCACTATAAAGCGTTTAATTATTAAACTTTAATACATGACCTGAAACCTATATGCAGCATAGTTTACCTTGTGTAGAGTGAATTCTTGTGAAGAACACTGAGCTAGCGTTTGTATTGTTTCTACAGTAAACACTGGCCTTTTTTTTAATCTATTCTTTTAGCTGTGCAAACACTCATTCATTATTTCTACTGCACTGTACTCCATGGAAAGAACTCACTGTATTTATTTTGTCCTCTTTGCAGGGCAGGTAGGATGCTTTCAATTCTCTGCGTGTGCACAACATTGCTGCAGAGACCACCGTGTATTTGCCACCATGTGGCTCCTGCACGCATTTTTCTTTGGCTGACAGGTGGGGGTCATGGAGAAGTACCAAGAGGGCACTGGGTTAATGCACACTTGACCTCATTATTTCTGATGAGTGGCTCTCCAGTCTGTGCCCAGGTGCATCTCACCAGCGCAGCCCCACATGCTCCCCTGTCACCCATCACCAGCTCTCATCCTCCCGGTTAAAATGACTTCACTTTCTAATTTTAGTCGATGTGATGCTGATATAAGGTAATAATACCTCATGGTTATTTCAATACTCACTTTTTTTCTGATTACTAGAAATACGGAATCTCTCTTCATATACAGTTTCCTATTTAATAAGTTACTTTTGTATAGCTTTTTTTCTACCAAGTTTGAGGCCTTTTGTTGTTGGTGGTGTCTGGAAGGCATGATTTATATAATCTACATAGTAATACTTTGGTTTAAATATGGAGAATTTATTCTTCATACTGTTTTGTCAATGGTGTCCTATGTAGAAAATAAACCCACTGTTTTGATCTGGTCAAATGCACAGAGTTTTTACTTTACTATGTATTCTCTTTCTCATTCTTTGGGTTGTTACTCTCATTTCTTTAAAACAAGGTCTCCATTTGGTTTCCAGGACTTTACTTCCTATGGGCTGATTGTCCATGAGCCCGGCTAACCCTCCCACTTGTCTCTTTTTTCTTAATGTCTTCAGTTCTCTCTCTAAGCTTCACCCAAGCTCCTTCCATCCTCAGCTATTTTAAAATCTCCACTCACTGAACAGATAATCTCATCCAATGTATCTAATACCAAGGCTATGAAGAGCAGCTATGAACTCCTGAGTCCCAAATCTCTACCTTCAACCAGCATGCTTCAGATAGTATAGCTAAGTCCCCGCTGAATCAAGAATCAGGCATGGTTCTATTGGAGAAGCAGAACCAGGGGGAGATGTGTGTGATAGATTTATTGCAGTCAGTTGGCTTGTGTGACTGTGGGCCTTAGCTAAGAAAATCAGAAACCTGTGGAGCAGGCTGTAGGAAGGGCTGAAGCTGTTCTCTACCTTTCAACTGATAAAGTGAGGCCCATTCAGATTATAGAGGATAATCTCCCTTACTTGAGATATCAACTGATTATGGACTTTAATCACATCTTCAAAGTAACTTCATGGAAATACCTGGTTATTTGATCAACTAACTGGAGACTGTATGTAGCCCAGTCAAATTGATACATGAAAGTACCACACTCACTAACCGAAATCAAACTCCTACCTCCATTCTCCTCAACTCCCAAGCCTTCTCACTTATCTACCCAAAGCTAGTTTATAACAACTCCATTTTATCAGTTCCACCCACCAAAATCTGTAGAGTACTAATCCATCATGTTGTTCTCTTACACCTTACATCCGGTACTGGGGCAAAATTTTCTCAGTTCCATCTTCAAAATATATCCATAATATAACCAATTCCTACCACCTCTACTGAAATATGGTCAAGCCACAAACACCTATTTCTAGATTTACTGCTACAGCTTCTAAGCAGGTATCTGTGCCTTACGCCTTGTGCTCTTGGCTTTCTGTCCACACAACAGGTCGTGTGAGACCCTGTTAAGTGGAGTCATATCACTGTTCTCTTTAAAATGCTTAATTACTTCCTGTCATAGAGAAAAAGTAAAAGTAAGGAAATAAATGTTCAATGAATGAGTAGATGTCTCTGTTTCCTTTTATGAATTTTAACTGGGGAAAGAAACTAATTTATATATGCAACATTTGTCTTTCACTGGGTAAACTAGATGTTTTAATTAATAAAAGGGTATTATTTATAATACATATTAAGCACTTACTATATGCCTAGGCACTTTTCAAAGGACTTCAGGTATTTTCATGGTTAAGCCTTGTAACAATGCTATGAAGTATGTGCTCTCATTACCAACAGTTTCATTCAAGAAAAGCGAGGTGTTGAGAGACAAGCATGTTGCCCAAATTCACAGCTTACAAGTGATGGAGCTTGTATTTGAACAGACACTCAGGCTTTAGTGTCTGTACTAAAATTTATTTACTGTGGGAAGGGACTACAACCCTAGTTTACAGGAACAAAGAGCTTAAGATAACAGAAGGTGAGTGAGGTTAGAAATGCACCAGTGCTTCCAGGATAATTGCAAGTAGAAAAGGCACACTTATCTACCTCCCCAAAATATCTAAGACAGACATAATATGCAAGTTTTGTGGAAATAACTGGTAGGAGAAATGACCAAATAAATACCAGTTATAAATACTGTATAAATTTCTTAAACATATTAGAAAGAATGCCTTAAGTTTGCATTTGAAACTTTCTGGGGAACCAATGCTTTATTAATGAAAATAAGTAGCTACATTGGTACCTAAGTGCAGGATTTGGGGAGCCTTTATTTCTAATCAAGTAATAAATGAAAGCATAGTTGCTGTGTCTTCTCTTTATCCTTCCTCTTCTGGGTTATACTGTCTGAATGAACATGTGTAAAGGAAAAGGAATGTTGAGATATAGATCTGAAATCTGAATAAGAGGAAGGAAAATACCCTTGTTTTTCTATGATTATAAGTTTTACTGAAATGACTCCCAATGATAACTGGCTCTATTGAGAATAAAGTCATACTATGCTCCAAAACAGAGGTGGCTTATACATTTCAAGGTCAAATCCAGCCCAGTGTGTGTTTTTTTAAATAAAGTTTTATTGGAATACAATCATGTCGATTCTTTTACATTTGTTGGTGATTGCTTTCATGCTAAAAGGCAGAGTTAAGGAGTTGTGGGAAAGACGTTATGGCCTGCAAAGCTGAAAATATTTACACTCTAGCCTTTACTGAAAAAGTTTGCTGACCAGTGCTCTAAAAGAAAGTCCTTCAGGATTATAATTGTTAGATTTAAATTTAATAAAACTTATAGAAACTGTGCTTTCTTTCTACAATTGTCCCAAAGTGTCCAGTTGATTTGGGGTAAAGAAGACAGAATTGGGTCCTGGGGTCATGAGAGCAAAAACTCCCGAGGGGCACCAGAGGTCATTATGGCTTCTTACAGGGGCTGGTGCTTAGATAGCAAATCTGCTTAGAATCATTTGGCACAAATTGCAAGGCAAGCCTGGAGCTTTCAGAGCCCTCTGGGAATCATCTGTTTGTTTCACTGACTTTGAACAGATGTCCTCCCATTAGGATTTCAAGGCCCATAAAGTGTGGGGAGGTCTGCGAATACATCTGAAAGGGAGACCATAAAGGCAGCCTCCGCTCACTGGGTCTCTGTGAGCTGTTCCCCACCCTTGGCCCCACTCTGCCGCTTTCTTTTCTTATGCTTTGTTGCCCATGTACTCATTGGTAGAGTACTCTAGTCAGTTTTCTTAACATTCAACTGAAAAAAATTAACCACCCCAGATCCATTTATTTTATGGCTCCGAAACAGTATTAAAACATTTAAAATAGCCCACTGCCAAAAATAGAAAGTCTTCCAATGTATACTAGGAGGTATTTAGAAATTAAGCTTTTATTTAGGTGACAGCATCAACATAAGATATTATAGGAGTAAGTGGGCCACTGTTCATTTATATCCTCGTTATATGGTATTTAATTTGGTAAAAAAAAACTGTTACAAGTATATAATTTCAAAAGTATGGGGCTTATTGGATATTAAATTGTTTATCTACTTAACTCTTTTCTTAGTTAAAAAACTATCTTCCTCACTGGCACCTTATTTATTTTTATTTGAGAGTGCATCTATGTCCCAGAAGTGTTTGTATGTATGAACTTATACAATTACTAGACTGCAAATGCCCAGTTCATCAAACATTTGCTCAAAAGGTACAAAGTTACAAGCTTTATGCAAGTGGCTGAAGACACAAAAATGGTTCCAAATTTAAAATAGTAATTTTGGAATGATATTATCAAAATATAGGGGCAGGAGCCAAAATTATATTCAGAGACTACTTATGGACGTCAGTGTGTTTGTTCCTTGTCAGAGGAATAGAGAATAAACACCTCAACTCAAAAAGAAAAACAATAAGGAAACAAAATTAAAAGAATAAAACATTAAAGATGAAGCCAAACCCACCATTCTATATGAAAAATAGTATTGTTAAATCAATGATCTGGTTTTCGAAGATAAAGGAATCCAACATAACATGAATATAAACAATACAAAACGAGGATCTCAAGGCAAAACTAAACAAGAGAAAAGGGGAAAACAAATAAACCAAGGACAATAAAGGGTACATAAGAATGTTCAAGAAGTTAGAAATAAATTATGAGCCCAGCCAGCGTGGCTCAGTGGTTGAGTGTTGACCTATGAACCAGGAGTTAGTGGTTCCATTCCTGGTCAGGGCACATGTCCGTGTTGCAGGCTCAATCCTTAGTAGGGGACATGCAGGAGGCAGCAGATCAATGATTCTCTCTCATCATTGATGTTTGTACCTCTCTCTCCCTCTCCCTTCCTCTCTGAAATCAATAAAAATATATTAAAAAAATAAATTATGAGTGAGTACTCACAAATATGTGCTGACATATGGTGACCTCATTTTAAAAAGGTATACGATGACTTTGTAGTTTTTCAAAGCCACTTTGTTTTTACTCCCAAATGCTAACATTAACTATAAATCATCTTTTAAATTCTATAAAATATTCCTTTAATAATTTTATGCAGATGAAGTAGAGGAAGTAAGAGGAAGATGGATTCTTCTATCCTGAGGTAGGCAAAAAGCAATCCAGCATTTGGATTCTAGCCTGAGGATGAAAGTTGGAGAACTTATTGGTTCCCATTGATAATTACAGTGGTTTTTTTCCCTTTGAACTACATTTCATTTTTTATAGGATTTCTTGGGGGGTTCACAGAAACACTAAGCAGGAATTAGTTTCCATACAGCCCTAACCCATACACGCACAGCCTCCCCTACCACCAACATCCTACACCAGAAGAATCAATTGTTCCAACTGATGAACCTGCACTGACACATAGGCCTCCCGAGTGCACAGTTTACCTGAGGGTTCACTCAGATACGGTACATTCCACGGGTCTGAACAAATGCATAATATAATGATGTGCGTCTGTGTGACAGCATCGGATAGAATAGTTTCACTGCCCTAAAAGTCCTCCGTGCTCTGTCTATTCGTCCCTCCCTCTCCTCCCCACTGGCAATTACTAATCTTTCTGTTGTCTCCATAGTTTTTCCTTTTACAAAATGTCATATAGTTGGAATTACACAGCATATAGCCTTTCAGATTTGCTTCTTCCACATAGTGATTAATATGCACTGAAGGTTCCTGCATGTCTTTTCAGGGCTTGATAGCTCATTTCCTTTTAGTGTTAATATTCCATTATCTGGATGGACCACCGTTTATGCATCCAATTCACCTGCTGCAGGATATCTTGATAGCCTCCAAGCTATGGCAATTAGGAATAACACTTTTATAAACACCTGTGTGCAGGCTTTGTTTGGACATAAATTTTCAACTCATTTAGATAAATACCTAGAAATGCAAGGGTGCAGCGCTTTATTATTTTATTTTTTTTACGAAACTGAATAGAAAAATTTTACATATTTGTTTTTTCTAGTTTACTACAACTAACAGCACTCCCCATAATATTGTACCCAGACTATTTATTTATTTATTTATTTATTTTACCTGCTTTGGCTGTTTGAGATTTAACTATAATAGCATTGGAGGGGGGTATGTAATTTACAGTAGGAGAAAGGTATTTTTCATCTAAAAAGAAAACCAAAAACTTCATACAAAGATTGTATTTATGTGATTTTAACTTGGATTTTGGGAAACCAGTCTGAGGATCCTTGAGAGAGAAATCCCTGACTTTCATGAGTTGTCTGTAGAGGACTTCAGGGGACTTCATTAGTTGATCTTCAATAATGAAATGAATTCTCTTTCTGGGTATATTTTTCTAAGGGCTAGAAAGTGGCCTTAGAAGACTTGGTTTTGGTATGAATCGAGTAGCAAAAAGATATAACCCAGCCCTGCCCATTTCACAAAGATTTTGTGAGGAATATATGAACTAAATAAAACCTTCTATACATGCTATACAAACATCAAGAAAACTTTTGAGTGACCCTGAATTATGTACTCCTAACAGAACTCTGAGAAAATCAGTCAAGGTCCAGTCCATCATAGGACATTCCTTTGCTGCAGGATGGATGGACAAGTGGATTCTGCGGGCATCACATGAGGCGTTGTGGATCCACACCAACACATCCTTCTTTGCTATACATGTATCATCATGGTCTATTTCATCCTGGGAGGATTTGCTGACTGAGCATGCGGGGTAATGAGAAACCCATTACCAGGCATGTTTAGAGAGGGCCAAGTGAATCATGGAGGAAACAGCGATGAAAGAAATTCGGCATTGCCTCTAGGTGGAAACATAGCTCCTTCTTGAAGAGAAAGTGACATTTCCCAAGTAACAATTATCTGCACAGCCATGTGTCCTAATGACTAAATCAAGTGTAAAAATGGCACACATATCCATCAGGGAGTATATGCATAGTTAATTATGTCTGAAATAATAAATGTATTATTTCCACAGGATAAAGTAAACAGCCAATTAAAAGAAGATATGATATACACTTTCTCTACTCATTAGTCAAAGCATAAACCATTTTAACATTGCCTAAATAATTCACTTGTGTTAAAATAAAGGGAAATGCTTAAAACATTAATAGGGTACTGTACAGTTCTGAAGTCGGTAAGCCATTATATGATAGTCATGTAAATAATTCACAGCTCCATTCCACAGAGAGAAACGAAGGCATTTCTGCACAGTGCTGATACTTCACATCTGCCATAGGTCTCCACTGGGCCAACCATCTCCAATGGCTTCTCACCAAGGAACAAACCTCCATGAATTTTTACAAACCGAAACAGAACCTGGTATGCCCCCCAGGCACTGTTCAGGCATTTATCCTTCCACACATACTTTAAGTCTCACCCTGTTTTTTGTGTGTGTTTTTTTTGGGGGGGTGGGGTGGGGATGCTGAAATCCTAAGGACCAGTACCTGTGAATGTGACCTTACTTGAAAACGGGGTCTTTGCAGATGGTGAAGATGAGGTCATACAATAACTGGGGCCTTATGGAATGGGAAGATTTGAACACAGAGTTCAGCATGGAGTGAAGAAGCAGGGACAATGCCATCAACACACCAAGAAATGCCTAATCTCCCACAAGCCGTGAGGGAGGTACAGAAAGGAGCCCTTAGGATACCTTGATCTTGGACTTCCAGCCTCCAGAACTGTGAGATGATAAAGTCCTGTTGTTCAAACCCAGTCTGTGACTTCGTCATACAACTCTGGCAAACTAACATGCCTAAGACAGGTTTTCTTTGCCTCTTATCTGTAGTAACACTCTCCCATTTACTACCAAATGGCTTCGCTAGCTTTACTCATTACTCATTTCTTTTGCTTTGCTTTCCCTGCTAGAATTAAGTGCTATGACAGCAAAGAGCTTCTCTGACTTGTTCCACGCAGATTCCCTCTGACACAGCCCACGGAGGGTGACTCATAAACACTGCTGAGATAACTGCATGTGCAAGGTACCTAGTGCTACATATGTCATCTGGCACTTTGGGACAGAAAGGAACGAGCAGTCAGATCCCCAGGCACAGGCCAGCTAATTGGAAAGAACCGGTGGTTTCAGAAGACCCGAAATGAGTGATATTAACATGAGCGATATTAACATGAGTAGGGTAAGCAGAATGGGAAGGAGTGGAAAAATGAGTTAGTCTCTGAAATTAGTGTTTATTGAAACTTACTATGAACCAATTATTAGACTAGACACGGTCATGTTTTACTGCTCTGTGATCTAGCTTCTCTAACTTCAGTTTCTTTGTCTACGAAGTAAATAAGAAAATGCCCACAATTCACTCTGCATTCAGCCCAGTACAGCAAGTGCACAGTAAACGCACTCCCAGAACTCAGCCTGGGAGCAACAGAGAGGCCGTAGACACTGACAGCTCCTGTGAGGGCCTCCAGCCTAAAAGTGGCCGGAGCACGTTTGGAACCAGGATTACCTGGCCTAGCTGCTCATTCCGCATCCCTATTTAAATGCTGTTTTCAGACATTTTTATAGCTACCAGCTTGATTAATACTCATTCTTCAAGAGTAAATGCCTACTTTATTTTTGAAGATCAAGGAAAATTGGCTGCTGGAAAGGTCATCTCAGTTATTTTGAGATATGACCGGTGCTCACAGCAGGAGGCCTGGAGGCTTCCGTCTGGAGCTCAAGCTGCAGAGCCCTGCACTCAGGCAGTGGTGAACTTAGAGCCATGCGCGGCCAGCTCACACCTGGCTTCATGTGACGTCAAGCTCCATCTGACTTTATGGTTTCAGACACAGAGCCTCTCTGTGTGGAAAGGTTTAGGAATGTTCACTCTTATGATGGAAATTTGAAATTTTGATAGAAAGCCTGAGACAGGGTTTTCAGCACTGCCAGCAGTGACCTGGCCCCAGAACATTTTTCAGAGTGACAGATGCCAATCAGCACAGGCAGCTCATGGCCATGGTGAGCGACTGTGCAGCCTTCAGCAACGAACATGTCCTGGCATGAAAATCTGGTGTTGTAGAGACTCTGTCTTAATCTTTTGCCTCTAATGTAATATGTACATGTCTCTGGCAAAAAAAAAGAAAAGAAAATATGCTTCAAATTTGTAGAAAATTAACATTTTTTCTATCATCTTTAATGTATGCCAAAATTTAATTAAAAAATAAAAGTTTAATTTGAAAGTGTTGCTAGTCAGTACTCTGTCCATAAATTAAGAATATAACTATGCCTGTAAACATACAGCTACAAACAAAATTCTGATAGGAATTGGGTACATTTAATGCCATTTTTGCTTTTTGGGAAGGAGTACATTTGACTAATTCCCATCTGTAATCTGAAACATTCTCTAATTGAAGGTCATTTGTGGTGAGAACGGACATCTAGAATCATCTCATTTCTGACAGACCAGGCAGTCAGATGGGCAGCCTGGGTGCACTGTAGCCATGCAGACAGTGATCTGAAATCAGAGGACACTGGCTATGTGATGCAGGGAATACTGAATGACACACAATCTCTTTAAAGGCAAGAAGATTTCTGATATTAATGCAAGGTCCTAACTTCAAAAGCTGTAGTTGACAAAAAAAAAATTACAGAGGACTCAGCTCTGCAATACAATATAAATATGAACTTTATCCTACCAAATAAATATCATATATGTGTATATATATATACATACATATATATATATACATGTATAAACAAATAGCATTGGGACAACTGTGTGAAAAACACACCATTACATATCTTCCACTGAATACTCAGCCCTTCATAGAACCAAACCACATACAACTGTCAGGGTGTGACTTGTTAGATGCGCTTGGCTGTCTGAGTCAGTGCTCCCTATTCAGGGACGTGCCTGCTGCCTCTGGGACATTTTCTGCCTGCCGATGACAAGATGCTGTGCCAAAATTGAAACCTGGATCCCAATTTTAATTGAATCTCAACCTCTAGAGTAAATAATAGATGGAAGATGCCTATTAGATCATCAACTTTTAATTAGATCCTTTGCAGATGTAAGATCCCCTTTCTCAACAAGGTTTAGATAAAGGCATTGTAGTTGTTTTTTTTTATAGGAAGGTTACTGCAAAAAAATTGTATGCTATTTACCCAGATGCCAAAAATAGCTTCACTATGGCTACCTGATCATAGCATAAGAGTTTAAAAACATTGGCATCATGCCTGTGAGGTCAAATCTTGGCCCCAGAGCCTAAGTCTGTGACCTTGGCCAAGTCAAATGACCCTTCTTAGTCTTGGCATCTTAGGCAGATTGAATCACTGGCTCCAACTTTCCCCCCACCCCTCCATGTACCCACACCACTGCCTGCCATGGTCTCGGTGTGAATGGAGCTTGACCATGAGACTTGTTTTAACCAAAGAAATATGAGTGGGGGACAATGTGTCATTTGAACCAGCTCTCAAGAGGCCTTGCATGTTTTGCTCACTCTCTTGCATCCTCTCACCACCAAGAAAAAAGCTCATCCTGGCCAGTGGCTTCTTTTTGACCCCAAGTGCTGAGAGCGACACAGGAGTGGAGGGTCCCTACACAACAACCCTAGATGAGCTGCCCCAGCTAACTGGCACAGAAGAGAAATAAATGCATGTTTTATGCCATTCCTTATCACATAGGACTACTGTAACAAAAGCAAACTGATACAATTTTCTTATTTGCAAAATGAGAATAAAGATGGCCTCTTAGTCACAGTGCTGCTGAAAACTTTAAATGGTACATTCACTCATTTAAGGAATAATAAGTGTCTAGTACCCACAAGTCCTTCTGCTAAGATGAGCTTGGGGGATGAGAAGAGAAGAGGTCCCTGCCATCAGGAAGATCACAGTCTAGATGTCATGTCTATATTTGAATATTCATAACATGGTAAACATAGTAACAAACACTAAGATAATAACTAGTAATGGATAAAAAATGTATTACTCATTAATGTCAATGATTCTATTCCTTGCTGAAATAATGAAGAATGACAGACTTGGAATGGGAACTTTGCATACCATGAAAACAGAATACCCAAACCCTACCTTCGAGGACAAATTCTTCAGTAAGCAACTCACTACGCAAAGAAAACTGTCACATAAGGCACAACATATGTTTTGAGCTCAGCAAATGTTCCTTTCAGGTTTTTGAAGACTAAAACTTAGACAGGAATCAAGCTAGGTTACTGACTCACATAGTGGCATGGTTCATGTATGTTTCAACTTGACTAGCCATGGGGGCCCAGAAGGCTGGTTAAACATTATTCAGGTGCGCCGGGGGGTGGGGGAGCTTCTGGATGAAAGGAATACCTGACAAATGGGCTGAGTGAAGCAGGTGGCCCTCCCTATTGGGAGTGGGTACCATCGACCTGTGGCAGGCCTGGCTAGAACAGAAAGGAAAATTCTTCTCTCTGCCTGTCCTCAGGCTGGACAGCATCTTCTCCTGCTTCAAACTGGGACTCAATCTGGAATTTACACCATCAGCTCTCCTGCTCCACTTCCAGCTTACCAACTACTGCAGAACATCTGAGTCTCCATAATTGGTGAGCCACTCCTTTATATCCTTGTAATCTGTCTCTCACTTGCTCTCTCTCGCTCACTCTCTCTCTGTGTCTCTCCATTTAGTCATACAGTTTCCAAGTAGGGATTGCAATGAAAAATGGTTACCACAAGGGATCTATCTATCTATCTATCTATCTGAGAGAGGAGGGTGTGTGTGTAATATATGCTACTACTTTATCTTTGCCATCCTGTCAAACTATATTTACACATTGCAAACCTGTAAACACATATTCCAAAACAGCAAAACAATCACAAAAGTTATCTCAAGGG
>NW_006295816.1:4540420-4549658 GCF_000327345.1 Myotis davidii
TCCAATATTTTTAATCCCTATGGTTGAGCATGCATGCAGAGTAATAGAGTAATAACATATTTCTGTAATGATGGAATAATAATTTTGAAGTGAGACCAGAAAATCATTGACTGTTAGAGTTGAAATGAAAATTAGAGAATTATTCATCTGTAGTTTTACATGAGAAAATTACCCCCAGGGAGCAAACTCAAATTCTCAAGGTCACAGAGAATGTCAAAATTGAAATAATGATAATAGTAAGACATATTACTGCGTACTTGTTATACATCTGCCACTGTGCTTCCATTCATTCTTTCATTTGATAATAACTCAATAAGTGTGTGAGCTATTCATTTTGATCATCTAGCTTTTCAAATGATGAATGACACAGCTTAGAAATGTTAAGCATCAAGTTGTGGGGCCCAGAGACATGTGGTCAAGTCAGGCTTATAACCAGGCAACTGAGTTCGGAACAGTGCTCCTCAAGCCTGAATGTGTATATCAACCACTTGATTTTGTTAAAGTACCCAGACCTTACCTTAGAGAATCTGACGTAATCAGCATGGGATATCCCTTTAGCATCAAAAACTCTCCCAGGAGATTCTCACTTACAGGCCTGGTTGCACCTCTCAATTCGAACCCCTATGTCAATGGCTAAATTCCTTGTACAGCTCTTATACCCTTTAGAAAAAGCACTGAGCTAGGCTATGCCTCAAATTAAGAAGTGCATAATCTCCTTTCCTTAATACTGTTTTGGTTTTTATCAAAGAGGAGAAACTAAAAAAGAGGAATGACATTGCGGGGGGGGGGGGGGGGGGGAGGGGAGTGTTGTCAAAAACATGTCACAAGTAGGATAGATGGGAAAATGCATATTAATATGGCAATGTTAGGAACCAGAATAATATCAGTGATATTCACAATAACAAGGTTCCAATTGGCTCAGACTAACTGATAATGCTTCTCTAACTACAGTAGACTGACTGACCTCCCCATTCATTTCCTCCCTGTGACAGAATCAAACATCAGAGCCTGTGCCAGGTGCATTTCCAGCCCCTCCCAGAGAGAGGTTGTAGGTACTTCCTGCCTCCTACGCTTGGCTTGGTATGTGACTGTCTTTGGCCAATGAACTTTGGTAAATGGGCTGATGCTGCCAGGGCTCTAGGTGCACTTGGGGGATTCAGACTGGCATTTGCACTGCTGACATCACTTCTGAGATTCTTCCCAGGTGGTCACTGCACCAGAGAGACAGACTAGCAGAGCAAACCTGAACTTAATCCCCAAACCATCCCCCAGGAGCCTGGCAGAGCCACAGCTGATCCACAGGATGGTGAGTGAGCCTCTGCACACTGGAGCTTGTCTGTTATTCAGTATTACTGAGAAAACAACCCACTAATATAACTACATTAAAAAAAAAATCCTACATTACATATCATTGCTTTCACTGGCCAGCACCTGAACATGTTTCTGGAATTCCTGAATAAGTGCTAGTGCAAGGAAGCCCTTTTCCTACAAGGGAAATAAAAAAGGCCAGCTAGGGTGTGGGCCTGTGATCAACTTATACCTGGACATAGTGAAAGCTAACAGCAGAGATTGTGGCAAACCCATCTCTGGGGGCCAGCAAGAGAGAGGTGTCAGTGGTGGCAGACATTAAGCTCTGGTGATGGCGGTGGTAGGAGCTGTGGCGCCATACTCAAAGCTGGCTGTGACAGGTGTTTGCATAGGCTCCTCTGGGCACTAGTTTGCTTGCCTTGGGCTGCCTTGCTCCACTTTCTCCTGCTCTTTTTTCCTGCCTCGTTTTGAGTCTTCCTAGCTCTCCTCTGAGCTGTCAACTGTTTTCTAATAAATATGATTTTCCCTTAAATCAACTGTGGCAATGTTTGTCATTTGTAACTATGCTAGGCAATTGACAGTTACGTTAATAGGAATCTTCCCTCAAAGACACGTTTAAAGATACGTTTATCTTGGATGTATTTCATAAACATGTCAAACTCAGAACTTTATAAATTCACATACAGCTTCAATTTAAAAATAGTAGATAGATAAAAGTTTTGGAGAATAAAGATAACAGGTCTAAGAATGTTTTCACTTTCCTTAAAAATAGTCAAAACTATGTCAAGAAATCTATTGTAAATTTGTCCTAATTTCTAACACAAATAATGAGTCACATATATTTGGTATAATTCTCAAATAGTGGATTGTATACATGAAATATATGTAAAATATGCACCACATGTAAAATGTTACCATTTGTAATGAAAGCTATTATATCCCAAATATGTGTGTGTGTGTGTTTTTCCTCCAAAATAAGATATGGGAGGAAAGACGGCAGTAAATATTTAAAGGTGTTTTTATATTACTGCATATATCTATTCTAGCTTTAAGTTTCCTTCTCTACAAGGTACTATGAAAACTGAAAACAGACTAAGCACTTAGAGAAAAAAACTGAAGCAGACCAAGAATCCAGCAAAACAACAGATAATTATGAAGCCTGATTAAGAAACTCTTCTTGATGGGGCAGTGCCTGGATTAGACAAAAAACTTGGGAGAATAGCTTGATGGACAGAATAAGGTCTATTCTGCACCCTGAAACCAAGGCATTACACTGTGCGCAATTGTTTCTCAGTAGTTCCACATCACTCACTGTGGCTGAAAGATCTACTCAGAGATGAACAGCTTCTTTGCCCACAGCTTCCTCATCCTATGGGCAATTCCTCACTGTTACCACCCCTGTGGAACAGGGGTGGGGAACATCAGGTTCATGGGCCATATAAGGTTCGAGAAATCATTTGGTCTGGCCCTGCCAAGGCATTAGGGGTGAGTTCATTAAATATTTGACCAAATACAGCAGACTAACTTTTCTGTTAATAATTTTGTATGGCCTGCAAATCCTATATAATAAAAGAGAAACATGTAAATTGACTGTCCCTCCACCACACTCACCAGCCAATCAGGAGTGAGTGTGCAAATTACCCTGACAAAGCTGGCGGGCTAATTTGCATACACAGGTGCCAGGTGGAGAGCAGAGCTAGAGAGCTGGCAGCTTGGGGGAATGTGGCTCCCTTGGTTGCTCCCCCCAAGCCACTGGGTGGAGGGCAGCATGGGAGAGCCGGCAGAGAGTAGAGTGGCTTAGGGAACTTGACAGAGTGGGGGGCCATGGGATGGAGACAGAGCAGGAAGGGAAAATCAAAAGCACAGGGAGCACCAGGAATTCTGGGAATAGTAGTTCTGGTAGCAGCCCCAGGACCTGAAGCAGAAGCCCAGAGTGCGGGGAGCACCAGAAATGCTGGGAATCGTAGTTCTGGTGGCAGAACTAGACACTAGAGCAGTGATGGTGAACCTTTTGAGCTCAGTGTGTCAGCATTTTGAAAAACCCTCACTTAACTCTGGTGTCTAGCAAAAATTAAAGGCAAGTTATCCTAAAACTTCCAGGAAATCTCCACCAATGAAGCATAGAAAAAAAAAATTATTCTGTGAGCAACAAACCAAACTGAGTTGGGGTCTCAGACAATTCGCTCATATGATTGCAAGGCCAAACAGAAACTCCCAGATTGGAGAGGGCTCCCCTGAGGTCTCCCAGATTGGAGAGGGTGCAGGTCAGGCTGAGGGACCCCCACATCCCCTAGTGCATGAATATTGTGCACCGGGCCTCTAGTGATGTTACGAATATCCAATTGGCCCTTGGCAGAAAAAAAGGTTCCCCATCCCTGCTCTAGAAAGAAATGTTTCACCTGAAGTGTTTGTAACTTTGTGTTCCACACATAAGCTCCTGCCTATCCCAACATTTTTTTTTTTACTTCCAGCATTACTTTTCTAAGTAATCTCTTTAAACAGAAATCAGTGGCCAAGACTGAGACTTTCTTATACTGTAGTGATAACACATTTTCTTCTCTATGTTATGGGTAAGCTATAAGCTTTCCATACCTAAAGTCTCACCTGCACATGTATCCACAACCAAGCCTTAGTCACTCCCCACTTCATCCTGGCCTGGTCTTGCCAGCAGCCTAGGCGTTTTCCAGAAACCCAAGCTCTCTTCTCCACTGTGGACTCCCCTGCTCTTTCCCCTCCACCCCGTTTTGTTGTTGTTGTTTTATCAGTTCTTAGGCTATATTCCCTCCTTCTGAGATCTTTAAGCACTTTTTCCTGAACATCCTTTTTGAAGAAGGGGACTAAAGAATGAAGATAAAGAGAGGTCGGAGAATAATGGCTTAGAGTTTGAATGTTTGAATAACACTGTGTTGGATACTTGACTCCCACACTACTAGCTCCTTCACTCAGGGAAGGTTATTTGATACTTCTAAAACTCAATTTCTGTACCTGAGAGTCAAACAGAGAAAATAATAGCAACTACCTCATGTTTCTTTGAAGATTAAAGGAGGTGATTACTATAAGGTCCTGGGCACACTGAGCTACTCAATACATTTTTGCTGATATTATTATTACCATTAGTGTGGTAGTAGCAGCTGATTAAGTGCATTCCAAGATGAACATTTCAGTTCCTCCAAGGAACCTATTCTCCCAACAATGTCCAAGCACATCTACAAAGCTCTCTAACTGAGAAGATGACAAGCCTGGATTCTCCTGGTGGTCATTATTAATATTTATCAACTTTCAAATAGATGAATTTACTTTTGAAATTCAAGATTAAAATCATGTTGAAAATTATTATCATATATTAAATAAAATTGAAAGTTACTCAAAGCATCTCTTTCCCATAGGAGTAATATATTTCATTTTCAAAGCATTATGGAGTGATGTTTGATTTGCCAAAACCTCTTTCCTTGTCCAACATGTGCTATATGGGCTTTCTATCTTGGAAGTGATTGCTTACACTTACTTTTCAGGAGCAGGCATGCAAACCCATCATGCAAAAGTCTGACATCTTTAGCTTCATAAACATCCCAAAGACTAGAATCTTCTTCTGTTCCCTCACTGTTAGGATAGAGAAAGGAGGAAATAGGTATGAAATTGTGTTCACGGATTTGGCTTCTAAATAGACTCATGTTTGGGAGGTGTGGCTGTCTACATAAGCCATACAGTCCACAGAAGCTGGAGTTGAGAGGTACTTGGCAGACCCCACTCTTGGTTCCCTTTAGCTCACAGGAAAGGCAATGTAGGGATAAATCCAGCACCAGGAGCACTGAGATCAAAAGGATGGAGGACCCAATTCTGTCACTGCTACCTGGATTATGGTCATCTTTAGGAGTATCTTTGAGTAGAGATATGAGGGAATACTTAACATGCCCCACAGTGGTATGTACAGTGAGCTGTAAAATCCCATCCAATAGAACACATAATTGTCACTGTTTTTGTACATACTTTTCAAATTACAAAAGGAAAACTCCATTTTAATGCTTTTGAATGGTCTTCTATGGAATTTCAAGTGAAAATTAAATAAACCAAAGTATCCATAGTTCAAAAAGAGCTGTACCCATTTCCTGCTTATTTTAGGAATATATCAAGAACAAGAGGCCTTTGATAAGCAATATTTAATGATGACATAATGATGAGTATGTACCAAGGCAAAGTAGTAGCTCTCATGGTGAGAAAAGTACTGGAGTGGGAGGTGGAGGGTTAACGCCAGAGCGGCACAGCAGGAAGCTAATTCCAGTCTAACCTTCATGTAATGCTAAAGCACACAGACAGAAGAGAGCTGACTAAGCCAGGATGAAATGGTGTATGAAATGTTTGCTCTTGTTCTGCAGTGGGGTGATAGCATACACTTAAATGATGCTCTCACTAAAAGTGCATGCTAAACCAGCGACCTATTTTTGACTGTTAATGACATGATTTTGCATATTTTATTGAAACACTGAGTGCTTTCAGGTCAGTGGATGTCTGAGTGAGTGTGCAGGGCTCACTATAGTTAGTATATGGAAAGTTCCCAGTTCATTGGCTGTTAATGGGAAAAATTTTTTTTGGGGGGGTGGGGGCCGCCATCTTTGAGGGCAGGGCAGTCAATTAGCATATTCCTTCATTATTGGCTGTGGGCGCCACCATCTTTGCAAAGGCTTTAGGGTCAATTAGCATATTCCCTCTTTATTAGATAGAATTGCTTATGGCAGTAGCTACTCACCAGGTATAGGAAATGTACCATCTCTAGGATGGACACATCCCAGCCTTGTTAATGGGAAGATTTTAATGTGGTGGGGGTCTCTTCACCTCAGCCTAGGACACTTAGAAACCAGGAGATAAGGGAGGGTTTTTTACAGTATCTGCACCTAACGTCCTCTTTCCAGGAATTGAGATGATAAAGATGTGGTCCTGGATACACAGTGTTCATTCAGACACTTTCCTTCATGTCCCTAGTACTTCTGGTAATCGGCCATGACATTGTTTACCTCTGAACAGGGCTTGGTCCCAGAATTAGCCTCAGATTTGCATTCAGGGAGCCCATATCAATCTGTGGATTGGAAGGAGCATGCAAAATAACATCTATTTTTCACCTCTTGGCTAGACAGAGGAATGGAGAAGAGAAACACTTATAAAGCAATATACCCTTGAACACGTCAGATATTCCATTCCAAAGGTACAGTAGGTATTAAGATGCCTGATTCTGCTCTTTAGTATATATTTAGCCATTATTGGAAGCTCTCAGCAAACATGAGCCTACAGGTTCAGCAAAATTGATGCTTCCTTCCCTTTGCTCCACTGCAACCAAATGAGTTAACAGGTCACATGTCTACAGCTCATGAACAAATTTCAGCTGACTGCGTTCTCCCTCAGCCTCTCCGGCCCTGCATTCTGGCCTCCTTCCTCAGAGGCTCTCTGGTCCCTCAGAAGGATGTGCAGGCTCACTCACATGGCTGTAGCCATGACTCCATAACCATCTCAGGGGGATGTTAGAGGTCTGACTATCGACTTTTACCTCAAATCAAAAAGAGTTGGTTTCTCAAATTGGAATTCCAAGTCATATGGCAGATTTCTGAGAAGGGCGTTGTTGTTGTTTTTTTTCCCCCACTGAAATTGAAATTCACTATGTTGCTTTGTGCACATTTGAAAGTTCATGTATTTTGTTATTTATTTATTTCACCCATCCCTAATCTTTCCCCCATGCCCCTTGGCAACCACCAGCCTACCATTAAAGGTGGTGGGAAAATGGCAAAACTGGTAAAAGTATTTAATTAAAAAATAGAAAACATAAATAAATGCCAACAATGCTTAGGCCAGATGGATCTGATAAAATATCAAGCTGTGTGTGCTACATCGTACAAGTGTGGTACACAACTTACATGCTGTAAAAAGAGGAACTAATAATAGTTATGAAGAAGAAGAATAAATTTGTCAAAAGTCTGGCCCCTAAATATCAGAGACTCAGCCAGTTCTGCACTCCAGATGCTTGAGCAACTTAGAGTAATTAGGGGATTCCAACTATGCATAAAGTTGAATGCATTATTATTTCCTTCACTTAACAAGATCAATTTATTAAACGGCTCTCAGATGTCTCTCTGTTTTGGACTTGCTGACCTCCTATGACTGGGAAATGCTCTTCTGTCCAGTAGACCTCAGTAGTATGACTTAACCTTTGCTGAAATATACATAACTTCCTATGATTACAACATTTTTGACTCGATGAAAATACTAATAAAATAATACCAAAAGCCTTTTAAGCATTGATTCCTCCCTATAAGAGTTCTGATCAATGATTTAATGGACCACTTTATCTCATTCCCTGATGACTATGCCAGCGGGAAACTCTAACCTTCTTGAGAAGGACAAGCATAGTAAAAGTCAATGCAAATGAACGTTGCATTCTGTCTTGTCCAAGCAACAGTAGTACGGCCTTGGGCACCTGACCTAACCCTCCTCAGGGTTCCATGTGACTCCCTCCTATGTACACCAGACACTCTTACCTTGAGAGGACCAAACAGCTTATTTTATGGAAAGTGACTTGCCCTGAGTAGTTTGACAAATGCTGGCTCCACTGTCACCGGTGCTATGGTTTACAGATGGAATTAAACTATTTATTGCTAGAAGTAGGGCTCGTTGGCTCCTCTGAACACTCTATCCTTCCGTGTCCTCCAGCTTAGACCGAGGACCCCGAGCTGAAAACCACAGGGAGACGGGTGCCAGCTCACTCCGAGAAGGACAGCTGTCATTGTGCCATCTTAAAATCCAGGAGCTCTGGTTGACAGCGAGTTTCCAAGAATGGAGCAGAAATTTCAAGACCTTTGGGAGGGATGTTTCTGTCAATCAATCCCTAAGACATCCCGACATGTTAATTCTTTAGATGAGCTACTTGTGATTCTGTTTCCACTTGGTTGAACCGGGTTCTCCGCTCAGGGTCTGACCCGGCTGAAGTCAAGGTGTGTCTGGCTGGGCTGTCGCTGGCAGGTTCTGTGTAGAAGCCACTTTCCAAGCTCATGGGGCTGCGACGGCATTCGGCTCCAGATGGCAGACCCCAGGCGGCATGGCCAGGTCTTGGTGGGGGTTGCCTGCCCTTCTCACCCCACGGCCCCTCGGCTTTAAGGCTGGCGTGGGATCCTCCTGGTGGTCACATCCTCTCGGCTGTCATGACTCTACTGGCATGTTCCATCCTGGTGCCCTGTCACCTCTCTGGCATCACATCCTCTGGGCCAGTCACCTCCCTCTGGGGCAGCGGTTCTCAACCTGTGGGTCGTGACCCCTTTGGCAATCGAACGACCCTTTCACAGGGGTTGCCTAAGACCATCCGGCATATCAGATATTTACATTACGATTCATAACAATAGCAACATGGCAGTGATGAAGTAGCAACGAACATAATTTATGGTTGGGTCACAACATGAGAACTGTATTTAAAGGGCCAGAAGGTGGAGAACCACTGCTGGGGTGTCAGACCCGCCCGCTGTCAGACCCTCTGAGCTCCTCCCGGGAGCCCGCAGGGAAAAGTGCTTCTCCAGGGCGCACCCGCTGGGTCAGACCCAGGTCCCTTCGCCCCTAAGCCTATGGAGGGGCTTCGCAGGCTCCTAAGCTTCCGCAGCAGCAGGGGCTCCTGGAGCGCCCCCTGCAGGGCTCTGCCCCTCAGCTTCCGACGGGGCACGTCTGGGGTGCCGCGTCCTCTGCATGACGGTGCCCTCCCCACCCCGCGCCCACACGGGGGAACTAGGTATCCCACCTAGTCATGGCGATGTGACCTGGGGAGCCACCATCAGAGGGGCCACGCCCCCCACCCCCACCCTCACCCCCTGCCTCCCCTACCGGCGCTGCCCTTTGGAATGGCGCCCTCAGGTGTGGTGAGTGTGTCTGCGTCCCAGTGACCACCTGTGGGGAGACCCACGTG
>NW_006295816.1:4550219-4580761 GCF_000327345.1 Myotis davidii
GTTTTTGGCGATGTGACATCAATGGACGGCGCCTGGGCGGGCGACGGGGTCACACACCCCGTTAACTTCCCCTGGCGCCTGCGGACTCTGCACCCCGCGTGGTCCGTGGGCGGCCCGCAGGTAGTGACCACGAATGAAGGAGTCGCGGCCACAGCCTGTGCTCTGCGGCCTTGTCTTTCCAGGCGCCCCGCACCTGCCTTCTCCCCGCTGCGAGTTCCCCAGTTCTGGGCGCACAGACGCGAGGAGCGGCCTCCCCAAAGGCAGGAGGTCTCCGCAGAGCCCAGAGCGCACCCCGGGGTGAGAGCCCAGGGTCTGCAGGTGAAGTTGGCTCAGGGGAGCTGGCTGCGTCCTGTGAGGCGGCCTCCTGGGGACGGGACGCGGAGAAGGAGGTCTGTGACCCTGGAGGCAGTTACCTGCCGCCAGGTGTCCCGGAGGAGCCAGGTGTCCCCTAGGAGCCAGGTGTCCCCGAGGAGCCAGGTGTCCCCGAGGAGCCAGGTGTCCCGGAGGAAAGCGCCCGGAAGGAGGAAGAGGCCTTCGGAGAGAGCCGGGCGTGGAAGGTGGGGTGTGCACTTGGGGCTTCCCTACTGGGAGAGGAGAAGGGATGTGGTCTAGGCTGCCACATAGGGGTCGGGTGCTCTGTGACAGCAACCCAAGGGAACCAGGACTCTTAAAAAAAGTACTTATCCAAGGATATGTGTTTTTATTGATTTGAAAGAGAGAGAGAGAGAGAGACAGACATCAATCGGTTGCGTTCCGTGGGAGCCAGCCCGGAGATGAACCCTCAACCTAGGTGTGTGTCCCCCCGGTCACCGAACCCAAAACCTTTTGGAGTACAGGAGGAGGCACCAACCAAAGAGCCACCTGGCCAGTGGAACCGATACTCTGAATGAGCACCTGTGCCTGTGCCTGTAGGGCAGCGGTTCTCAACCTGTGGGTTGCGAGCCCTTTGGGGGTCAAACGACCCTTTCACAGGGGTCGCCTAAGACCATCGGAAAACACATATATAATTACGTATTGTTTTTGTGATGAGTCACTATGCTTTCATTATGTTCAATTTGTAACAATGAAATTGGGGGTCACCAGAACATGAGGAACTGTGTTAAAGGGTCGGGGCATTAGGAAGGTTGAGAACCACGGCTGTAGGGGAACCTCCGTGGTACTTTGTGCCTAGCCTGTCCTGTGATAGCTGGCGTTGGTCTCCCAGGGCCACTTAGTAACGGATCTCTCTCTCACCCTCTGCAGCGGCCTGGCTCCGCCTCTGATGTCTTTTTGCTGCTGCTGGGAAGCGTCTATGACTCTACAACCTCTGAGTCGCTGAAGGAGGAGATCGGGTAAGGGCTTTTGTATCACCGTTGCCTCTTTCATTGAAAACGTCAGCCAAGCATGTGTTGGGGAGAAGCAGGCAGTGCCGTCCGTGAACACGTGGCACGTGTGCTGTGCTGAACTACTGGAGCCAGGGCCTTCCCGTGAATCTCATTAGTCAGAGTGTGTTTCTGAGGCAGCCGGTGGGTGTTTTTCCTGCTTCGGGCCTGGCTTCTTGTGCTGGGTGGTGGTGAATAAACACTGAGCGACTAGAATCTGCTCAGGAGGGCCTCGTGCACCTTTGGGCCTGGCTGCTGACATCTGGAATATTTCCTCATCCTCTGACCTGTTGGCTGACGCGTATTCACTCAGGTGTGGACATGATCACCATGTCCTCGAGAAAGTGCCCCCAGTGTCCCCAGCCTGGGCTGCTTAGGACTCGTCCCATTTGGCAATTTTAATGGCTTATTTCAGGGGTCCTCAAACTTTTTAAACAGGGGGCCAGTTCACTGTCCCTCA
Organism: Myotis davidii; assembly: GCF_000327345.1. Classification (NCBI taxonomy): domain Eukaryota; kingdom Metazoa; phylum Chordata; class Mammalia; order Chiroptera; family Vespertilionidae; genus Myotis; species Myotis davidii. Next base: position 4,552,041 of record NW_006295816.1, read on the forward strand.
GACCGTTGGAGGGCCGGATTATAGTTTTAAAAAAAACTATGAACAAATTCCTATGCACACTGCACATACCTTATTTTGAAGTAAAAAAACAAAACGGGAACAAATACAATATTTGTATTTGCATGTGGCCCGCGGGCCATGGTTTGAGGACCCCTGGCTTATTTAATTGTCGGTCTCTTCTACCCGACTCTGCATCCTCCCCATTGCCTGGAGTAATGGTGGGAAGATGGTGAGCGCTGTGTGCGCCTCCCTGAAGGGAGAAATTAACAGGTCTGGGCTGCAGCATGAAGGAAGGGTGCCTTGGGCCTTCCTTAAATAGGTCCATGTGCTATTTTCCCTGCTACATATAGGGTGTCCTCTGCAAAATGTATACACACTGAAACAGCTGGTAACTCACTTAATTTCACATCTTTTCAGGTTTAACTGATTTGAAATAATGGGTAAAGCCAGACTAAGCTTTTAACAAAGAAAATTTATCTTAAAGTGCCACTAGACTTTTTTTTAATGGGGATACATAAAATATAAACTTTATGAAACTGGCAAAAGTTGACAAATTGTGGGTGCAAAAACACCTTACAAAATGATTCTTGATGTTTGCAATATCATTGCTTCACATTATCAGCAGTGCCTGGATCAGAACAGTCATCACTTTGAAAACAGGCATTGACAAAATAAAATAAATAAAGATAAAAATTATTCACTTCTGTAGATTCTTTTAAATGTTGAAAATGCACTATATGTTAATAAACACTGACTTTATAATCATTCAAAGTGTGTATGCATTTCAGGGAGACACCTGTATAATAAAAATGGAAGAAACATTTCCTATAACAGCACCCTTTCTAGACATCTGTCCTTAAAAGGACAGTAAGAGCACTTCACACCCGCTGGTGTGGCTATTATAAAAAATAACAACACCCCTCTCCCCGAAAATGGAAAACAAGAAGTGTTAGCAAGGATGCAAAAAAAAATGGAAAAACTTGTACATTGCTTGTGGAAATATAAAGTGGTACAGCCTCTGTGGAAAATGGCATGGCGGTTCCTCAAAAATTAAAAATTAAATGACCACTCCTAGGTATACACCCAAAGTATTGAAGCAGGGACTTGAACAGATATTTGCATACACGTGTTCATAGCAGCATTATTCACAATAGACAAAAGGTCGAAGCAACCCAGTTGTCCACTGACAGAATGGATAAACAAAACGCAGCCTATGCACACAATGGAATATTATTCAGCCTTAAGAGGAAGGGAATTCTGACACATGCTACAACATGGAGGAAGCTTGAAAACATGGTGCTAAGTGAAATCAGCTGGCTACAAAAAGCCACATCGTGTATGATTTTACTCACATGAGGTCCTTAGAGTGGTCAGATTCATGGAAACAGAAACTAGAATGGCGATTGCCACAAGTGAGAGGGAAGGGGAAATGGGGAGTTAGTGTTTAATGAGGATAGCGTTTGAGTTTGGGTAGATGAAAAATTCTGGAGATGGATGGTGGTGATGGTTGCATAACAGTGTGGATGCACTTATTGCCACTGAAGGCTACTCTTAAAAATGATTAAATAGTAAAAGTTACGATATGTATATTTTACCACAATATCAGATAAACACTTGATAACGTATATGGCTATCTAACCACTGTGCTGTACACCTGAAACTAATACAAAATAATGTAGTAATAAATAGGGTGTCACCAAAATTTCAGATCTCTCGATTGCCTCTAGCTGTTTGCAGGTGGGTCCCTGCAGGTGTCCATTCCTAGTCCCTAAATTGGCTGGATTCTGTGCCTATTAGTAAAATAATGAATAATGATGAAATGATCCATTTATGAATAAAGTCTATCCAATATACTGAGATGTCTTGAGCTCACCTTTGAGGAAGTTATTTTACAAATACACAGGTGGAAATCGTCGTGGAATGAAATTAAAGCAAAGCCAAGGAGAGCAGGGAGAGCCCCAGGTTTCTAAATCAGCTCTCTCCTCTCCTGCATATTCATACGTTCATTAAGTGCTCTCTGCTGTTGTTACTAAGCGCCAACACCCTATCATTAGATTCCTCAAGAAGAAAAGCTTAATAACTGAAATTTGAAGTTTCAGTTTCTTGATTTTCCACATGAAATAAGTTCCCAAGTTATTTAAACATAAGCTAAGACCGTCTAGGGAATAGTTTTAAATAAATATTGAGAAAAAGAGAATTCATTTAATTAAAGTTAATCCTCCTGGAAATGGATAGCAACAAGATACTGAATGACTGCATAGCCAATGCAATCCCACCCAGAAACACTGGAAGTGGAGACTTGGCAACGCCCTTCATTTCCAGGGCAGTGCAGTGCTTAAGGCTTTAATCCCTTCATGATAGATTTGGGACTTAGGACTTTGGCTCCGTTTTCATGATAAAACCCTTTCTCTTATTATGATGTTTTATACATGAGTCTGTACTAGTCATTTGTAAATCAATTAAATTCCCTACAATGGTCTTCTGGTCTTTTTTCTTGAGGAAATGGGAATATGGACATTTTATATCTGATGTGATTATATTTTAGGTTAATCTGTTGCTTGGAAACCTATTTTCAAAGACTGACTTAAAAAATTTTTGAAAGGGAGTAGACTCTTTATCATACAGATTATTGATGCCTAGAGACTAGAATTTCTGTATCTTTGTTTCAAGTGCTAAAGAGGAGATAAAAAGAGGGTGTCATGAGGTAGGCAAACTGGCACATAGAAACCGCCATGTGGTTGGCTCCCAGATGGAAAAGGAATAGTAAATTTTGATCTGATATATGTCAGGTAAAAGTTGCAGAGCATTCTCCATCAAAAGCTTAGAAAACTAAATTAAAATCATATATCTTATCCCCATTTCAGCAGGCAATATAGCCTCAGTAATGAAATAAAGCCCATGAACAGATTTCCAATTAAATTCCTCATTGTATGAAAATAAAAATCATAGAAATAACACAATTTATTATGTGATTTGTCATCAAAAATGCTATAGTAAAGCTTATATACACTTGCACGACTTAATAAATCTCCACCCCAAAGTAAACAACTTATAGAATTAAAACTCCTCTGTGTAAAAAGCGCAGTAATATATTGCATCATGTGATACCCATATAAGCCAAGTAAAAGTTACCTTCACATACCCATAGTCTCTAATGCAGTTTAGGAAAGAAAAAAGAAAAAAAAATCCTTCTTATTTGTAAAGATCAAGTTGGCAAATATAACTATAAATATATTTTATTATTTGAGAGTATATCTTTAGAGAAAATATAAACAAAGCTACAGCTTGAGAATGTACATACGATATTATTTAAATAACACAAGAACTTTTCAATAAACCCAGCAGAACTGTCTTTGGTGTTTCCTAGTCTTAGATGTAGTAACCTTTGCATTTGGCTATCGGCCAGCCTTCACGAGTACATGAACGTGACTTGTTTTATAGTTTTATTTATGAAATTTTAGATACAAAAGACTATATTATCTAAGAAGACCTATTTTCTTTGGCCATGATTCATGACAGCCAGTTTACCTAGTGATTTAATTCCAAAAGGAAAGTAGTTTTTTTTGTTTGGTTTGATTATAAAATGCAGTATGCTTATAAAAGTCAACCAACTCAGGGACGTATAAAGGAAAAAGAGAAAATTATATTCCAAATTTAGTGATCCCCAGTACTCACACTTTGAGGCACCTCCTTCCAAACTTACCTCTATGCATAACTATTTAAACATAGACATGTATGTAACATATTTTCTTAAGCATGGATTATTCAGTAGCAGTGACTTTATAACCCTATGTTTTACCTTTATATATTTGGTATAGTACATATCAATTGTCAAATTTTCAGTTAGTTGCTTTTTATTCCATTACAGTTGTGCATGATTATTTAATTATATAAATATATGAAATATAATACAATGGTTAAAGTGTACACTACACGTGATATGCTTTATAATATATAGTATGCTATTTATTATAATATGTAGTTATTTAATAATTATTTATTTAAGCAATCACCTACAGATAGGTATCTATTTTGTTTTATACTTGATGACATCCTCCTATATATTAAAGAGGTAATATGCAAATTAACCCTGATGCCCTCACAAGATGGCTGCCTACGATCAGGATGGCAGGGGGGTTAGTGAGGGACGACCAAATGACTGAACAAGCAGGCTGCGTGGGCGACCAGGCTGGCGGGGGGTGCTGTAAGGGGCAGCCAGGCTGGCAGGGCGGGTAGTTAGGGGCAACCAAGCTGGCAGAGGGGAGCAGTTGGGGGTGACCAGGCTGGTAGGGGGTGCAGTAAGAGGCGACCAGGCCAGTGAGGAGGGGCAGTGAGGGGTTACTAGGCTGGTGGGGGCTGTTAGAAGCAACCAGGCTGGCAGAGCGGGGCAGTAAGGGGTGACCAGGCTTGCATAGAAGGTTCGTGGGTTTGATTCCAGGTCAAGGGCAGGTACCTGGGTTGCAGATTTGATCCCTGGATCCAGGTAGGGTGCGTGCTGGGGGAAACCAATCAATATGTCTCTCACACATGGATGTTTCTTTTCCCCTCTCCCCCTTCCTTCCACTCTCTCTATAAAAGTCAGTGGAAGAAATACCCATGGGTAAGAATTAACAAAAAAAAAAAAGAAAGAAAGAAATAAGGACTGAACCACATTCTGCCAACAACAATAAGAGTGCTTGGGACTAGTGGTATGTGACTTTCAGGGAGAGATTGAAGACCTTGCTGTTTATGGTGGGTGAGATGTAAACTGTGATAAGTTTTAACATTTAGAGAAAACAGAAACCACAGGAGAGACCCAGCATCCTTTTTATCCTACTGAGCACTTTAATGAATATATTTAAATACTTGGAATAAATCTCTGTGTTTATTTCAACAAAACTTGATAGCATCAAAATTCCTACGGGTGTAAGATATTGCGAATTTCCATTTTCATGAATAGCCTCCTTTGCAGACAGCTGAACACAGTGAGTCTGCATGGGAGAGCACTAACCAGAGGGCTCCAGACAGAAAAGGTGTCCTAAATCAGCCTGGGGAGTGGCTAAGGGTCCTTCCTGAAAATAGGTCTGGGTAACTCAGACACAGAAATAGGTTTCTGTGTAATTATTTGGAATTATTAATAAAGTGATGAGCAAAAGGACTAGGGAACAGAGTAGCCAACAGCATTTGGCAAGACCAGACTGAGGAACAAAAACCTCCAGAATATATTAAAGTCTGTTTAGTGCTACCTAAGACAGTGTTGACTTTCTCCCCAATTCTCTCCATTTAAATACTACATTTAGTACAGCAATTCTGTATCTGTAGTCCAGCTCTCACCAGCTCTTATGTGATTTATGGAGCCCTAAACCTTTAGAAACAGACCCCTACACAAAATGTAAATTATTAATGTCTTTCTGTCTCTTTCCCAAATTCCTATCGATTATGCTACATTGTAGAGATTCATTGATCACTTATCAATTCTTTGTGTAGTGACGAAGTCTAGTCTATAAATCTATGGCAATAAATTGTTGGTCTGATGTTTTCACGGCGACTTCCCAGTATTCAAGTTAATGAGGAGCTTTATTGTGGCCCTTTCCCACAATGCTGGTTACTGATGGCCAGCCATTGATTGGGTGTGTGGCCCTTTAAATCTTTGGATTGCCTGCAGCTGACCGATTTAGGCTTTGGCAGAGTGCACTTTAATTAGCCCTGAGGAAGGCCCAGTGGGGAGGAAGCAAGTGGGCCTGTTATTTTTCTGTTTGTACTAATGGCAAGTGAAAACACGTAATTGAATTTTTTAAAAGCATCGACAGTCCCCTGGAGGAAGCCCTGTTTGCAGCTCTGCTAGCCTGATGCACTGTGAGTGTCACACTTTTCTAAAAGGGCCTTCTGGGGTTCAAGGTGTTCAAGTATGTGTACACTTTTGGGGGGACCCTGAAATTAGTAGTTGGAAAACCCTTTGCGTTGGTTCTTTGGCCTATGGCAGTGATGGTGAACCTATGACATGCGTGTCAGAGGTGACACGCGAACTCATTTTTTTGGTTGATTTTTCTTTGTTAAATGGCATTTAAATATATAAAATAAATATCAAAAATATAAGTCTGTGTTTTACTGTGGTTGCAAATGTCAAAAAATTTCCATATGTGATACGGCACCAGGGTTAGGTTAGGGTTTTTCAAAATGCTGACACGCCGAGCTCAAAAGGTTCGCCATCACTGGCCTATAGGGTCAATGAGTTGGGAGCCCAGCTCTTCCTGTGAGACCAGCTGTCATTCACCTGTCGCTCTGCCGGGCCCTGCAATCCTTGTGCCCTCACAGGTGCCCTTGCTGAGTCAGAACTCAATATGTCCCAGCACACAAACCTCCAAACCTGCGCCTCGGAGGCCCTTGTTAGGAAACTGACCAAAGAGACTGAGCAGTTGGAGATGGGGCTTCCCAGAGCCTTGGAATTACATGGGAGCGAGGCGGCGGGGACAGGGTGGAGGGGTGTGGCGTTTTAGGGCAATAAGCTTGAGATTTGGGAAGGGTGTCGTTTTCCTGGCTGAGCCAACAGCCCAGCTGAGACTCCTGGTCCTTCAGGAATTTGGCTCCGTTTCTTTCCTTGGTGCTGTGGACAAAAAGGGGCCACATGCTAACCTAACTCAGGGAAGGCCTGCTTGGTGGCCTTGCAAACTGAGACCTAAAGTAACCACAGAGGGTGGTCTGAAATTAAAACTTTTAAATTAAAACGCAGTCTATAGTGGGTAGGCTGGTATCTTCCCTGACAAAGATCAACTTCAATCTTTACTGAGCCTTTTGTCTTTTTACATCTAAGATAACATACCTCTGGAATGTCAGGGAAACTTGTAACTTCCCTTTCTCCAGACCCCTCAGGGGCACAACCAGTCCGCCAGGGTACAGACCACAAATTCCCTCATTGTTATTGCTCTCATGTTAATTATCCACCTTTAACTCTCCTGCACTCACCTGTGTAAAAGAAGTATGTTATCCAATCCCAGAAGTTTCCCTGCTTTGCTTTCTCCCACCTCCCTACTCTAGCACCAGTGGATTTCATATAACCCACTTAGGTCTCCTCCTTTGATGGAAATTTCTAAAAGTAAGTGAAAAGCAGCCATTTTCAGAGCACTAGCCCAATATGTTGATATTTTGCTTCCTGGCAATTGTTGACAGTTTGGCTCAAATAAATTCACAAAAACTCTTTACAGGATTGAATGTTTTTATGTTAATGGTACCATGAAGTTCACATGTGTCTTTACGACAGACTTTTTTCTAGTTGCATTTATTTAACTGGATTTCTTGGTGACCAAACGTGAATAGGTTGAGTGCCTCTCCCCTGAGGCTTCGCTTAGTTCCAGGAGATACTGTTTATGGGAGAAGAATGGAACACTTACATTTTTTTCCTGGGTTGTTAATGGGGCAGACTGCCTTCTGGTCAGAGACCAACAGTGTTCTCTTTCCCAGGCCCTTAAGAGCAGCCTCTCAGGGCCAGGAGTTTCCTGTGGGCCTGAACTAGACCGTCCGGGTGAGGCAGGAGATCACTCAGTCCATGGATGCCTGGTTCTACTTCAGCCACAGCTTCCGCATGACCGTCATGCCTCCCTTTCTTCTGCAGCGCAGAAGTCCACCCTGAGATGTGTTTGATTTTGCTGTCTGCCTGATTAATTAGTTCATTCCGAGCTCTCAGACCGGCCCTGGGTTTTGGAGCAGAGCTACCAAAGCAATAGATTAATTTACATGGTGCAGTGCAACTCAAATAATCCTTACCCAGAGGATTGTTACCCCTGAATTCTAAAGCGAGAGAAGGTGCTTCCCCTTGGAGACAAGAGGTTTCTGTTGCACGTTTCAGGAAAAAAGGAAGGAGGGAAGGATGAGAAAATAGAAATGTGTGTACATTTTTGAACAGCCAAGCTTTCTGGAACTTTTAATCCTGTGCTATTTCACTGACCATTCTGGACAAATAGCTTTGAGTTGTGAGGAGTGGAAACCCACCTGAGTGAATTGTAAGTAAAGGGTGTGGAGGAATCTTCTAGAAATGTACCTGGAATGAGGAACGGAAAGTCTAGGTAACTTCACTGGGAAAAGCCACCAGGCCCACATAGTTCTCAGAACCCTGGCACACTTCTTTGCCACGCCTCTCATGCCACTGTCCTCTGTTTCAGTTTCAGCTCTGGGTGGCTTGCTTCCTACTCCCCTCATCTCTTTGAAAATGGCCCATTATGGCTTTCCATATAATGACAGCCCGAGCCCCTCAGTCCTGAGTGTGGCCAGCTCAGCCGCCCGTTGCCCTTCAACATCTCAGATGGAGGGGACTTCATGTGGATCAGGGAGCATTGGCCTCAAGTGGGCTGGAGGTGGAGTCATGGGTTTCACCAGTCCAAGTCCCCCCCTCAGCATGCTCCAAATATGTCTTTAATACTGATCCAAAATTTGTCAAAGTTTGTGGGCCCAGCTAGAAAAAAATAAAGGCTTTTATAACCGAGTCAACAGCTGGTTTCAATGACAGCAATTAATTCAATTTATAGCTGCAAGCGCAGGCCGTGGTGCAGCATGCATTTAGACTGAGGAGTCATCCGCTTCTTACGCTGGTCAGGATAGTGAAACCTGCCCGTGCACAGTAATGGCCAGATGTTGAAAAGGTGAGGCAGGCTGTCCCAGTGACACCCTTATCTGCATATAGACAGACTAATCCGTGGCCTCGCAGCCCATTCGCACACACAAGGAAAAACCTCCCAAGCAAATCTTATTTCTTTCACTCCGCATAAATCTGTATTTTGTTATATAAACATTAATTGACAACGAAAAATTCAGAATGTGATTCAGTTAGCAAGTTTGTTGGTATTTTCACCACTAGCACATTAGTAGCATAATACAGAACTGAGGTATGAAACAGTCTTTGCAGAATTTCTTATACTTTGAATTATTATGGATGTAAAAAACGGTAACTGCCTGAGCTAAAGCAAGCCATCGCTTCCTGCCACCCACAGATGGTGTTCACTGCTGTCGTGCACGGTCATTCTATCTCGCCTCCCCCCTTTATCAGCCTCCCGCACGTTTACTGCATTTGTACCGAATTTATAATATTTGACGACGACTAATCCTGTCTTGCCTACAAGTGCAAAAGCAGGAAATGTTGAAGCAGCTGATAAGCCAAGGTTTATAATTATGTGCAATTATAGGAAAAAGAAGAAAACGGAAAAACCTAAAGCTATCAGAATCCATACAATTTTATTAAATTTAACTTTTCGTCGCTATGCATATGCCTATAACTTTTATAGTATCTTCAGTGAGCATAGGAGTAACTTATGCAAACACACAGACTTGGAACCTGCGTATTCACAGAAGAATTTCTGGATGCGTATGATGCATGTATATCTCTGAGTGAACTAAATTGCCAAAGCTGAGGAAAAGTATTTTCCTTATGGCAAAGTCATGTTTTGTCATCTTATTTATTCATCAATTTATAGAACTTTATAAAAAATATTAAACAGATGTTGGATCAAGTAGAAAAATGAAATTATTTTTATGTTTATAGACATAAATATGCTTCAATTATCTGGCCATTTGTAGCAAAAGCTATTTCTGCATAATATTATTAAGATGATTGCTAGATAAGTTCCCTAGCTTAGTTTACAGTATAAAGCAGACTAAATCAGTGTTTTTCAACCACTAGAATATGAGCCATGTTACAGATGTTTGTTGTGTATGTAAATAGTGTAGAGAATGAAGAAAAGATTTACAATCACATGTTTATTAAAATGTTTTCTCATGCCCATATGTTCATCTCTCATTACTTCATTTTTAAAAATATAAGCTTTATTGAGATATAAATCACATAACAATGCATACTTTTAAAGTGTAGAATTCTGTTTTCTTTACTACCTAAATTCACAGAGTTCAATAATTCAGCCACCACAGTAAATTTTATAGCACTTTTATCATTCAAAAGGAACCCTATACCCCTTAGCCGCCACTCAACCATTCCCCTCACTGTCTACTCCTGGTAACCCCTAATCTACTCTCTTCTCTGCTGATTTGCTGATTCCGGATATTTTGTTTGAGTGGCATAATACAGTATGTGGTCTTTTGTTTTCAAATCCTATCCCTGAGCATATTTCAGGATTTATTCATGTTCTAGAATGAAGTAGCATGTGGTTTCTTGTTAGGTCTGATGGTGTACATGGCTAGAACATACTTTGCTCATTGACTCATCCGTCAGCTGATGGAAATTTGGGTTGTTTTTACTTTTTCAGTTATTCAGCAAAATGTTGCTATGGACATTCACATAGATTTTTGGAGAGACATTTTCAATTCTCTTTGGTGTATATCTGGGAATTGCTAGTCATATGGTAACTACATGTTTAACTTTTGAGGAATTTCTACACCGTTTCCCAAGTCCATTGCATTATTTTATATGTGTACCTGCAATTTCTTCATGTCCTCATCAACCTTTGTTATTTTTCATCTTTTTTATTTGGATAATTTTTGTGAGTGGCGAGTGGTTTCTCTAGGGTACTCAAAATCTTTTCATATGACCTTTGACCACCTTTCTTCTTTGGAGAAATGTCAACGCAAAGTAGGTCCCCCTTTTATAAATGAATTAGTGCTTTATGCTTTTTGCTCTTACATGTAAGTTTCTGATCCATTTAAAGTTAATTTTGTATTTGGTAGGTGGTTGTCCCAGCACCATATCTTGAAAAGACCATTTTTCCCCCATTGGATGGTCATGGCTCCCATGTGGAAAATCAGTTGACCATAGATGTATGGGTCTATTTCTGGGCTCTATATCCTATTCCAGTGATGGCGAACCTGTGACACGCATGTCAGAGGTGACACGCGAATTCATATTTTTGGTTGATTTTCCTTTGTTAAATGGCATTAAATATATAAAATAAATATCAAAAATGTAAGTCTTTGTTTTACTATGGTTGCAAATATCAAAAAATTTCTATATGTGACACGGCACCAGAGTTAAGTTAGGGTTTTTCAAAATGCTGACATCCGAGCTCAAAAGGTTTGCCATCACTGTATTCCATTGATTTCTATAGCAGTCCTGTGCCAGTACCACCCTACCTGGATTAATATTGCTGTTTAGTTTTGACATTGGGAAGTTTGAGTCCTCTTATTTTGTTCTTAGTTTTTAATTTTGTTTTATATATTCTGGACCCCTTGAAAATCTATGTGAACTTGAGTCAGCTGGTCAATTTCTATAAAGAAATTAGATGGAATTCTGATGGGGATTGCTTACAATTTATTATTTAATCACAATAAGTTGTGATTCCCAAATTCACTCTGTGAATCAGTTTGGGGAGTTTGCCACCTAAACAACATTAGGTCTTCTAGCCCGTGAACGTGGGATGTGTTTGCAATTATTCAGATCTTTTAAATTTTTCTTTCAACGTTTTCTAGTTTCCAGAATGAGTTTTCCGTGCCCTTTGTCAAATTCAGTCCTAAGTGTTTTCTGTTGTTCTTTTCTATTTGATGCTCTTGTGAAGGGCACTGTTTTCTTAATTTCATTTTTAGATCATTCATTGCTAGTGTAGAATTACAACTTATTTTACACATTGATCTTGAATCTTGCAACCTTGCTATGCTCATTTATTCAGTTGTGTGTATTTCTAAGGATTTTCTATATATAAAATTATGTTATCTGCTAACAGTGATCATTTTATTTCTTCTTTTACAATCTGGATGCATTGCACATTTTTCTGTTCATTCAACCGCAGTTTCTGCGAAGTTTCTAATTAGCTACCTGGGAAAGAACCCTTCATCCCCATTTTTTGTCCCCTTATTAATCTGGATTTGTCTCAGTGGAGTATTTATTGGCAGTATTTTCTGGCCTATACTTGGTATTTCAAGAGCTGGCATCTCCCTCACTTGTTGTGGACACTAATATTTAATCATGTAATCACAGGAGCTGGAGGCGGATGAGACCTCACAGTTCACTCTCTTTCCGTTTGCCAAGCCCGCTGCTGTTTTCCTATCAGTTGGCACTGATTTTTACAAAACTGGTGATTTATCCCCTCACATGGTTTTAAATGCCATATTTTTGTACATATATCAGGAATATCTACTACAGAAAGCTTTATGATCATTCTATGGCCATTTCTTTTAGACGACTTCACCTCTAATAGTAAGTGGTACTTGCCAGAAGATATATACACAGAATGCCCACATCACCAGCCATTGTGGGCAGTTTAGTGCACCTGTTATTTCAATGAGCAAAACATAAATCAAACCCATAGCGGGGATGGAGATGAATAGCCCATTCAGTCCAAATTTCAGAGCCCGACTCCAAGTATCACTAGTGTCACCCTATGATTTTTTTCAACAATAAAGTGCTTTCTCAACATTTAGAAATGCATTACAGACTTTCATGGCCTTTTCCTTCTTCTAAAGAATAGGCTTTTCCCTTTGAAAGCTTCTTTCATATTCTAGAGAGACAGGGTTTGGGTAGAAGGTTTATTACATTTCAGATGCACAGCAGTCAATGGATTTAAAACATCAAAACCAACACATAGAACATTCATCTTTCAATGTTTTCCTCCCTGAAGTGCCTGTCCTCTTGCCTTTGGGCACTCATTGACCTCTCAGGCTTCGGTCCACTAAGAAATACCACCTCGGAATATGGCTTCAGGAGATGATTCAGATACTAGAATGTGACTTATATGTGGCCCCTTCATGCAGCTTTATCATGTATTCCTGCAGGTGGAGAACATTCTGAGACAGAAAACAAAACTGACAAGCTGAAGTCTAACCACCCCTGAGCCCTTCGCTGCTCTCACCCTCATCAAAGACTTCAGACACTGGGTTAAACTGCCCCCCTTCCCCACAAATAACTTGTGTTCTGATTTGAAAGCCAGATAATGATGGGTCCCTAGTAATCCCACACAACTCAGCTGTTGGCAGTCCTTGCATGCGCGCACACCCTACTTTGCAGAAACTTACCCTGACCTTCCTCATTCCGCTCCATGATCTGGGCACAATCTGCCTCTCCCACTGGATTGTAAGCCCCTTCTAGGGCAGGTGCTGTAAGGTGACAGTGATTTTTGTCACTTTGTATTAGGAAGAAAAAAATCACCTTTCTACTTTCTTTGATAATTTTAAACACTTGTTTCGTTTCTATCTTCTTTCCCAAAAGGCTTTATTGAAGTAAAGGAGGCACTTACCAGGCATAGACTAGCAAGATACCTTATTCTTTAATACCCATTCTAATGCCCAACGAACATGTATATTTATGTGTTCTGATTTGTGAACATATGCTAAACAGCAGGGCTGGGGAATGTCTGGCCCAAGTGAGGTCCTCAAAATCATTTGGTCTTGCCCTGCCAATGTGTTAGGAGTGAGTTAGATAAATGTTTGACCAAATATAGCAGGCTAATTTTTCAGTTGTTAATTTTGTATGACCCACGAATGATGTTATACATATCTAAATGGCCCTTGGCAGAAAAAAGGTTCCCCATCTCTGTAAGGATATAAATACTTGTTAATATCTCGGTCATACTGAATAGACAACTCATTACAGTGTCGCCAAACCTAATGACCCACCACCCATGTAATCAATGAGTCAATAAATATCATCTAACATTTCCATTGTTTGGAAAAATGTTTACTGGGCCTACTACTGAGTCAACTGCTGTTCCAGGTACTGAGGTCACAGTAGTGATGGAACTGATCGATTCCCACTTTCATCTCATAAAACCACAGTCTGGTTAAGAGCATCAGTGAATAAAGTAACTAAAAAAAACGATAAATCTCAAAGGAAAATGTGGTGAAGAATATATATCAGGCTAAATTGATAAGAGTGATGTAGGAGGGGTGCTACTGTAGATGGATGTATATTTAAATAACTAAATACATATGCATAAACATATACACACATTTTTGTAAAAAGAAAATGTTCTGCATATATTACACAAAATAAATATGAAGGATAGGAAAGGGAATTGCAGGGTGAAGGCACGCACACCTGCCATTTTAATAGATGGTAGCAATGGGGGTCCCACTGCAGAACTCCTTCCCCATGTCCTTGGCAAAACAGGACACTAACTTTTCATTTTTGCCCATATGGTAGGCACAACAATGGATGTAGCATCTCTTTGCTATTTTAATTTTTGTGATTGTTAGTGAAGTTGAGCATTTTTTTTGTTGCTTTACTGACCATTTTTATTTCTTTTGTGACTCCTTGAGTTGTCTGTTTGGATCTTTTGCCCGTTACTGTTGGATTTTACATAATTTTATCTATGTGTGTGTACTTGTGCGTCTATGTATATAGTACAAATACACACTATTTATATACAAATAATAAACATAAAATATATACATACATATATAGTGTGATTACCTATATTAATATTAATATTGACATATAGGAATATGTAGTCATACAAGGATACATATATAGCACCGACATTATCTCCTTCATTGTTTAATATTGTTTAATAACTTTTACTACAGAATGATTTAATATTATATAGTTGAACTTAATTAATTTGTATGGTGCTTGTGTTATATGCCTATGTGTGCATTTTTATTTTTTTGATTAATCCTCACTAGAGGATATGTTTTCCATTGATTTTTATCAAGATTGAAAGGGATGGAGGAGAGAGAGAGAGAAACATCAATGTAAGAAAGACACATCGATCTGTTGCCTCTTGCACACGCCTGGACCGGGGCCCGGATTGGGCTTGCAACCCAGGTACATGCCCTTGACCAGGAATAGAACCCAGACACTTTGGCCCATGGGCCCATGCTCTAACCACTGAGAAAAACCAGCCAGGATGAGTGTGTGTCTATTTTTAAATAGTCTTATTCCTATTCTAATGTTAAATAATAATGAAACACTTTCTTCTAATTTATTCATAATTTTGTTCTTTACTTTTGAAATGTATACATCTGCATAATTTTCTCCCTGTTGAAGGACAGGTTTCCAGCCCAGTTATTGCCAAGCTACCTGACTCCTTGTCCACATCCCGCCCTTTCACGCCTGCAGTTCCCATGGGGCTGTCCTTTCTTTATTTTCATCCAATATTACATTTTCTTAATTACTCACTTTTTATAAGTTTTGAAACATGGCAGGCAAATCTCTCTCTTCTTATCCTGTTTATCTTTTTCATATGTTCTTTTGGTTATCCTGGCCTTTCCCCCCTTTTAAATGAAGCTTTAAGGATGATTTTGTGTTTCATGAATGCCACTAATAGGATTTTTTTTATTACATCACGGTGTATTTACAGATTAATTTGGAGGAGTGTTCTTATCTTTACAATATGGAATCATCCCATTCAGAATATGGCTTAGCTCACCTTTTATTCAAATCTTCTTTTATGTCCTTCAGTAAAATTTTATAGTATTCTTCATATAGGCATTCTACTTATTTTTATTAGGGTTATCTTTATGCATTTTATAGTTTTGTGGCTATTGTGCGGCAGATCTTATCCTCTGTAATATGTTCTGTTGTTGCCAGCGTACAATGAAGCTGTGGAAAATTGCCTCATGGCTATTTTCTGTATTTAATGGAATCATTTCACTCCTTCAGAGTATTCATATGATTTATGCGTTATTATTTATTCCTAATACTTATGTATCTTTTTGTTTCTTGGATTGGTGGATTGACCAAGGGCCCGGACAATGTTGACTAACAACCTGATAGAAAATTCTCTTTTCTTTTTACTGATTTAAAGGAATGCTCCCAATATTTCTCCACTAAATGTGATGCTTTTTCTATAGTTTTCTGGTAAATAAAATATATTAAATCCAGAAGTCCCCATTTATTGCTAGCTCCATGAGAGTTTTACATATTAAATTTTTAATTGGAATTTGGTGGAACATTTTATAAAACAGCTTTTGAACATAAAATCATCATGTGTTTTATCATCTGTAGTCATTGGATGGAGCACACTCGCCTTGTGTGTTTTCTCTGGCTGCACAGGCCCTGCCATGCCTTGGACAGGACACACTTGGTGATGCCGTATTGCTGTTTTCAGACTCTACTGCAGTGTATTTGCTAATATTTTAATTAGAATATTTGCACGCTGTTCATTAGTGAGATTGGCCTAAACTTTTATTTGTTCTGCTGTCCTTGCTCAGTTTTGTCTACTGGTAGATTATTCTTAATTGTTTCTATAAAAAAAAAAACAGGAGAATTGCATCTTCATCTGTTATTTAGGCTGTTTATATAATGTGGGGATTTAAGCCTGTTTTTAAAATGTTTTAGATAAATTATTTAGATTTGACACAATTTTCAGGAGGACACGTTAGTATGTATTTTCAATTTTTTATTCACTAGTGATCAACTTACGTTATCTTTAGTTTTTTTCAGCCATTTTTATAACATATATTCTCAGTCTAGTATTTCTTCCGAGTTTACAAATTTGTTATAAATAATAGGTTAACTGTCTTTGCCACAGCTCACATTCTTTGTAATATGTTTTTGGATTCCTCCTCTAATTATGTGTGCCCTCTTGTGCATCCCTTATACTTTTTGTACCTTGCTTCTTTTTATCTTGAAAGAGAATTGCCCACGTTTCTACTGCCTTAAAAATACAGTTCAGACAGGCCTTGGGCTGTCGATCTTCCTTCCTTAGTTGGATCGTTTGCTCCCAGGGCCCATGTCTGTCCTCACGGAGGCTACCTCGGAGTAGACAGTTCAGTTCCAGGCCTTTTCACTCCCAGGGCTCCACGGGCTTATATTCTCAGGCAGTTTTTTGACGGGGGCAGAAGAAAATGTTCCCTTTCAAAACCTCCCCCCGTTTCTACTTTTAAAAGGTCTTCAGTCAAATCATCTCTTTCTTTCAGAGCCTCACACCCCATTAGTTGATTTCCCCCTGTTCCTCCCTGACTCTCCAGCCTTGGTGGGCAAATCACCGGGGTCCTGTGTACAAAACACGTGACAACTTAGCCAAATATTTGCAACCACCTACAGTGGTCCTTAAAGTGTCAGCTTCAATATGGGGTCTACAATGACCTTGACACAGATAACTTTAGGTTTTAGATTTTTTTTTTTAAATAATACCCCATTCCTTATATCACATCTCTCTCTCTCTCTCTCTCTCTCTCTCGCTATTTTTTTTTGAGAGAGAGGGAATCCAGTATTCTTTTTAAAAATGTTTTTAAAATTTATTTTTAGAGAGAGAGGAAGGGAGAGGCAAAGAGAAATCACAACATTGATGAGAGAGAATGATTGGCTGCCTCCTGTATGCTTTCTACTGGGGATCGAGCCCACAATCCAGACATGTGCCCTGACCTGGAATTGAATCCTCGACCTTCTGATGCACAGGTAGATGCCCAACCAACTGAACCACACAGGCCATATCACATCTCTGTAGCCTTTGTTGAGGGCCATTGCTTCACAGTGAACATTAAGTAGGCCAAACCCTGGGGCCCAGTCCTTGACCTGTGTTTAAGGGCCTGGAATGCAACCAAGGGATTCCTCCTCGTCTTCCTCCCACTGTGTATCTCCCTCCTTTCCCTCCCCCTCCCTCACTCCTTGACAGTGTGTGTAGAAGCCAGCTCACAAAAGGGTGATGAGTGATAGTCACGGGAAGAGAGGACCCCCGGGCACTTCTGCATCACCTGCAGCCCCCAGTGGGCTAGCTGCAGCCCTAGCAGGCCAGCTTCTTAGCTACAATGACCTGTGTGAATAATCTCCAGGAAGGAGACTTTAATCCGCCTCTGCATATAAAGCAGTATCACTAGGGAGAAATAATTTAAGAGAGAGACATTTGGGATACACGGCATAATTTATTTTTACACCATGATCTTTGTTCAGACCACTGCAGCCGCCTCTTCAGAAAGAAGGTATCAGTTATGAGCCAGAAAGGAGGGAGTATGTGTCTTTCCTGCTTGCTGCTTGCTTGTGTGCACACACTGATAATAGATACTTTGTTGGTTCAAATCCCAGCAACCTGTGAACCATGAAGAAAAATGAGCAATAAATAGAAGTCTCTTCTTCTTTAATAAAATGTCCTCATGTCACAGCCCAGAGAATGCCTCGCAATCACAATGAGCTCGTTGAAATGGAGATAACCGTGTGAGTTCTTCAAATTAATATTTTGGAATGCCTTGAAAAATGTCACATATCCAGGTTTAGAAAATGTAAATGGTGACTTACACACAAAGTGAAATGTTTCAACTGTTTGTAATTAAATCATATTTCAGATATTTATGGCAAAGCCCTTGTAGCGTGTACTAATAATAACAGTTAACATTTATTGAGTACTTCCTATTGGGAGCCATTTCCCTGAGTATTCTAGACATATTAATGTATCCAGAACTAACATTAATCCAATAATACCAACTTTGGAAATGGGCTCTCGCAGTTCACAGCCGCCAGAGAATCCTCCAGCAAGTCCTTGCAGTGTTCTAGGTGAAACGTGAAACGAGTGTGGAGGGGATAGCATGGGTGGGAATGGCGCTGATCATCCCATCTCTCGAGGGTCTCAACACCATGAAGACAGTGGTAGCAGTCTTGTTCATGACTGGGTACCCTGGTACTTGGCCCAGAGCTGGTGATCAGCAGATTAAAATGGAATAGCCCAGCTGGTGTGGCTCAGTGGTTGAATGTTGATCCATGAACCAGTAGGTAACGGTTCAATTCCTGGTGAGGCACATGCCTGGGTTGAGGGCTGGATCCCCAGTGGGGGGGTCCTAGGGGGTGGCTGATCAATGAGTCTCTCTCATCATTGATGTTTCAGTCTCTCTCCCTCTCCCGTCCTCTCTGAAATCAAGAAAAAACATATTTTAAAAAATGGCAGAATAGATAATAGGGCTAAGGGATAATAATTGTATTTTCATAATATAGAGTTTAGTTAGTGAGGGTGGTTTGGATGTTTAGCTTTACTTGGACCCTGTTTACCAGAGGAGAATCAGACAGTTCAACACTTAGTGTTTCTCAGCTGGCAGTTGCCTACTCACATCTCTGTGTTAGTGGTCAGGCATATTCTCCCATGGACACCTGTCATGTTGGATTGGGGTCCCCACTGGACTCCTCTGTGATCTCATCTTCACTTCTATAAAGGCCCTATTTCCAAATAAGGTCACCCTCAGATATACCAGGGTTAGGGCTAGGGCTTCAACATATCTTTTTCGGAGTTCACATTTCCACCCAAACAATAACCTTGAAGTTGAAATCTATGGAAGACCTTCTTACACAGTAAAATAGAGTGTTGTTTTGACATCTCAAATAGATCTTCCAAGTCATTGAAAAAAAGCATGTGTTTCAGGAATGAGGAATGGAGCCGCTCTTGGGACTCCACACCATCTAGGCTGGCGCACACTGGTGGTCATAGCGGCTAGCAGGGAGTCTGGCTTCAGAGGGAGAGTACAGAATGTGTGGGAAGAGGGTGACATTGAAGGTCAAAGGACCTCCCTGTGACCTCATTAAAGAGACAACTCCAAGGCTTTCCCAGAAAAAAAAAATCTGTATTTCTAAATCCCCACCACTGCCCACCAGGTCTGCAGGAATCAGACATAAGAATAATTCTCCAAAAGCATGGTCTCAGCTCAGGACAGTGTGTAGACACCTGTGCCATACTTGGGAAACAAACAAACATTGACCCTTGGATTCCCTGCTTTTGTCAGGGGTTTTCCATCCTCACATATAATTTCCATAAAACCTGGCAATAAAAGACAGTTATTTTGTACTTCCCTGCTAAGAATTGTGGTGTCACTTGGTATAATAGCAAGGTATTTGATCAGGATCTCAGGTTCTCTGAGACAACAATGTGAGCCTTCAGGTAAGAAATGTTCCATGTGAAATGGACACACCTCTGCTCACAATGCCCAAGGCCATTATCCTTCCATGTGACCACTGCCAGGCTCTGCGTTTCCCTGTAACTGTGATTTCAGGCCTGTGGCATGGCCTCCGCTTATCTGAATCATTAACCACAATGTTAACAGCAATATTAATGTGTGATGGGAAGGATGGACCTGTGAGGAAAACCAGCTGTAGCTGAGAGTCAGGATTTAGGTTTCCTCTGTTGGATAACTGAGACTTGTTCAGGTTGGGTGGCTAACAGCTGTTCTCACGCATTTATTAATCTGCATTAGAGGAACCAAGCAACCAGAGATAAATAAATAAATTCAGAGATAAAAATAAATCCTGTAATATTTTATGTTTTCAACGATTATAATAGTTCAAAAGTAACATATAAAAATAAATACTATTATATTTGAACAAAATTTTGTATGCAAGTTGAATGAGTTATTTGAAAACAAAATTTCATAATGTATACAACTGTGCTTTACCCATCAAAAGCCCCAGAATGCCTATAGAAAAGAAATAAAACTTACTAAGACTATGCTGTAGCATTACATTTAAAAGCAACATATTGTCTCCACTGTCTAAGAAACAAGACTGAGGTTAATAAGCAAAGACAGAAAGGTGGAGTATGTTTTTTATTTAAAAAAAACCCAAAAACTAGTGTCCTGGTGCACAGGATTTGTGCACATTGAAAGGAAATTAATTAGAAGAAATACTTTAATATTGCTATTCGCCCTTTCTCTATAATAAAAGTGTCAACCAAAGTTATGATCAACAATGACCAATGAAACACATGCTTGCGGTTGGCGCCAGTGAGAACTTTATATGTATAGCACATGCTCGAGTCAACTTAGCCTTTTATATCTCATATAATAATAGAGGAGTATGCAAATTAGCCAGGATGCCATAACATCACGACCAATCGACAAGCGGTGGAGAGCTATAGGAGGGCGGGGCAGCAAGCTATGAGCAGCAGAGAGCTACCAGCGGTGGTGGGCAGGGTGGCGAGCAGAGGCAAGAGGCAGTGAGCTACTCACACACGGATTTGTGTGCAGGGCTACTAGTATATAGATAAACTTGCCTAATTAGACCTGCTTTCTGATTTAGCTAAACTTTTTCCAGCCCAGTGAAGCACCCCAACTTATCTTTCAGGTAATTGTCAGCAACACAGTACTAAATATCAACACGAAGCAGATTATTATTGTGGATCTTGCAGGGAGAAAAAAGGGTAAAATATTTAACTGTAGTTATGTTTGACCATATTCTATGCAGTGAGAAAACCTGAAGTCATTTTCACGTTCCACCATTTCTTCTTTTTAGTCAGGTCAAGTTTCTAAACTTTCTAAATCTCTGTCTTGCTAATGAAAAGAAAATAGGATTCTACTGAGTCTTCTATCTACCTACTCCAGGACTTCTTTGAGGATGAAATGAGATGAGGCACAGGAAAATGCTTCACAAACATTTGTTTGGATTGTAAAATGTTTGCACCTGGCTATAAAGCAAGTCGAGTTCCTGGACTGAAGAAACTCCAAAGAGGCTAGTCACTAGGCAGGGAGAGGAAGCTGGGCGTTGGTATGTGATGTCATTACCCGTCACCCACAGCAACCATTTCAGGGCTGGGCTGGGCCACATTTTGCGCCATGGGGTCTGTTGACTGCGATTTGGTAGGATGTCGCTCTGGGGCGTCGCTCCGGGGTGGTGGTGGGGCCTGTGTCCCACTTGGGGGAAGCCAAATGTTGGTTTGTTGGGGCCAGGTTCGTGGTGCTGTTTATTTTTAAATGGCCAGTGTGTATCTTGTCAGCTTCTGCATTGAGCGTTTGCCCCCTGGTGGTCAGTGCATGTCATAGCTACTGGTCAGAGGGAAGGATGGACACTTAGCCATGTATATATGTATATATACAATATTTCCCTGATTTATTTTTAAATATTTTATCTTCCATCCCCCTAAAGAATTTATCTCATAAACTATATAATATAGAAATAAATCTCATTTCATCTTTGATCCCACAGGTAACACTGGAATAGTTAGGTATTTGTTTTCCAGGTTTAGCTGTGCATGTGTCTGTGTGTATTTCAGGATGTATTTTTTAAGTGTAGTCTTGTATCTATCTCCCCAGATGTAGATCATAGTAGAAATACTGTTCGCAATTGTTCCTTTCTGTGTAACAATGCATCCTGCCTCTCTTTCTGTGTAGGCACTCAGAAGGAAAATTTCGTAACTTGATCCTCCACTGAAAATATTATACAACATTCAGATAGTTATGTTACTTTCCTGAACTTTTTTATGTCTCACCACAAGGAACAGGTTTTCTTGCCACATGGTGGGGAGGTGGCACATATGTTTTGCTAGCAGCTGCAAATGGGAGCTGTTTTGTTTCAACATCAGAGCTGATTGAATCATTCCACCTGTTCCTGGGGGAGGTCCAGTTGGCGGTGACGGCTGTGAATCACCATTGCCCATTGTGGCTCTGCTGCCTCCCTTGAGGCTTGTTTTTTTCAACTCATTAACGCGAGAACCAGGACAACAAAGCAGGTTCAGAGAAAAGGGACTTGGGAAATGGGATTTATATTCTCTGTGGGAGGAAGGGGAGGAAGACAACTAACATATAAGTAAGTTAATATCCAGCAGACCAACAAACCATAACTTCTGGGTGGATCATAGTTACTAGTGAGTTTACAGAATGATAGATTTGGGCCCTAACCACCTGGCAGAGTTCCCTGCCCCAGAGCAGCAGGTGGACGGCAGGTGTGGCTCCTAGGAAGATGCCATGGGAAGGCTCACGGTTGTCCTTCTGCATTTCCCTAAGCTTTGGATATATTTTCTTCCCACTATTAGTGTAATGTGTTTTTCTGAGAGAGGTGTCTACTTACCTTGGGAACATTAATTGGAAGTTACGGTTATTATAATTTTTATTCCCGTAGATATAAGGCCTAGCTTAGGAAATGAGATACAGGTTTTCTTGGAACCTGGCCGCATAATATTTCATCTGTGGATGGGCCATATTCTAGGAAACAAAGGTTCTGCTTACGGACATTTAGGTGATTTCTAGTATCCCACCCCTTTCATTAATTCTCAGTAACCAGTGTCCTTCTTTTTAACTTTGCACAACTGAACATACACACTCACAGTATGAATCCTTGGATGGGATCACTGCTTCATAAGTTACATAAAGTTGAGTATTCTAAACACAATTGCCTAATTTTTCTCTCTAAAAGCATATTGGTGCACTCATGGTGAATCAGACTATATTTAAATAGAGGGCCATTTGGACCATCTGTTTTATTGTTTTCATCTGTATACCTTTACATATACTCACCTGTTGGCTGTCTTAAGATCTATTATTAAGCTACTTGAGAAGGAAGAACAATAAGAAATGAAGTTGGTGAGCCCCAGGGAGTCTAGGAAAAGTTTGTAAAAAAAAAAAAAACCAAGAGAAAAACCAATAAACGAACAGTACATTGCGATAGAAAGCCATGGAGATTTCCAGAAATACTGCAGACATTTTAGCCAGGAGATTACAGTAGTAATTTGGTATTTGAAATTTATAAGAAAAAAACAACAACCCTCCTCTATTGTAATAGCCTAAATGAAAACAGATGTGCCTTAGGGCTGGGGTAATACTGAGAGGAGGGAAGTGTTACAGACTTTTCAGTCGCTGAGTCATTCGACAAACACTTGGCTTCTGACCCCAAAGGTAGGTCTCTGCCTGGCCATGGAGGAGTTTTTCTTTGGTGGAGGGAATAGGCAGATAAGACAGGTACTAAACTGGAATAGGAGGTGAGGTGTTAATGTCATGGCTTGAAAGAGGCAGCAAAATAAAGAGACAGAAAAGTTGAGTTTCCTGTAAAGAAGAGGAAGTGGGAGATGAAGAGAAAAGAAATGGGTTTCCAGAGGAAGAGGGAGCCCAACAATGTGGCGTCTGAAGTCCACAGAAGAAAAGCATCCACCAGGAGTGGACATGGAAGGAGTGACTGAAGGACCTTCAGAATGAATGACTAATATTCATGATCCAATGTTCAGTTTCCCGTGGCCTACAGTCTTTAGAAAGGCTGCTGTGGCCAGGCCACAGGTGTAGCTGATCTAGAACAGAGAATAGGGCACCCAGGTGAACCACAGGTGAGCCTGAAGGTGCAGCAGTAGCAGAAACCCAGCGCTGGCGGATGTAATCAGGATATTTCAGGAGGCCCTGAGTTGTCAGAAAGCACAGGAGACCTGTGGTCCAAGTTCCTCAGTGCCATCATTTCTAACACTGAGGGTGACCTCACTTAGCACCCACATCACACAAATACTCACCTGGATTAAAAAATACAACACCGCCCGGCCAGTGTGGCTCAGTCATTGACCTATGAACCAGGAGGTCACAGTTCGATTCCTGGTCAGGGCACATGCCTGGGTTTCAGGCTCAATCCCAATGAGGGTGCATACAGGAAGCAGCCAATCAATGATTCTCTCTCATCATTGATGGTTCTATCTCTCCCTCTCCCTTCCTCTCTGAAATCAATAAAAAAATATATTAAACAACAAAAACACCGATGTCGGTAATAGTAAGAACTGGAAGGCCTGATTTCAGCACTTCATTGCCTTCCCCCTGACAGCAGTGCACTCTGCAGCCAACTTCCCATTGGTGATAGGGATATAATACTGTCCACCACTGGGCAGGGTGGACAGCACAACTAGATACAACTGTATTAAGTTTATATAAAAGATAGCACCATTCTATTAAAAGTATTACCACCAATAATTTCTGCTTTTATATTTGCATATTATTATATACAGTAAGAGAAATACCTTCCACATGTCTGGTAGAGGTAAAAGTTATGTTGACTCCCCCTACACCTTTGGGTGTTTCCAGCTTCCTAGAGTAATCATGGATACACATGGAGGGAGGACTCGGAGATTTCTGATTGGTGCCTGCTTTGGGCAGAAGCACAGCTGCCATCGCCTGAGCTATTTCTGAAGCCCTTTGGAGAGGAGAGTCCATGCTTCTGTTTTATATCCTAGGCAGCATCGACAGGGACCAAGCATTCTCCTGTCAGACTCAAATCCGGGGCATTTTAAAGGTTCATACAAAGGGATCAGGAGATACCAGTCAGACTCTTTCAAAATGAGGCTTTGAAACCAAATGGCCCCTATTTCCATTTTAATGCCGTTTCCTTCTGTTTCTTAGTTTGAAAATCATGTGATGGTTCTAGTTAAGAAAGGGGATTTCTTTGTGCAAATTTAATATACAAGCCTTTTTGCCCTCTGAAGTGTCTTAGCATCTCGCTTTCTTTTCTACATGTTCATATAATTGTTGCATCAACACTCTTAAAACTTGTTTTATCCCTGCACAAATTAAACAGAAACTGAATAAGCTCCAGGAAGTAAAACAGCCCTTCAGAAATGCAAACGCTTCCTGTGGGAATATTAAAAGATCTCCATGTTTTTCTTTAAAGCAGCGTTGCTTTAGATGATAATAAAAATATAAATGAGAGATGAGATTATTCAACACCACCAGCTCTTGAAAGAAAGAGTGGAAAAGAACAACAACTTGATCTCAAACTTCCACCCTCTTCCTTCCATATGTCAAGAGAGATGTGAATGGTCCCCCCTGGGGGGAAAGTGATCCACATGACTGCAGTAGAAGGAATTCGGAGAAGGGGTACAGACAGCTGGGGATTCCTTAGGGCTGGTGTCCCACCAACCAGGGATACACTATCCCATGGAAAGGATGATGCGAGCCATCATGGATGTGTTGGAGAGGTGGACTCTGCTCCAGTAGATAAGAGAAGATGCCCCTTCTACTCTCTGCTACAAGGACTGTGTTCTCCACTACACTGAGTTCCTGTTTTCCTTGTCATCAGTCACGGTTCCCTGCCTCCGTTCTCCATCACTGAGGAAGGGAAAAGGCCTCATCCAACGTGGAAATGCCTCAGTGGCCTCTGCTCTTGGCAACTCCCGACTACCTTGTGGAGAGTGGCTTACACTAGTGCAGGGTCAGCCTCATGATGATGATTCCTGTCTGAAAGGCACCATTCCTTCACCCTGCGGGCAGTACTCACATCGATCTTCCTTACCATTGATTTATGATGGATCCTCGCAGGAGCAGTTTGTCCGAGGGGTGAAGCATTTCTCTTTAGTCGAAAAATGGTGGAGCTTGGACACGCTGCCTAGAAAATAGCTCATTGTCCCTAAACCACATGACTTGTGCACCATCCATGTTAGCGATAACAGGTAATACTTGTTAAAGAGCAGGGTTACTCATGCTTGGGGACTGTGTGCACTGTTGTTCACCACTGAGGTTAAACAGGAAATTTATTTCTAGAGTCACGTCTCCAAACTCAGTCTCATTCCACCGCAGCTGATCTCCTGTGAATGGAGTCATTGTTAATAAATGCAGAAGGCCTTGGAAATTACAGATACAGAAAATCTACTTTTTAAACAAAACAAAACATTTTTATCGATTTCAGAGAGAAAGAGGAGAAAGGGATAGAAACAGCAATGATGTGAGAATCATCTATAGTCTGCCTCCTACATGCCCCACACTGGGGATTGAGCCAGCAACCTGGGCATGTGCCCTGACTGGGGATCGAAATGTGGCCTCCTCATTTATAGATCGACACTCAAACATTGAGCCATACCAGCCTGGCAGAAAAATCTACTCTTTGCCATGACTCTATTTCACCCAAGCTGCTATTTCAAGATTTATATTCATTTTGGAACATTATTATTTCAAGAATGAACCATTTCAAATATGACAACTGACTGCCATTTGTGTAGAATAACCATCCGGAATCAGGAGATCTGGGTCAAAATGCTGGACTGTTGCTTGGCAGCTGTGTGACTTTTGCGTGTGATACTATTTTAAGCACTTCTAGTCCTCGAGAAAACATCTCTAGGATGCTGAGTAGGTCTCAACTTCCCAGACTCTGGCTTGGCTCATATGGTGCCCAATGTGGGGCTGAGTATGCCATGGCCGTGCTGGCTTGCCCCAGGGGTCAGTCCCCAGTAGGGGGCGTGCAGGAGGCAGCTAATCAATGATTCTCTATCACCATTAATATTTCAGTCTCCCTCTCCCATCTTCTCTGAAATAAATAAAAATATATATTTAAAAAAGACAAAGCGTGTAAGTTGGACAGATGCATTCAAATAGTCCGTAATGTTTATTTATACTTCTGGGTTATAGGATTAAGACATAAAAATGCTATCATGTTATATTGGTCCAGTGTTTGTGTTGTGGCTGTATTGTCAATAACAACCCCTCTTACCTCGATAGCCTGGTTGGCAATGACACATGGGATAGGTGGATTTTACATATTGGAAATATGACTGTTGTTTCACTGTGTACCATCAGTGATTCATGCACCAGGATTCCCTGCCTCACCTACAAATGCAATAATTCTCCAAATCACCCAGAGGAGCTTTGATACTTAAGACAGTGCTACAAGAGCCTGAAAAATTAATGAAAAATATAATTTCTCAAGATGCAGAGCTCACACTGCTTTTTATTCATTCCTTCTCTTGAAATTCCTGTTATAAAATATAAAAAGAGAAGCCGCCCAAATCCCATATGCACACATAGTAAATAGAAGTCAGGAAGAGACAGTGCAGCTTATCAAATTTGCAATGTCTTTTTTGAGCCTATCTGTTGGTTGTGCATTGTGAAGAGCTTTGCATTTCCTGTAAAGGATGATAAATATAGCAGTCTGTTCCTTTTAAATGTTTACCTTCTTGAGACCCATAAATAGCTTCCCTGTATCCTACTGGAAATGGTGGAAGTGATTATCATGCAGATGTGGAAATGGCCAGGTTCATTCCTCCGGAAGGTTCTCTGGGATCACCTGCAGGAAGATAAAGAAATGACTGACAGTGAAGCAGCAATTACGATTTTTTTCAGTCTGGATCCACACCTTAGAAAACAACCTCAGAAGTCAGTGTGCTAGAAAATTCAGTACACATGAACCCATATGTAGTTCAGATAAAAAGAAGCAGAGATCATTTACATCCGGTTAAGTTCAGTGAGGATCCCCTTGGTGGCATTGGTAGGATTTGCACAAGAACTCAAGGCCCCTGAATGCCATTTGTTAGCCATGTGTGGCAGGAGAGTAATGAGATCGAAAAGCAGTGTTTCCCAAAGTAGGGGCAGCAGCTCCAAGACCCTCTTGGTGAATTCTAAACCAGAGTCTAAACCACCTGAACAAAGCCAGCACCTCGATTCAAGTCCACTGGGATGAAGACAGAGTGCTGATGGGAGAGAAGGCTCCCAGATTGGATTAATGGCCCCACCAACACTTAACCATACCTGATCCCAGCGGGAGCTCTTTCATCTCTCCATCTTTGCTTCCTCTTCTGCAAAATGGGAAGGAAAACGGTCTACCTTTTAGAAATTTTATTGGGATTGAACAAATATGTGACACAGTCCAGTGCCTGAAACATAATAATTAATAAATGAGAATGGTTGTTCTGATATCTATAATAATAAAAGCATAATATGCTAATTAGACTGGACAACCTAATGATCTTCCGGACGTCCTTCCAGACAACATTTCCAGACGAAGCCGGGGCTGCGAGGGCTGAGGCAAGCCACTATGGCTGTGAGGGCCGAGCCCCTTCCATGAATTTCGTACATCAGGCCTCTAGTTATATATTAACTAGATGAAATCATGTGCGGGTAGGGTCTCTAGGCCTAGCCTGTGATCAGGGCCAGCTTCTGCCCGCTCGCCAGTCCCCAGTCCCGCCCTGCTGCCACCCACCCCAGTTGCCCGTGGTTCTCTATTCGCCACCCTGGGATAGGAGCCTGCAGGCCGGGGTGAGGGACTGAGGTGATCAGTGCACCTCATAGCGACTGGTTGAGTGGTCATTCTGGTCATTACACTGTTATGGTCACTGGGCTTTTATTATATAGGATTCCCTAAAACTAAGGGCTACCTTCTAGAGCCTCTCAATGAATTATCAGAATTATTACAACATATTCATTATTTAAAATTAAGGAGTTACTAGTATTCATGG
>NW_006295816.1:4581636-4620444 GCF_000327345.1 Myotis davidii
ATACTTTTCGTCACCTCTCTGCCTGTGTCCTACTTGGGTTATTTATATTCATCTATAATAATAAAAGCATAATATGCTAATTAGACCAGACAACCTTCCAGACAAAGCTGGGGCTGCGAGGGAAACCTGGGTCCCAGGTGCCAAAGGGAAGTCAGTGCCAGCAGCCTGGGGAAGGAAGGCCTACTCTTGCATGAATTTTGTGCATCAGGCCTCTTGTGGAATAATAAGTGCCACAGCATAACCTCCACTGGTCATTATTCACTCTACCAATGGCAGGTGTCACCGGCTTTCCTTTCCCTCGGCGATGTGGGTGGAAGCATGTATTATAGGAGACCATCTTGTACACAGATCAATTTAACATTTAGTCTGGGCAATGATAACCCTTTTTATAAGTTGTGTTGATGATTACCTTATACTACAAATGTGAAAATATCTAAAAAAAAAATACCTTGTTTTTCATGTTAGAGGTTCTGTGATGACAAGAAACTTGGTGTGGTGACAAATACCATTTTGAGTCCAGTGTTCCCCCTTTCTGAAAAGGAATGAAGCTGTTGGTGACAGTGACATCTAATTTAATTTTAAAAATACTCCCTGGTTCCATAAAATGAGATTCAGCTGATTTACTTTAGGGCAGCATGGGTCATCTTGAACTGGATTTCAAAAGTTGGGATACTTTCATTTCTTTTGGTCTTTATAAAAACATAGGGAAGAGCTACATGTGGCTTTTTTAACCCTCACGTTCAGTACCCTAACAACATACTACCTGCTCACTCTTGTAACCTTTTCAGCTGCATTGCAGCTGAGGCAGACAGCTCTCAGAATGGCTGAGAAACCCCACCGTATCATAGTTGTGCAGGAAGGGCCCGTACTCTGCCTGTAGAAATGGGAGTAGTCACCTTCATGAAGGATATGAGAGGCAAAAGGGAGGTCTTTCTAGCTTATTAAAATGTTGCAAGATCATGAATTTAGTCCTTTATGTTAAAAAATTCTTATCTCCAGGAATTCCCCCACTAAAATCCATCTTTCCTTGGCAGAAAATGTAACACAATGAGCCATCACTGGGCATCAATATCTTACTTGAAATTCCTTAGTCACCTAGCAATATCTTAGCAAAGGAAGAGGATCTGGAAAAACATTTTATTCAAGAAAGCTCCTTCCTTCTTTCCTTCCCTTTCTCTTTCCTTCCCTCCCTCTTTTGTTTCTCATTTTTATCTAAAATTTTGTTTGCTGAGCCCCTAAAATATCCAGACATTTATTATGTCCTAGTGGTAATATGCTTTTTTTTTTTAAGGAAAAACATATCCAAGTCATTTTTTTCTGAATTCTAGTCTCTTATTTTGAAGTTGAGAAATGAAACAAAGGTTATAAATAAAGGGAAGACTCAGTGCTTTGCCTGCATCTTAGAAAACGAGGTGGGGTTGCACCAGGGGCCTAGCTGGAGTGGCTCAGTGGTTGAACGTCAACCTATGAACCAGGAGGTCATGGTTCGATTCCTGGGAAGAATTTTTTTATGTTTCTCCCTCCCCCTCCTCATTCTCTGCCTCCCTCTCCCTCCCTCTCTCTCTGAAATCAATAAAAAGATATTTTTTTAAAAAAGAACACACCAGACGAGTAAAGCACCTGGCAAATACAAGGCTGATTCTCGTCCTCCTCTTCAGGGCCTGTCAGGAGGATTGGACGCCCTGCTGGCTTCCTAGTCCCTGCTCTTCCCCCACCTTATTATGTAGCAGAGTGCTCCTGTGGGGTCTCATTCTCCTCATCTATGTCCTCCTGAATGTGTGTCTGCTGTCCAGACCTCTTCCCTGAACCCATCCACTAGATCCAAATGCCCCCACAGCATCTCCGCATGGATGTCTAATAGCCATCCTGAGCATTGTTTTCTCCAAACTCGACAAATGTAAAGGCTCCAAGGAGGGTAAAAGCTCATTACAGTCAGGGAACAGCAAGAAAGATAATTTTGTTGGAGCAAAATGAGTCAAGAGTGATTGCAGAGAAAGTCTGAGAACGAGCCAGAGGCACGGTGTTCTCTCCCTTCCCACCCCTCCTTAAATCTGCTCCTTGACTACAAAGCACTTGCAAATTCAAGAAGTGGTAAGCCTGTCTCCACCTATTCAGGGAGAATAATATCTGGAGATATCTTTAATTCCTGATTTCTCTCTCACACCTTACCCCCTCCTCTCAAACAACAACAACAACAAAACCACAGCATTGATTTTCATTTAAATCGGGTGGAGAACATCCAGCCTATGGGCCATATAGGGCCTGCAAAATGGTTTGGTCTGGCCCTACCAAGGCTTTGGGGTGAGTTAATTAAATCTTGGACCAAATGGAGCAGGCTGATTTTTAATTTGATAATTGTGTATGGCCTGCAAATGATGTTAATAATATCTAAATGGCCCTTTGCAGAAAAAATGTCCCCCACTCCTGCTTTAAAATATATGCCAAATCCAACCACTTATAACCAATCCCACTGTTAACACCTTGAGCTAAGAAGCCATGGTCACCTCCTGCCATTGGGAGGCCTCCTAATGGTTCTCCCTGCTTCTATTTACCTTCATGCTGGCAGAAGGCATCCCGATGTGATCAGATCACACTGATGTTCTCTCCAAAACCCTGTGGTGGCTTCACTCAAAACTGCAGATCCCTCACCATGAACTACAGGTTCTTTTTTATCTAGCCTTCACCCCTGCTCCGTCGCACTTCCCACCTGCCTCCCTGTCCCCACTCCGCTCTAGACCTTCTGGCCTCCGTGCTACACCAGGACACTCAAAACTTTGATAGCATCATCTCCTTGGATTTTATTGCTCTTTCTCCACAAAGCCCCTGGCTTGTCCTTCTTTTCAGTCAGGTTCTCTCAGGTGTGAGTGTTCTGTATTTGAGAACAGGACCTCTACCACTGTGTTCTCTATGCTTCTCATCCTACTTCCTGTTTCCACACAGCAGTAGCACTAACTGGCTTACAGCCCAGTTGTTTGCAAATGGTC
Organism: Myotis davidii; assembly: GCF_000327345.1. Lineage (NCBI taxonomy): Eukaryota > Metazoa > Chordata > Mammalia > Chiroptera > Vespertilionidae > Myotis > Myotis davidii. The sequence goes on from NW_006295816.1 coordinate 4,584,621, forward strand.
TATAATCCTATGACCTACAAGCTCTGATAAATCCCATGAGCTCCTTCAGAGGCTCTCTGCTGTGTCCAGGCTCTGATTTTTGCCCAGCTGATAAGAATTGCTTAAAAAGTAGTCTTAGCCTGCCTGTGTGGTTCAGTGGTTGAGCATCGACCTAAGAACCCGGAGGTTATGGTTGGATTCCTGGTCAGGGCACATGCAGGCCCGATCCCCAGTAGGGGGCCTGCAGGAGGCAGGCAATCAATGATTCTCTGTCATCATTGATATTTCTATCTCTCCCTCTCTCTTCCTTTCTGAAATCAATAAAAAAATAAATTTTTAAAGTAGTTTTGGGGTGCATCCTAGCATTACGGGTGTGGAGGTATAACATGAAACTATTTGAGCACTATTATAAATTTTGGACATAGAGGCCAGTTCACACCCAGGCACGTGAGGCTTCCATCAAATCAAAGGAATCCATGTGAGTTTCCAGTGTCACGAGGCTCTTGGTCCACTGGGAGCAGAGAGAAATAGCCATGCAAATGTAATGGCAGCAAAGCGACCTGGCTCGTTGTACATGGAGCCCAGTGTCCCTTTAGCTGATCTTCTGAATAAACCTAAATCTAGCTGATCTTCTCAAAAACCATGTTAGCTGAGAAGATCTAACATGTCAGTGATCATTTGGAAGGTCTGGCATGCTGCTGCATTTGCTGTTCTTGTTAATCCTCACCCAAGGATATTTTTTAGGGACAGTGGAAGAGAGGGGGAAAGACAGAAACAATGATGTGAGAGAAACACATCAATTGGTTGCCTCCTGCATGAAAGGGCGAGGACTACGCCCTCCACCTTGCCCATCACACGCGCCTTGACCAGGACCGGTGATCCAGCCTGCAAATGAGGTACATGCTCTTTACTGGAATCGAACCAGGGACCCTTCAGTCCACAGGCCGATGCTCTATCCACGGAGCCAAACCAGCTAGGGCCTGCCCCATTTTAATTTCCGATCACCCAAATTATTCCTTCATACAGCCTGGACTATGGTGAATAGAAATGTTTGATTTTTATCCCAAGAAACTTGACGGAGCATTTACCATTGGCTTGCCATACAATTAACAGAGAGTGATTGCGGAAGCACTTCCTCTGTTGGCATTAGGCTGGTGCCAACGGCTCTGAGGGCTCTGAGCAATTTTCTCTAAGTACCTCTCATTTCCCTATGGCTCATTTATTCCCACTCTGTCTTGCTTGTGTTAGGAATAATTTGATTTTCTTCCTCCATACCTGCTGCTCCTGTCACAACTAAAGCAGTCTCTTTTCTCGGTCCCATCCACCCCAGGCCCCTTCTTTTCGGTGGCCTGGCTGATGTTCTTCCAAACGCCCGTAGCATGGCGATGCCAGTGCTTCCCGTGGCTCAGGCCGAGCCAGAAGTTCCATCTCTTTATTGACTCCATCAATGCTCATCCTCGGGAACAGGTGTTACTCTGAGAGCGGCCAGGAGCCATCATGTCTTGTTTCTGTCACTTTGGTAATGCCTGAGCACCTTCCCCTGTGTCCCAGCTACTGAGCCGGGCGCTGACTCTGCTCCCTTCCACAGCGACCTGAGAGATGGGACCCTCAGAGACACCCTCTGGTCCAGGGGATGAGAGTCCAGGTGTGAAGGGACTTGCCCAGGCCTCTTCTATGGACACCTTGACGGGAAAGCAGTAGCTGAAGGTGTGAGTGTGGGCAGGCCCTCTTTTAGGGAACACAGTTGTTCACAGTCTTTCTGTGAAAAAACCAGCGTAGTTGGAAGCACACAACCTACATATTATACATGAAGCATCATGACTGCATATTTTCATCACTGTATGCGCACATCACTGTGTGTGTCTATGGGGATAAGTGGGGATACCACTGCTGTACCCACAGGGCTAGTGAGGGAGGCGAATGGATCAGTGTTTGATAAACCAGCCCTTGTGACTAATGCCAGCTCACTGTGCCCCCGAAAGCTCACCCCACGTCTCGCGTGTGCCAATGCACGAGCGAGGCTCCCTGTGGGAAGTCTGTTTAAGGATAGTAATGTTCACACTTAAGCATCATATAAAAGGAAAATGGGTTTGCTTCTGCAATTTTGTATTTACTCTAGTCTTTTACAGCTGATGAAACTCACTGTTGAGCATAAGTCACTAAAAGAGTATTTATCCAAACATCCATTTATGAAGCAATTTTACATTAAAGGGGTGCACTTTATTTGCAAATGTATTGAAATGCTGTTGCATTTCAAAACCAGAAGACCAAGATGTAACATACACTGAATTTAGCGTGTTGTAATGTGCCGTACATGTTGAGCTGCACTTGTATTTGAGGGTAAAGGACAGACTGAATGACCCATGGCTTCTCAGAAACTCTGATGTTCCTATTTCTTGGTATAAAAAAAATATCCCAGGTTGTATGGGCCCTGTTGACCTCAAAATCCATTTGAAATGTTTTAAAAATGACTTTCTAAAAGTAAAATGGAATAGTACAAGATAACTGTACAAGTTATGATTCCCTTATCTCAGTCTTTATAGGAGTCACAAAAAAATAACTCAGTATGATCAAAATAAAGAATTAAAAACTATTTCCAGCACATACCTTCAGTTCTCACTCTTTCTTTTGGGGACCACCTTATTCTCTGACCAATTCTAGTCCCATTCCTTCCTCTCCCGCCTTTCTAATACCTGCTTTTCTGATTACAAAAGAAATAACAGGTTTCAAGGAGGATGGAAGTTTAAATTGTAATGTTACTTATAGATTTACTGATTTATTCTGGCAGAACAAATGAAAGAAATAAATACTAGAGAAACATTTCAATTGACCAAAAGGTTGAATGAAACATATAATAGATAATTACAATGTTTTGGGTATGAGATCAACAATTGGGCCACCGATTTTGTGGTGGGAATAAGATTGAGTAGGGGATACCTTCAACGGATAATCCTTTTCATTGGCCAATGGCACAGTGTGGTTGTGGGTATGCTGTGCTGAGGAAAAGGAGGAGGAGGAAGGAGAGGAGGCTGGGGCTGGAGTTCTCTGCCATGAGCTACTCAGGTGTGGTGTCTGCTTCTGTGAAAACTTGAACGCGCTCAGATGCTGGCACTGAGGAGAGGCACTGAGATGCTGAACTAACTATAAACCATGTGAAAGTAGAAACCATGTTCTACAAAGAAGAGAAAACAAACGGGAATAGAGAGATAACAGCTTTTTTCAAAATGGAAATCATAACGAGTGGTTTCAGAGCGTAAGCTCACTGCTGACGGCTGTCATGCTCCAGAACCAGAGTCCCGCAGCAGCAGCTGGAGGGCAAGGTCCAACAAGAGGCGGCGTTTTCTCCTGTCAGACACTGTGAGTAACAGTGAGAGAGAAATGGGGTTGGAGGAGGGATAATCTGAAGGACAAAAAAACCCTACCAACCTTGAGGCTTTAGATTAAACGGGCCACAATGATATAAATACAATAAAGTCTTCTCTGTTCTAAATAGGATTTCTCTTCAAATTTATATGTATTTTCCAAACACTTCAAAATTTAAAAATCATATCCCCATGAGATAAGCATATTCATCTGTTTATGCCATGGGCATCTCAATGCATCATAACTAAAAACATAGCCATAGCAACCCCAATAATAATAACACCGCCTACTACATGCTGAACGCTCAGTAATATCCATCAGGCACAAGGCACTGACATGGATTTTCTCCGTTCAACCCTGCAGCCGTTGGGTAGATAGGAGGGATCCGTGGGTTTGCCAGGGCACACGGCTCATACGCAGCAGAGCAAGAATTCCAACTCAGGTTTGTCCAAATGTAACCACCACAACTAGCTTATGCTTTGTTCTTCTTGTTCTGTAAATGGAGCGTGGAGGCCAGTATTACAGAGAAGAGAACTTGTACTGCTGAGGTGTGTTCACAGGCCCTCTGTGACAGCGTGGAGACCTATGGTTCTTCAGGCCTGACAATGAGACAGTAATGCATTGTGTGATATAACAGTTCCCAAGATGTTAACCCCTGAGCTTCATGCTATGGATGCTATAGTAAAAGCCAGGAATAATCTTTTATATATATATAAAGGCTAATATGCAAAATGTCCCCTCAGGAGTTCAACTGGGAGACCAGGAGTTCGCTTGCTCACTCACTATGACGTGCGCTGACCACCAGGGGGCGACGTGGAATGAAGGAAGGCCCCAAGGCTCCAGTCAGCAGCCAGCAGCTGGAAGGCCCAGATTGGCCCTGATCACCAGCCAGGCCTAGGGACCCTACCCATGCATGAATTTCGTGTACCAGGCCTCTGGTTCATTATAATTCCTGAGAGGTTAACTTTCTAAGCTTCATGCTATCAATGCCAGTAGGAAATGTTGGGAATGATTTATTGCAATTCCAGTATAATTCACAAACATAGAAAGGATTCCACATCTTCTAGACAAAACCCCTTGTTCCCGCATACCTGGGAGTGAAGATGGTCATGCAGTAAAAAATGTCGGTGTGAAACTTTATAAAATAAGGGGCAGAGTGAGAGAGCAAGAGTTAGGCAATGTTTTGTTTCTTAAGGGAAATTCTTATTGAATATTTAGTAAGGGCTAAGGAGCAGCGGGTCCCGGAGCACAGACCAGACACAGGAGGTGGAGGTGGTGCACAGGAGGCATGGGCATCGATAGGCCGGTCACTGTCTCATTGCTGTCTGCAGGTCTGGCGGCCTGGGGAGGGTGGCAGGGGGATGGAAAGGGCTATGTTTCTCCACGACTCAGCCTTGTACAGACTTCTTGCTGACTTTCCATAAATTTGTTATTTCTGGGGTGAAAAAAAAGACCCTTGACCACACTTTTCCTGTTCTAGCTGCTGCCGTTGTCTGCCCCATTGATAGTAAAGCTCTTTCAAATGCTTTACATTCTCTTCTCAATGAGAAGTTCACTCTGATCACAAGGTCACTCTCCCCAAAAGAGTGAGCTGGTCCTGGCAGCTGTGACCAAGTCCACTCTCTGTCCTCTTCCGTCCCCTCATCAACCCGGCAGCAGCATCTGCCACAGCACACAGCCCTCTCCTGGAAACACGTTCTTCTCTTGCCTTTTTATCCCAAATCAATCAATTTCTCTCTCCCTTTCTTCCTTCCTTCCTTTTCTTCTCCTCTTTCTTCCTCCTCCTCCCCCTCCTCCTCCTCCTACTCCTCCTCCTCCTCCTCCTCCTCCTTCTTCTTCTCCTTCTCCTTCTCCTTTCTTCCTCCTCCTCCCCCTCCTCCTCCTCCTCCTAAAGAGGAGACCTAAATTTTGTAGGTCTCTCTCTCTCCTGTATTTTCTTCCCCTGCTTCCTCACAGTGCATGTTCCATGAAGGATTTCTTGGACTTCTCTGTTATTACTACCTCTGTGGTCCAATCCAGTCCAACACACAGAGTCTATGTCCTTTTTACCTGGCTTTTGTAGGTCTTAAATTTTCCAAAAAGAAAAAAATATATAGGTATAAACAATAAAAACTACCACCAATAAAATGGCATTTTCTCTCCAATGAACAGTTTTTGCTAGCATTGCAAAAGTAGAAATGCAATATTTTCAATACATTTTATATAGGACATAGGTATCTGTTGTAATAAAGCACCATGATTTGGAACATAAATTCTTTGTAAAAAAAAAAAAATCACGTCGTTTGATTTCAGCTTGTAGACAATGAAAATGCATGAAGGTTACTCTGATGTTCTTACCAAGTTTAAAATATGAATTTCTGAAACACTTAAAAGATAAGACCTAGAGAATTCCATCAAGAGTCCGCCGTGTACTTCAAATGACACTTCACGCATTTGAGGGTGAGCCGAGTCTCAGGTGTTACAGAAGCGCAAAGCCATCCATAAATCATCCTCTGCGTGTGGGAAAGCCAATGAGTTCTCCGCCATCAATGACTTTTATTTTTTATTATTTATTTTAAATATATTTTTATTGATTTCAGAAAGGAAGGGAGAAGAGAGAGAGAGAAAGAGAAAGAGGAAGAGAAATATCAATGATGAAAGAGAATCATTGGCTGCCTCCTGCATGCCCCCTCCTGGGAATTGAGCCTGCAATCTGGGCATGTGCTCTTGACCCAAATTGAACCCGGAACCTTTTAGTCCACAAGGTGACGCTCTATCCACTGAGCCTAACTGGCTAGGACCATCAGTGACTTTTAGAATATTCCACTCCACAGTCTAACATACGAGCATGACACACCACATGCGCCCCCTGAAATACATCTATGCACAAAGTGTTTTGTAGATAGCATGTCTGTGTCTATCTAAAATGTTATTCTGTACTTGGTATTGTCAAGATAGAAAACTCTTAATCTGCACTACCTTCAGTAGTGTAGCATTCTTTTTTCTTAAGACATTCACTTATATTAAAACACAAAGATGCCCAAAATTGTGCTTAATTATATGTTCTTGATTGACACAGGCACACCCATGCAAACACGAATGAGTAAAATATCTACATATACTAACTTTATTACTTAGCCAGTTAAGTGAATGAGTTCATGGTTGACTAAATATTCTGAAATCTGTTAAGGGAGGAATAGACAGATGTTCAGAGTTAGAGATGACAGTATGGAAACAGTGCCCACACAGGGACAGAGATTTGCACAACCCCAAGCCAGAACCAATCCAGATGGCTATCCAATCCCCGTTTAGCTCTTCTCTTTATGGACACAATTTATTATTTTTGGTAGAATTTGATTCTTATGTATTTATGCTCTTTAATAACACTTATAAGTGAGTGAAAGTGACTTATGGATGAAAGTGGCTTTAACCATCACTCTAGAAATAAAAAAAGAAAGTAAAATTCTCTTCCCCCTTTAAAAACTTCCTTGAGAGTAAATAACACCAGGTATTTGAATCAGCTATGAATTAACTACTAGCTCAATTCCGGATCATGCTGGTTGTTAAGGTGACAGTTGGAACGTCACTCTGTAATTATTAGCCAACTTAACCAAAAAAGTGGTACCATACCAGGTGAGGGACAGTTAAGAATATAATGTTATTTATTCTTACTATTATTGACTGCAATCTATCTTCATGATTTTATCCATTCTCCCCACATACTGTAAATATATTCTCATGTCATTCCAAATTCAGAAATTTTCACTTCTCTTTTTAGCTTGTGGCACTGCGTGATGCCATCATGTTTATAATTATTCTGTTCCAGTCTACTTCAAATCTCAGATGTGAAAAGTGACATTTCTTACACATTGAGATAAACAGTGCATCTTTTCTATCCCTTCAAGGCATGTGTCAGTCAAGTGCTATAATGTTTGGATTTTGCTCTTTATAATATTAATAGCCACGCAATGAGAAGTGTATTATTGAACTGCCAAGAATGATTAGTTACCAGATGTTAGTGTAATTTGCCAGCTGTCAAATTTTAATAATTTTTATTTGCCTAAAATGTGACACTTAACGTTCATGGTGAATGAAGACGTGTGGCAGGACTTAGGGACGAGTGTGTGGTTGGAATTGAGCACCCACTTTGTGCACGACATTCTGCGCGCCTCTGGTTCTGATTGGAAAGTTTGTGCCTTGTGCAGAGCAAGACGATGATAGGTCTTCAGTACTTATAAGCTGGAAGCAGCAATCAATGTTAGTTTTCTAGAAATGTTAGTTTACTTACTGACATGCATTTCATCTTGTTTCCATTCTCTGATAATCTCATGTAGGTGCAAAAACAAAGGAAAATGACCCCACAAAAGAAACATGTACTAATGCTTCTATTTTAAATATTCCTATTTTTTCGCTTCTCAGGTGCACAAGATTAAATAACATAACTTATCTGTCAGTGATGTTTTCCATGCTCTACCAGGTAGCTATCCCTGATCCCATGGTATTATTATGCTAGCACTGTACCATGAACTTGATCTGGTCAGTCCAGCCAAGTGACTTGCAACCCAGTTATGCCCAAAGTTAATATTTTATTTGACATTAATATAACTACTCCAGCTCTATTTTGTGTATCACTTGCATGACATAAAATTTCCCACCTTTTCACTTTCAATTTATTTGTATCTTTGAATCTGAAGTGTGTATCTTATAGACAGTATATAATTGGATCTTTTCATTCTACTTTGGATTGGAGTGTTTAATCCACTTAAGTGTAATGTTACAATTGAAAAGGTAGGATTTACATCTGCCATTTTCTCATTTTTTTGTCCTATGTCTTTGTTTCCTCTCTATTTTTCATGACTTTTTCTTTGTATTAAGTAGATGTTTTATGTTTATTTAAGTATTATTTTTCTTTTTCTATCTTTTTTATTTATTTGAGTTACATTTTTAGTGATTACCCTGAGAATTAACATTAGCATCTTAATTTATAACCCTTTATATTCATCCATATAGCGACTTTTTTTCTATTTCTCTTTATATTTTTAACATGGATTCAGGTTACTGTCACGGGTCTTTTCACTCCAGCCTGAAGGGTTCCATTTATTATTTGTTGTAGGCCATGTCTGTCACCAACAAATCATATCTGTGTTTTTTATTTATTTTTAATTTTTTAAAAAATATATTTTATTGATATTTTACAGAGAGGAAGGGAGAGGGATAGAGAGTTAGAAACATCGATGGGAGAGAAACATCAATCAGCTGCCTCTTGCACACCTCCTACTGGGGATGTGCCCGCAACCAGGGTATATGCCCTTGGCTGGAATCGAACCTGGGATCCTTTAGTCCGCAGGCTGACGCTCTATCCACTGAGCCAAACCGCTTAGGGCTCTGTGTTTTTTAGTTTGAGAATGCCCTAACTTCTTCATATTTGAAGGACTTTTTCTTTTCTTTTTTTTTTTTTTGACAGATAGAAATATTTTGCTCTCAGCCTTTATCCTCAGCACTTGAGTATGTCATCCCACTGTCTTCTGGCCTCTGTGGTTTCTGAGGAGAAATCAGTCATTCGTCTTGTTACTTCTCTCACTCTTTTCAAGGTTTCTCATCCAGCTTTTAACCATTTAATTATGATGTGATAGGTGTGCATCTCATTAAGTTTACCTTATTTGGAGTTCAAAGAGCTCGTGGTTGGGTAGATTAACCTTTGTCATCAATTTGGAAAATTTTAGATATTATTTCTTCATATATTCTTTCTGTCTCATTCTTTCTCTCATCACCTTCTGGGAGACCCCTTATTTATATGTTGGCTGTCTACATTGTGTCCAATGATGCTATTTTTCCTGACTACAGTAATTGTAATGCTGCACATTTTCAAAGGCACCATGGGGCGGTAGCATGGGAGACAAGAGTAGGACAAGCTAAGATGCTGTGCAGCTCACTGTTTTACTAAAAAATGACCGTTTTCTTGAGAGAATGCTCCTCAAATACCTCTGGCCTTCAATTACTTTTTGGAGATGATTCTGACAGTTTCTGCTGGTCCCATTCCTTTTATGGATGAGGGGTATTTGGAGGTTCATACTTCACCATTCCTGTTGACATGATGTCTCCCTGTGGTTCAGTTTTCAGCCGTAGACCTTAATTTCAGGTGGTTGGGTCTGGGGTGTACCTCAGCCTTGATCTTGTCCTCACAGGTCTTGTCATGAACCTGTTCCCAGGGCCCCAGCTGCCAAAGGCATCTGGTGTTACAGTGCTTTAAACAGGATGACGATTTCACAATACCAAGTCAAAGCTGCCAACTTTATCAGAAGAAGTATTATCATTTCTACTGCACCTTATTGTTAACATAGCTACAGACTAGCCCTGACCCAAGAGATTCTACCTTTTAAGGGAAAATGTGCCAAGTAATTTGTTCTACTCTGTACATCTGCCACATAAATGTCACCTATTTGAACCTTTATAAAATTTTATGGAATATATATAACTATTCTCTCTTTCCATATGCTAAAACTGAGACTGTTAAAATATATAAAAATGTTGAAGCAGTGATTTGAGTCTATGTTAAGTTATTCTAACTCTAAATTTGTGTCCATTAGTGATAATCGAGTGAACAACACTTTTTCCAAATCTTTCTCTTGTAACTGCAGTACCTATAAATTTTATGTAAAGGAAAGGGGTTATAAAATAAAGTGTTTCAAAAACTAAAAGAAAAATCAGTATATTTGAATTCCATCTTAGAGACTTCCAGTGAATATTTTAATATATGGTATCCTCTCTGCAGAATAACTTCTGTGTCAAATAGATCTGTTGTGATCCTGTGCAAAATTCATGGAAAACACTTTGGAAAGACTTAGTAAATCATTATTATTAACATTTACTGAATTAAGGGGGGGGGCAATCATTAGCAAGTGTCTTTGCAGTTTTGAGATTTAAGTAAATTATGTTTCTGGGCATCAAGTGGAGTCATGTGCTTTAAACATGAGGTAGGTAGGGTAATTAGTATGCCCACATGGTTCATTTTCCTAGTAAGTAAGTTTGGCGGAGATCAACTGTTGTGGAAAGGGTTTATTTTATATGATCAGCATATAACAGGACCCTTAGGAATATGGACTGGCAAGAATGGATGATGGCTACTTTTCAAATCCTGGCTCAGCCTCTAATTAGGTGTATAGCATTGTCAAATTACTTAATCTGTGCCTCTGATTCCTTAGAGTAACATAGAATATTTTAAGGTGAAATATAGAACCACCTACAAAACCCTTGGCACATTGTAGATAGTCATTAAGTGTGTTTGATAGCAGTAATTACAAATTGGGGGTATCCAGAAGATAGTCATTGTAGATAGATATTGAATGTATATGACAGTGGTAATTACAAATTAGGGGCATCCAGAAGGCCAACACAGTCTATTGTGTTTACAACACAATCAGCCTGACACAATGCAGTCAGTGAGTTAAGGTAGATTCAATAGGCACACAGAAAGGTTGGGTTCTTCTGGGGCCCCACACAAATCAAGACATGTTTCATAGATTTGGAGTTTCTTCTACGCTGTGTCTGCGGGGATAAACTTAAGGGTCAGAATGAGAGAACATAGCTGAGTTTCTTTTAAAAAATTTATTTTATTGATTTTAGATAGAGGAAGGGAAAAGGAGAGAGAGAAATATTGATGAGAACATCATTCGGCTGCCTCCTGTACGCCCCCTACTATGGATCAAGTCCACAACCCAGTCATGTGCCCTGACTGGGACTTGAACCTTGATCTCTTGGTTCATGGTCGACGTTCAACTACTGAGTTACACTGGCTGGGCTAGGTGAGTTTTTTCATCTTTAGAGTAGCTGATGTCCAGGACACATTTTATTTAAAAATAAATTGTACATGCAGTAAAAATCTGTAGGAATAGGCATCAAACTAAAGTTTTGTATTTGGGGGGAATCATTTGTAATTGCAGGGAATTTTATTTGCTGTACTAGAAGCCTGGTGCACGAATTTGTGCACCAGTGGGGTCCCAAAGCCTGGCCTGCTGGGTTGGGCTAAAACTGGCTCTCTGACATCCCCTGAGGGGTCCCGGATTGTGAGAGGGTGCAGGCCAGGCTGAGTGATCCCACTGGTGCACTATCAGGGCTGGGAAGGTTGGCTAGGCAGGGAGGGACTGCAGTAGGGCTCTGGGGCATGTCTGGCCTATCTCAGTCCATCCCAATCAGCCAGACCCCAGCAGCAAGCTAACCTACTGGTCAGAGAGTCTTCCCCCTGGTGGTCAGAGCACATCATAGTGAGAGGTTTAGCAGCATTAGGCTGTCATTAGCATATTGCGCTTTGATTGGTTGAATGGACGACCGGATACTTAGCGTATTAGGCTTTTATTATATAGGATATTTCTGCAGTATTTATATTTTTAACAATTATGTGGGTATTTTGTAAGGTTAGAAAAAGTTGATTTTAAAATGGGAATTTCAAATAACTAATAATTTATTTTTAAAAACAAAATGAAATTGCAGAGATTCAAATGTTAGATAGCTGCACCCTCCAAATTCCCAAATGGCTTCTCTGGTTAAATCCAAGTGTTTTTTCAAAAACTTGAGGATAAAAACTCCATGTTGATGTGTGGTTATTAAAGATTAGATTTTAAATTTCATCTTTTAAATATGGTTATTACCATATTTGAAAATTTGTTAGTATTTTGTGAGTCATATAGGAACCTCAACTCTTAGGAATAAGTAGATAACATGTTTCTTTAGCTAGGGAGCATGGTACAGTTTCTTCAAATAAAGATTAATTCAAGTAACTGATGGAAATATTGCTCATTATTTTAAACATTAAGTTGAGAAACTATTATATTTGCATACCTTTTTACACATGAATGGTGGAGTAACAGAAATACTTAAAACAATTGGTTGAGTTCTATCCCCTTTATTCGAAAATGAACAGTGTGCCCCAAAGATAAAAGACTTATGAATTCAACAATTTAGCAATTTTGCTTCAACTAACTGAGTCTCCAGATTTGCATGTCATTTTAATTCATGGCAGAAATCCTCAAGATAATAAAAGTTAAAAAATCTCAGTGGTGAACTGGTATCGGGAACATCAAACACATTTATTGCTTGCCATAAAAATATGACATCATATAAAATGCAGTGAATACATTAAAAAGGCTTCTTATTTATTATAACAATTAAAACAGCAAAGGCTTAATAAGTAATAAACCCTGAGACAACTTTGTTTTCCAATAAATTTTGTGATAAAAGATAATTTTGACAAGAATTTTCTCCATGAAATACCTACAATGGCAGCTATTTATTGTACTTAGTAATTGATAAAAAAATACATTTCCTTATATACAAGTAGCTCAAATGTGCACTCTGCAATCTTTTTGAGGCATTTAGCCAAGACTAATCAAATGTTCCTAATTAAAATTGTGTAGATAGAAAGAAGGAAATTAATGGCTTTGTGTGAACTATTTGTTTATTTCATCAAGTGTACTGGATATAATTGCAGTGCCAAAGGAAAAAAATCATCAAAATTATTCTTTGCCCTGTTGATTTCCTATTAATATCAATTCCTTTCAGAACCTTGATTTTTCCAGCCTTAAAGGAAAACAAACAGCTAAATATATAAGACCCTCATCTAGGGGACTTCCCCTCCCCAAACTATTAGCTAGAGACAACATGTATTGAACAAAATAAAGGTTAAGCTTCAATTAAGCATTCTAAATATGTTAGTGAGGTTTTGAAAAACTCATAATGCTTCTACTGACATGTTTCACCAAAAGCTTCCAAATAACATGAATTATAACAGAAGCCAGAAGTGGGCTCTTTCTGGAGCATGATGATCGCCTTTACATCAGATGCAGTTGTTTCCAGGAGAAAAAAAAAAAAAAACACACAAAAAACTTGTCATCAAACTCAGAGGGAAGGTAGGGGAGGGTGGGAGGAAGGGGAGAGATCAACCAAAGGATTTGTATGCATGCATATAAGCATAACCAATGGACACAGATGCTAGGGGGTGAGGGCATGAGTAGGGGGGTGGGATAAGAACACACATGTAATACCTTAATTAATAAAATAAATAAAATAAAAAACAAACTTGTATTCCAAACTAAAGAAACAAAAATGTTTAATAAATGCTGCCAACCATGCAGACAGTCTTTGAGGGAATGCCTGGGTTTAGGGACATGTACGTACTTATTTTCTCTCCCCGGGTCTCCAAGACAGCAGGCTTGGCTTCCAAACAACACAAAGATGAATAACACTGAGGCACTTTCCTATGGAGGAACAAAACTACAAGATGGGTCATCTTTACAGAGTTTTCCAGATGTGCTTTCATTAGGTACAGCTCAGTCTTGAATTGTGTCCAAACCTGCAGCTGCTGAACTGGTGAGAAGGCAGTCGCCCAGGGAGAAATCCCTAAAATAGCCATGTTGCCCTGTTGTGAAGCGTCTCTGAGGGATGAAGCCAAGAGACCCTTCTGTTCCTGTCGCAACAAGCCAATTAACTTGCCTGACCCAGTGGTCAGCGGGTTATTGGACTAATGGTCTCAGTCAATAGTGGTTGGAGGATGCGTGCCGGCCGGAGTTATTCTATAGGCAAAACTAGAAACTCAAGCACAGCTCCAGTAAGAGCATACGAAAGACCCAGCTGGAGTTTTCAAAATAAGCAAAGATGGTGAGGACAGCAAGGAAGGACCACATAGAAGCCAGAGAGCTCAGCTCCAACACAGCCTCGGACAGGTCCCTCAACATCACTCACATCTGTTTCACCTCTAAAGTGAGGCCACTTTTTGGACTTCACAGTCCCACTGTGAGAACTCAATAAGACGGAACGTAACAGGACATGGGAAAGCCCACCCAGATGTCAGCGGCTGCTGTGGCGATGCAGCCAGGAGGGCGCAGGCTGCCGTTTGCCATCACACTCCTGCCAGGAAAAGGCTTGGCCCCAAGCGAACTGGGATGGCATCATTGTGCACGTGCACTGGTCCAGGGCAGGAAAACAACAGCTGGTTGTCTGCATCTGTGTCTTTCAGTGTTTCTCCAGGCCTGGGTTTCCGTCCACACAATACAGCCCCTAATTATCTAACAGCATGTGGCTGGGAAGGCTCAGTGGTTTGTGAAATAAAAGCCCAGCCATCAGTGCAGATGGTTGTGGGGGCCGGGGGGCTTGTCGCTAGGCAATCCACACTTTAATAACTTCTTAATTTGCTTTTTTCTTGAAAGAACTGGTTCTTTTGTCTCATGAGCAAATAAGACTTTGACAGGAACGGTGGTCATAAAACACGCATGTTAAGAGACACAATAAAGAAAGCTGCCAGCATGAGCTTTGAGAGGTTAACCTGGCAAGGAAGCCGCGCCCCTGGCATGAAGACCTGGAAGAGACTGAGCTGTGGGCAGCTGCACATTTTGATGTAATTGGAAACCCCATCAAAGCTCTACTCTGGCCCTCTGATGGTCTGAGGCTTTGAAAGGTATTTTGCTGAATTGTAGTTCCTGTGATACTGGGATATACAAGGTGAACATTGGTAGGAAGGTTAGGTTAGCACGTATAGTCAGCCAGTGTCTATAACTTGCCATTTTACATTCTTTTCAGGAAACATGTATTATTCAATACTAATCTAAATGAAAGAAAAGAGGTAGTTTTTCCCTGTCCATTTCATTCATTTAAGCCCATTTGAACACTGACTATGCCTAATACTATCTATGCTTTAATTCATGATTCTTTTTATTGTTAATGTATTTTTATTGATTTTAGAGAAAGGAAGGGGTAGGGAGAGGGAGAGGGAAATAGAAACATCAATGATGAGAGAGAATCATTGATTGGCTGCCTCCTGCATGCCCCCGACTGGGGATTAAGCCCCCAACCTGGGCATATGCCCTGACCAGGAATCATACCATGACCACCTAGTTCATAGGTCGAGGCTCAACCACTGAGCCTCACTGGCTGCACTGTACTTTCTTTTATATACCTGTTAATCTCAGGTGTAGAAGATATACTACACTAGTTTAAAATAAGTGCCTGGTGTTGATATATCTTGAGATTCTATCAACGGTCTCTCCTTGCATTTTTCAAGCTCAGATAAAGCTTTTGGTGCAGTAGTAAACAGATGCTGAAATGCCCAGAGAAATGAAATATTTTCTCCAATATGCACATTACAAGATTTTCTAACTATATTATTTTTCAATATTAGCATGTATGCTTTGAGAGTAAGACAGATCAATACATTATATTTTACTGTATATCTTTGAAGTGATGTTTTTATTTTATTAAAATTACATAATGTTCTTTCTATATTTAGAATAATATGACACAATTCATTTCTCCAGATCAGGGGTTTTTATGACCAGCGTATTTGATGGGGAGACTGTAGAGAAAGGGGGGGGATATCTACAATTTAACCCATTTGATCATCTCAGTGGAGATAACCAAAAAAATACCCGAGGAAATAATGTAATTCCATGCCTCCAGTGCGATTTTTTAAAGCAAATTGTTGAGTCATGCCAACATATATATTGATAGAGACACACTACGAGACCAAGCCAGCAGTGACTGACTGAACCTACGGATGCCCACTGCCCTCCCACTCTGTCACCGCCCTATTAGATCAGGAAAGCCATTTGTCTCTCATTATTCCCCATAGTATAAATGAGTGGAAGAGTACAAAGATCTGCTTTAGGCTTATGTGTCTAGAAACTATTTTCTTAGATAGTAGGACATATCAGTCTTTAGAATTCTAAATATATTAATGTTATAGAGGCTGCACTGGTAAGGGCATGTTTTTCTTGATTTCCAGTGTTATAGTCAGACAGGAATTATAAAATTATCCTCGAACAGTTTCTTCTTTTCTACAGCTAGTGTGTGTTGTCATTCTGTGCCAATGCTGGTTCGGGCCTTAGATAACCGTACTTGAACTTAGAAAACATGCTGAACTTGAGCACCATGTAAAACAGCCATGGGCATAATTCCTTTCTTCCAACAAGCCAGGTGGGCCCTGATTCTCAGGGAGGGTCCCTCACCTTGGTGGTCATTCTTCCTCCCAGCAGGTAGTCTAAAAACATCTCATCCTCATTCATTTATTCCACAAATACTAGTATACAAGTACCTCTTCCATGAGACAGTTGTGGCAGACACCCTTTACCACCTACCAGAAAGCATGCTGCCTGCTACTCCTACCCAGAACAAGGCATTGTTCCAGCTGGCTGCACAGACAGAACTACATGTCCCAGCATCCTTTGCACTGAAGTGGAGTCACATGACTAGTTCTTGACAATGGAATATGCGTAAAAGTGACATGTCATGTTCTTTGTAGCAAGGTTAAAAAGGTGTGAATGCCTCCTCAATGCCCTTTCTCCCTTATTCTACCTGAGCAAGGTAGACTTTAGAATGCAAGGGAATGAGAGAGTCCAGAGGTTGACAATATCTGAGTTCTGAAATCTTTACCTGGTCTGAAACCACATTCTGATTAGGAGCATCTGCACCAGCCCATCAGTCAAGCAAGGAACAAGCTTCAGATGTGTTCAGTCAGTGAAATTTTAAGGTTTCCTTGTCACATCAGCATGCTGATGTGACAAGGAAACCTTAGGTTAGCACGGGAAGGCACTGGTGACCAATACAGCTATGAGCTTAGCTGAGGGAAAGTGGGAAATAAGCTCTCAAGTTTGTTCTGAATTTCCTACACAATATTGGTCATTAGTCTTAGGATTCATTTCCGGCTTTCTGGTCTTCCATATTATATATTCTAGCTCTCGCTCTCGCTCTCGCTCTCTCTCTACACACACACACACACACACACACACACACACACACACACACACCTATATGTACATTTTTGAGGCTTTAACTATGTTTTTGAAATTTTAAAGGTGAAAGTCATTAAACTTGTTCTGTTACGTTCTTGTGCTTGGGCACTATTGAAGTTTCATGTAGGTATCAGGCCTGGCGAACGTGAACTCACATGTATCTCGTTTTCATGATTTCATCCCCAAAGCATTTGTACCAGGGATGCTCTCCCTAACTGGATGCTTTCCCAGGGATGCTCTCCTACTGTTAAAATATCGATTACTAGGACATCCGGCCAACACTCTCAGTGTCAGAGAGTGCCAAAGATTCTGAAAACACCCTTTCATGGTGAGAGCCTTGACGGTTGATTTGGTCTTTACTACTTCAGTTTAAAGCTTCATTTTCATGCTGCAGCTGTTTGTACCTTGATCTTATAACACATCTCATTCATCTCCTTAAAGGAAGAATGTTTCTTTTTTAATTATTAAATGTATGATCTGTCAAGAGATCACAACAGTACAGCAAGTTCCACTTAACATTCTATTGGCCATCTGCCATTCTGTGAACGGTAGTCAATAATGATTTGTCAAACAATTAACAGAGTTAATAAATAGTCACAGTAACCTAATCTGCCGGCCACCAGTAGTCAGTAGTTGGAAATTAATGTACTGAAGCTATTTGACATCACACCTGATACCCAACCAGATGGAGAGCAAATACAACATAATAGATGATGATTAATGATGAAGATTATGTTATTCACTTACAATATTTTAGGTGCTGGAAACCCTCTCTTCCCTCTCTGCTCCTTAAGTTTGCAAGCACCTATCACATTGTAGAGGCTACTTGAGGCAGAGCTGTCTATCCTCTTGGTGGTTTTTGCAAACACACATATTAATACAGAAAATGGAACTGCGGTCTAAGTTATTTGATTATATCAATTCTCCACTTAAGTCGTCCCATGATAGAAAAAAATTATAATGTGTGTCATAATACAAATTAAAATGTTAGCACTTACCCAAGTCACCAGGGGGCCGAGTGCTCATGTTTATGAAACTGAGCCTGTTTACAAAAGCAAATAGTCAAAAGAGCTCATTCTGAGAATGAGAGAGAAAAAAAAAAAGAAAGAAAGAATCTGTCAAGCCAGCTATTTCTTCTATGTCATTAAATCAGAGTTGAAAAATATTTTCCAGGTCATCTAATTTAGATAGTTCCTAATATAGTAATTTCTCTAATAGCATTTTTGATAGATAGAGAAGTAGTTAGACAGCATTATAATAGACAATATATGTAAGTGAGCCACACTGGCCAGGCTATGGCCATTTAAATGTAACAATAAAAGATGTAAATACCACCCTTTGCTCACAGGCAATAAACAGGCAGGTGGCTGATAAGATGTGACCCGCAGGGCATAGTTTCTTCACTCCTGTTCCAGTGGAGGCATGCATGATTTCCTGTTCTCAGAGATGATAACTTTAGAAAACTTGATGGAGAAACAAAAAAGATAAAGAATTCCGTGTGACCTGCCAATGTGGCTCAGTGTTTGAGCATTGACCTATGAACCAGGAGGTCACGATTTGATTCCTGGTCAGGACACATACCCAGATTGTGGGCTCGATCCCCAGTAGGGGCCATGTAGAAGGCAGCCAATCAATGATTCTCTCGCTCATCATTGATGTTTCTCTCTCTCTCTCCCCCGTCTTCCTTCCTCTCTGAAATCAACAAAAGTATAAATAAATAAATAAATAAATAAATGCGGGTCTACTACACAGTCAATGATGTTCCCTCCCAAATTTATACCTTGAAATTGAATCCCCATATGGTGGCACTTGGAGGTGATAAGTCATTGGGGTGGAGCTTTGTAGATGGGAGATTAGTGCCCCCAGAACCCCTCACCCCTCCTCCACATGAGGACAGGAAGCAGGCCTTTTACCCACAGACATCAATCTGCTTGCAACCTGACCTTGGACTTCCCAGCCCCAGAACCATGAAAAATAAATGTCATTTAAAAGTTAACTAGTCTGTGGCATTCTGCTAGAACAGCCCAAAATGAAGAAGACAGGGTCTGTTTGTAAAATTCAAAACTGTTGTTATATTTTTGCCCATTAAAAAAAAAGTCAAGTCATAATATGAAAATTAAAGGCACTTTAAATTCAACCAGCTTCTGTCCATGGGAACACACTCACTAGAGGGCCCTTAGTCTTTCTGTCCAGCCCTTTGATTCTGCAGCTGATGAGTCCTTTCTTCGATGCTCCACCTTTTTTTTTAAATATATATTTTATTGATTTTTTACAGAGAGGAAGGGAGAGAGATAGAGAGTTAGAAACATCGATGAGAGAGAAACATCGATCAGCTGCCTCCTGCACATCCCCCACCGGGGACGTGCCCGCAACCAAGGCACATGCCCTTGACCGGAATCGAACCTGGGACCCCTCAGTCCGCAGGCCGATGCTCTATCCACTGAGCAAAACCGGCTTTGGCAGTGCTCCACCTTTTATTCCCTTCCTGAATAGGACCAGGCTCCTGGTCTAGGACACACAATTAACCAGGGTTCCTAAATACTAGACAGTGTGAAAATGCACCCAGCCTTCAATGGGAAGCCCTCAAGAGCATGCCTATAGGAGTCACCTTCATATTGTATTCTCTGTGAATATTTCTCCTGCTCCCAGGAGCATGGAGAACAAATACCAGGTAAAGACAGGTTCAAATTGGGGCAAGAAAACAGCCCTCTTGAAAGGCAGGGCACTCTGAAATCCTGACAGTATCACTGGTGAGCAGCGTGGTAGGCTGGATTGTTAAAGAAATGATCCATTTTCCTAAAAGTACCAGAAGTCTTTCTCTTGTGTTTTTCCCCTTCTTCTTCTTTTATTTTAAAGGGCACAATGGGGCAGAAGGTGTTATGGAGAAGCATGAGAAATAGCACAGGGAGGAGAGTGTAGAAGATATTTGGCAATTGCATTTTTGAAACATGTCTATTTTGGTATTCCTTGTACCAATGCATCCCTTTGTCTGTGAGAGGAATATATTCCATGCTCATGATGAGCTCCCCAGGATCATGGAATCAAGAGGGTTCTCAAAGATTCTGTGAACAAGAAGAGGTTTGACCACCTCAGGGTTACGCCCGCTGTCTAACTCGGATGAGGGCCAGCAGGACAGATTTGGTGCCACAGAAACCTCTGTCCCCTGTTTAGACAGGTGAGCACCACAGTGTGTCATTTTATCACTACGGGAGGCAGGTCTTAATAGCATCAATGATATTCTGATGTAGAATCCCAAAATTCTTACATCTAAAACCAAGTAGCTTACACAATCTGAAGACCCAGTCTTAGAGTTGATATGAATGACTATTGATTTCCAAAATCTAGGTTGCTTGGCAGACTGTCCAGCAGCATTCTAAGTTCTTGTTGGAGGTTACTGTTGGATAACAGCTATAAAAGTGACTTAATTACTTATCTAAATTTTAAGTAGAACACCAGGAGAGAGATGAATTTAAGCCAGTGGTTTCTTTTTGTCAGAAACGCATAAACCCTTTGAAATAGGACCAAACAGATTCTTAGCTAGAGGTGGGACTGGTTTGGGGATAAGTTGACAAGAAACTATGCACACTAGCTATTAAGTGAACAAAATTTTCCATCTTATAATAATATTTTCACCTACTCTTCCCGTGCACCTTTCCACATTAAACTTTACCTGATGATGGAAAGAATATCTTATAGAAAACCTTGTGGGCAGGAAAGTTCCAGTGCTTGTGTGGAGGGCAAATCTTCACCTTGTAATTGTGGGTGCTTTGAATTGAATCCTGCGGTATAAACAGTTTGCACAACCTCATAAAATATTCAATCTTGTATTCTTTTGGGAGGTAGAGGATTAAGAAGCAAATTCTGCAAATATTGCTGCAATCAGGTAGAGAATTATCCAGAATAAATGTGTGTGTGTGTGTGTTTTATTTATTTTTTTATTTTTACAGAGAGGAAGGGAGAGGGATAGTTAGAAACATTGATGAGAGAGAATTATCGATCAGCTGCCTCCTGCACACCTCCTACTGGGGATGTGCCTGTAACCAAGGTACATGCCCTTGACCGGAATCGAACCTGGGACCCTTCAGTCCACAGACCAACGCTCTATAGTCTATCCACTGAGCCAAACCGGTCAGGGCCAGAATAAATATTTTTAAAATACTCTTTAAGTAATCTACCCCAAAGATGTCCTTGTTCACTTCCTTTCATTTCCACTTTTCAACATTAAGGTAGTTTTGTAGAATTTTCGGATGTGATGAAAATGCATTGCTGGCTTCATTGAGGCTGAGATGTCTCAAGAGTGTTCGTGGATAGATGCCAACCGTCTTGATTAGACATAGTGTCCTATGGAAAAGGCGAGTGTGTGGCAGTAAGTCCATAATTTCTCAGCAAGAGGACAGAAATCAAGATGAATTGTCTGTGAATGAACCCAAAGAGGATGCGAGCAAATGATATCAGATGGCTTCCGAATGCACGCGTGATCGAAGGAATGGAACCCCATTATCTGATCCCAGCTAATGGACACTGGAAGAGGGAAGGCATAGGAGACGACACAGTGCCTCGATAAAGAAGGATGGCTTGAGGCCAACCCTGTTCAATTGAATTGGAAAGAACTAAACCAAACAATGCCATACGTCTTTGCTTAATACATGAGAAGTGAATGAGGAAGAGTTGTGTTTGAGGACGATGCTGAGGAAATGGGACTCAAACCAAGATAAATAATGTCCAGGGTTGTTATGGAGACCAGCTGGGTGAATTGAGATAAATGATACGAAGCACCGGTCTTTAAATGTACTAGTGGCAAATCCAGATTGACGTTCCCAGATTTAAAAATAAATAAAGAAGGGAGTGTCATGAGTGGAATTTTGAGTCAGGGGAGGATAAAAGCTGTGTCCAGTGGCTCTGACTGATGGCTGACTCAGCATGTGCCTACTGTCCTTCTGCAGACATACCCCTAATTTGGTTCAGTTAACGTCTCCACTTCTAGCCAGCGCTTCTCTGCCACATTGGGCAACAGAAGACCTAATTTCCAAAGAGACAAATAATATGTAATACATTAATATATCCTGTTCACATCAACCTTGGGAAAATTTAGAAAGTGTTCACTCAAGTTATTCTCTGTAGGGTGTATCTGACTCCCACTGGGTATAAACAAGAGAGCATACTCCTCCAATAGCTATGGGCAGCCACCCTACAATCCAAAGACACCAGCCTCAAAATGAAGCCAAGAGTTGCTATGGCAGAGTAGTTAGAAAGAAAACAGTGTTAGTCACAGAAATAACCAACCCAAGACTTTCCCAACCTTTCCATTTCCTGTTATATAACATAGCCTTCCTTATTCTTTAAGGCAGACTGAGTTTGGAGAGAGAGAGAGAGAGAGAGAGAGAATACACTGCTTTCCTCTGCCCCTGGAGGAAGGCGAGCTGAGTTAAAAGCCCTCTTCATTTTTTTTTTTATTGCTTAAAGTATTACAAAGGGTATTACATATGTGTCCATTTTTCCCCCGCCCTAGACAGTCCCCTAGCCTCCCCTATCCCCCAGTGTCTTATGTCCATTGGTTATGCTTATATGCATGCATATAAGTCCTTTGGTTGATCTCTTACCCCCCTACCTCCTGCCCCCCAACCCTCCCTGGCCTTCCCGCTGCAGCTTGACAATCTGTTTGAGGCATATTTTTCAATGCCTTTCTGTTCACTGCACTGTATTCTTTGATGGTCTTGATTTAATTGGGGCTATTTAAAGTCCCCCCTCCCCCCCGGAATGCATTATGTAATCTGCTGCTCAGATGTTTTGAGATGCACAGGAAATGCATTTAGAGATAATCAAGCTCTGATGTACTCTCTCCAGAACATACAGGCTCTAGGAGACCATTCGCTGCATCCACTGGGAGCTCCATCCCCTAGACCTCTTTCATGTGTTTTGATTTGAACAAAGACTATTTGCATGTTTGTTGCACTTAAATGGCCAAAGTTATAGAGAGAAAGTTATTTCTGAAAAAGTGTGTATATTTGGTATTCACACATGGAAGTAACCTCAGTGCAAGAACAATCAGGAGTTGGGGGCAGGGCCTTCACAACCTTGACATTAAAAAACTGGCTTTCTCTTGGAAGTTTTGGTGATGTGTTCATACATCAGCCACAGTCTTTAACCATTCACCCTCTGGCCTGTGGAGGACCTCATTTAACTCCCCTTCTCTCCGGTGCCAGGGTGAAACGGAAAGAACGCCTGCTTGGTTAGCGACATAAGGTTTCCTGTGGCCCTGTTCCTACCACTTCCTAGCCCTGTCAGCTTCAGGAGGTTGACCTGGACATCCCTAGCTTGTCACCCCTCTTCTGGGGTCCAGGTTCACATTCCTGTGAGCTCAGAGGTTCAGGGAAGATGCTGATTTTTTGAACCTCAATTTCCTCAAGTGAGCTGACAACTTTACAGAGTGACACAGGGCACCCAAGAGAACATGTGCAAAGGTTATTTGAGCATCAGAAAGGTCAGTTGATAGCCCTGGCCAGTGTTCTCAGTGGTTAGAGCATCAGCCCACACACCTGAGTGGTGATGGGTTTGATTTCTGATCAAGGGCATGTACCTGAGTTGTAGGTTTGATCCCCAGACCAGGCCAAGGCACATGCAGGAGGCAAACAATACATGTGTCTCTTTCACATTGATGTTTCTCTCCATCTCTTTCCCGCCTTCCCTCCCTCCCTTCAACTCTCTCTAAAATCAATGGGGAAATATCTAGTACGAAATACTTTTTTGAAGCTATGCCTCCTCATTCTCCCAGGTGAGTACAGTTCTCATGACTGGTCCCCTTCCTTTAGGGGGATCTGAGGGAGACCAGTCCAGAACCCACCTCTTACATGAGTTTGTTCATTTTGTTCTGTCTCTAACATCCTTGATCTAGGTCTTTGCACCTCTTGCAGCCAGTCCTCTAGCTCATCCATCCTCTCTTTTCTCCTTTGAAGATCCCTTGCATTTCTAGGGATGGAGCCTCTGTGAAGATGACTCATGACCTTCCTCTGACCTCTCTCCTGGGCTCTCCTCTGCATGTCAGTGGCATTGCAGATGCTTCCAGGCAGACACCACACTGACGATTCCTTCTAAGCTGTGTGTCTTCTCTCTCTACCCCTATCACCTACATTGGCCCTGAAAGCCACAGAAAGAGCCCAACAACCCCACCCCTGTTCTTCCTCCTCCATCTCTGCTTCCCCAAAAATCTTCATCTGAATGAAGTTTTCCTGTTTCTTAGCTTGATGAAAAGGACCTTCTAGATTCTCACCCAAATGTGCGTGTGTGTAATTTTCCTACAGAAGTTCTCCCCTTTGGTCCATCTGGTCTAGACTCTGTCTCCTTGAACACCGATGATTCACTACCTTTGTGGATCAGCTCCTGCCCTGTGAATTAGCCGAGATCTCCACATTTTCTTCTCTTCTCTTAGAAAACTGGGCCATTCATCTTTGACCTTAAAAACTGTAATTTTAGTGATGAATGGCCCTTTCAATTAAATATTTCTTAATTCCCTGAATGTTGATGATGTTCATTATCTTTATTCCTTCTTGGAAACACGAGGGGTATTCTGAAATCAAATTCATATTTTAATATTTCTTCTAAAAATGCCTGCAGAATGATAATCATGGGCACATGTTATATTAGGCCCTAGCTATTCTATAGCGCGGGCGAAAGAGTTTGTGCGCAGACTCAAAGAGGTCTTTTTTCATAAAAACATGTGCCCTGAACCTACATATCCCTCCCACGTGAAGTGGCTGAAGTCGGGAACAAGGAGAACTTGAGCTGAGCCCTTGTCCCAGTCCCTGGGTGACATTCGGAAGCCAGTGATTTCGGCCGCCTGCCTGAGACCACGCCCAGCTGTGGAGAAACACACCTTCTCCTGTTGGAGCCACTGCCTTCGGGGGTCCCTGGATCTCAGCAGTTCAGCATTTACTTAAATTCTTGAGAGCTCAGCTATGACACAAGGAGTCTATAGATGTAGAGAGATGTACACAGGTACGATTTTTGGCTGATGGCATCGTGCAGATAATTATGTGTATTTATATGAATCCTGCCTGGTGAGCTTCACTGTTCCTACTTTACAGACAGGAAAGTGAAACTCACGGGTTTCAGGAACCGGCCTACATTATGGAGGTGGCAGGTGAAGGAAGATTCAGGCCCTGCCCAGCCCCAAGGTCTCTGTCCTCCCTGGGACATCCTGTCCCGGTTCCCATCTGTAACTCTTCCTCCAGAGCGTCAGACCACGTCTTTCTTCTCCTGTTCCTCTTTCTTGTTCAGAATGCTTAACATAGGCCTCACACAGTTGGAACTCATTAAATATTTACTTCTTCCCTTGGAATGCAGTCTTCACAGTCCGACAGGAGAATTCTCTTCCTTCTGTAAAATGCGGTCCTGAGAATGAGCCCAATGAGGCTTAATTTCCTTTCAAAGAATGTGTGTTGGACATCGCATCGCTATAAATGATCATCATACGCATTTGAAGGAGGGCTCTGTTCTAATGGGACCGCGTTCTCGCCTGTTCCATTTTGCCCAGGCATGTAAATCAGCGTGCAAGCAAACAAAGCCCTCAGCAACCCACACGGTTGTGCTGCTTGATTATTTGTTTTGTTTTCATTTTAACCAGCCTGCCTGGTTCCCATGGAGCCATAAGCACTGACATCAGCATTTCTCCAAATCACTCACTTGGCAGGAATAATGGAGCAACTGCACCTCCCCTTGAAGGATGGCTGTTTTCACGAGTAAATCATTTACATCCTTATTATTCATCTCCGACCATTGTGTTTATTGAGATTATGATGCTTCCATGGGGACGACGGAGAGTTTCTCAGAACCTGATTCTGCAAGTGGACCCGCCCTCTCAGCCCTTTGCTTCCCTCAGTATTCATGTAGCTGTGCAACAGGGGCAGTGGGGGGGGCGCGGGGGGAGGGTATGAGGGCATAGAAACGTCCTCAGATCAGCCCAGCCAGCGTGGCTTGGTGGTTGAGTGTCAACCTATGAACCAGGAGGTCATGGTTCGATTCCCAGTCAGGGTACATGCCTGGTTGCAGGCTCGATCCCCAGTAGGGGGCGTGCAGGAGGCAGCCAATTAATGATTCTCTCTCATCATTGATGTTTCTATCTCTCCCTCTCCCTTCTTCTCTGAAATCAATAAATATATATATATTTTTTTTAAAAAAGGAGGTTCACCTAACTGAACCCACCAGCTTCTGATTTACTTCTTTATTAATGTTTTCCTTGTAGTCGTGAATACTAGTATATGTTTAGTGCATTCCGGGAGCCATGTGGGGGTTAAATATAAATGGAGGCACATGGTCCCGCAACCCTGCTGCTGTGTGTGGGGGGTGGGGGACGGGGGAGGGGGAAGAGAGAGCAGAGAAGTGGGTGCAGGCTTCTCGATGCCAGTGCCAGGGCTCATCAGCAGCTCCCAGGGCGGATGGGCAGGGGCTTCCCTCCAAATAGCACAGGGGACTAGCACCTCCTCTATCCACTTACTAACAATTCAGACCACAAGGTGTCGGTCAGCTGCACATACAGAACCCTGAGGAGCTGCCTCTGATGGGAAGTCCCCACTTTTTCATCGTGAAAACATAGCTGCCTCTCCCACTTATACCAGGAGGGTCCAGTTGCCCCTGGTTGGCAACGTGAGTGGCACAGAAAGAAACTAAATATAGTGACAGTTTCAAAGAATAATTACCATCAATTGGCATTTTAAAATTCGATACTGTGTTGGTGGTATACAGACACCAACATTTTGTCCTCTTAGGCCAAAGATGAACTCAGAGTCATGTTGCATAATTACCTGAGTAAGCACCCACCCTGACTTGAGCCGAGCTTCATTTATTAGTGAGATCAAGGCCACCCCCTGTAAGATTCTGACAGCAACAAAGTGTATGAGTAACTAGCAAGCCTTCAAAATCCATGCACTAGGTAAACGGTAACAAATATCTGAGAAGGCAGAAATACAAGGCAAATCATCAGTATATCAATTAAAAAATAAAACATTAACAAAATAATTGTGTTATCATCATTGGCATCGAGCACTTTTACACCAGGTTCTCTTTGTGTTCGGCTCATTTAATCCCTGAAGGGGCCCACAGGGTAGGTACCATCACACGCCCATTTCCCAGATGAGGAAACCAAGGCACAGGGAGCTCCCGAGCTAGGAAGTGAGGGAACCAGCATCCAGACCAAAGAGTCTGACTCTGAGATCTGTGTTCTCGCTCACTCTTACATTCTCTTTCTATGTCCTGGCTTCTAACTAATGGTCCCAATGATGCTTATCTTCAGTTATGCGCACAGTTATTCAGAATCTACTACAAATTTCCCGGTTGTGCAGGAAGTCACTGAGGACTCACATAACTGCTCAGAAGAGAGGTGCTGCATGAGCCAGGACCGGATTCGGGAGCGTTCTCCATCTGTAGTCACTGCCTTGTAGATGAACACACTGACTACAGATCAGAAACCACATGGTTAGGACAGTGAAGGGGAGTGAGCTCCGTTAGGGAGAAAATACTTTTAGGATAAATGCTTTATGGATGTGAAATTTTGACAGCAAGACGACGTCTTCCCTCCCTCTTCATCCACAAATGCACGGAAAGAAAAACAGGGCACAAGAGAAAATGTTTTCTCTTCTCTCTGGCTCCTAATGACTCTCTCAAAGCTAAGAGGGGGGAAGGAGAAGAATGCAGGATTATGGAATCAACACCAGACCACAGGGCTGCTGTTTAGTCAAGAAAATATTCACACTTTATTGCCCTGGCTTAATCTAAATTTGGACGTGTGAATAAAATAAAGTTTAAATGTATTTACTCCATGGACCTCGTGTAAAAAATGTTAAAGAGGTACATATGTCCATGATTTATATCTAATATACACTTATCATTCTATATATCCACATCCTTAGTGAGAGTAAACACCGTGCAACTTACAAATGGGATAGCCAGTCTTTCCTGCTCTATTCTCACCTCTGCTCCAGACGAAACATTTGAAAGATAAGAGTTTGAGCAGCAAAATTCTTTTAAAAAGGTGCCCATACTTTCAACAATAAAGATTTTTAAAAAAATCAAAATAAAAAGCGGCACCTATAGCTGCACTCAGAACATACATACACACATGCGCGTGCACACACACTACACACACACACACACACATATATATATATTTACTGTGTGTCTAAATATATATGTATATGTGTACATGGCATATATTATCTATATATTATATACAATCTTGTTGCTTAAAAGGGTGTACCCTCATTTACTGTGGACTCTAATTGTCTTGCAGTCAAACAGAACTGAGGAGATAAGCAATGTGTGTGGCATTTATAAATCTGTTTTGAGACACACTTTTCATTCTGAAATCAGAAATTACTTTGTCGACTTTCCTTATCTGGTTCATGGACAGTGTTTATCCCGACTCTTGTCTCCAAGAGTGTTTCTATGAAGCTCTCAGTAGATATGCAGGCTTTTTGGTTTATTTTGCCGACTCTGTGTTTGACAGAGAAAGCTGGTGGAATGGAAAGAACACTGAATTTAGAATCAGGAAATCCGGAAGTAAGATGCCAAGTGGAACAGGAACTAGCTGTGTGATGTTTGCCAGCTATTTAAAATACCTGAGTTTTGCCCAGCCAGCGTGGCTCAGTGGTTGAGCAATGATCTATGAACCAGGAGGTCATGGTTTGATTCCCGGTCAGGGAACATGCCAGGGTTACAGGCTTGATCCCCAGTAGGGGGTGTACAGGAGGCAGCCAATGAATGATTATCTCTCATCATTGATATTTCTTTCTTTCTCTCTCTCTCTCTCTCTCTCTCTCTCTCTCTCTCTCTCTCTCTCTCTCTCTCTCTCTCTCTCTCTCTCTCTCTCTCTCTCTCTCTCTCTCTCTCTCTCTCTCTCTCTCTCTCTCTCTCTCTCCCTTCCTCTCTGAAATCAGTAAAAATATGTTTAAAATACCCGAGCTTCGGTTCCTCTTATGTAAAATGGAAGTCATCTCCATGTCTTAGAATTATTGTTAACAACATCCTCTGAGATAACGTTTTAGAAGGAAAACCTTTTTTTTAGACAGATAGTCTTTTTATATAAACCCTAAGCGACCAGTCGACTGTTTGACCAGTCACTATGACATGCACTGACCACCAGGGGTCAGACGCTCAACCCAGGAGCTGCCCCCGGGTGGTCAGTGTGCTCCCACAGCAGGAGCACTGCTCAGCTGACCTGCATGCAGACACCAGGCTCACGGCTTGGAGCGCAGCTGCAGCAGCAGAGCCTCTCCCACCTCCACAGCAGTGTTAGCCACGGCGGAGGTAGACGCACAGAACCAGGCTGAGCTGGAGCAGCATGGCACCCAGTCCGGGCGGGGGCTCCTTTCTGGCCGTCTGCTGCTTTGTGCACTACTACACCCCAGACTGCCGGTTTCGGCCCCATCCCCGCAGGCCAGGCCAGGGGTCTGGATTATGAGAGGGCTCAAGCCAGCCTGAGGGACCCCACCGGTGCAAGAATCCATGCATCAGGCCTCTAGCGTTTAAGAAACATCTAATGACCAAACTAAATAATTATCTGTAAAAAATGTTGAGCTCTAATTGTCCAGTTGGCTGTTTCCTTGTATAGAAGTGTTGGACAGCTTCCGGGTGGCAGCCTTAGTGTGTGTTGTGAAGGCCCAGTGTGCTGTGCTGGCTGCTGTTTCCTGTCTGTGTGCAGGGACCTAAAGTATATGGAGACCTGCTCAATGTCTGCCTTTTCATTCCAAAGTCCCTGCCTTTTTCATCCTCATGTAGGAATCCCATGGGTTTCTCTTTACTTTGCTGCTTTCCATTCTTGGAAAACTACTTTTAACTTTCACTTTTTATTAAAAATGTTAAATCAGATGCATGATACCCTGTTGCTCCCTACCAGGCCTTGGATATGGCTGATATCCAAAGTCTAAATGAAGATTGAACAGTTAAACACACAGTATTGAGAGTTTTGCCTTTAAAACCATTAGGAACACAATAACAGAAATGCCTTGGCAGCCTTGGCAACAGAGTATAAAACAAAAACTAGGTTGGAATAAATGCAGAAGAACAAAACTTGAAGATCAAAAGCCCCCTGTGATAAACTAGGAACAAGCAAAACTGAAGGAGAACACTGAGTGGGGGGGAATTTGTTTTAAAAAGGAAAACAGAAATAAAAGAAAATTTAAAACTGGGTAATAGCAAGTGGCTTTTTAGAAACGGAATTTTCCTAGGATCTGTTTATGTGCATTCTCTGCCCAACTTCAAAGCCCAGTGTACCTTTTGATGCGTTTGAAGTTAGAGCAGTGCTCGGCAATGGGTAGAGTGTGGCCAAGAGCAAAACTGCCTCTTTGTGGTTGTTTTTTAAAAAAGTGCAGGAGGCCACAAGGAGCATGGTGGTCAAGTAGTGGGAAAATGCTTCTAAATGGAGGCTTTATCGAGGCCCTCTGGCCCCACTCTATGGAAGTGAAGGCACAGCAATTAAAGATGACACCCTGCCTCTGGTCCCAGAGATGAGGGTAGCATTGTAAATTATTAACACAGAGGCGTCTGGGTGGGAACTGCCCTTGGCTGGCAGTGGTCCTCTCAGCCTTTCTGCTTCCTGCTAAGATGTCTTTGAAGGTCCTAGAAAAGGTAAACACATACTAGGAACATCATGGACATGGAGTATGACAGTCCCCCTAGAGAGAATTTCTAACATGTAATGGAAAAAAATAAAAGCGGCCCCACCATTGTGGCTCAGTGGTTGAGCCTCAACCTATGAACCAGGAGATCATGGTTCGATTCCCTGTCAGGGCATATGCCCAGGTTGCGGGCTCGATCCCCAGTGTGGGGCATGCAGGAGGCAACTGATCAATGATTCTCTCTCATCATTGATGTTTCTATCTCTCCTCCTCTCTTCCTCTCCAAAATCAATAATAAAAATGTATTTAAAAAAATGGGGCAGTCACTGTGTTTCCAGGAAACAAAGACCAAGGTGAACAGGTTGCTGTTCCAGTGAGCCATTTACTGTCACCAGTGTATTCCAGCTCCAGGCCTTAGCTCCCCTTCCCTCTCTGAACTCCCATCCCCCAGGTGGCCACAGGGCTTCCTCCTTCACCTTTACCAGGTCTCCATTCAAATAGCATCCTCCTACCTTGGCCTCCGTATTTAAGATTGCAAATCTTGCTACCTGCCAGCTGTTCTTCCCTTCACTTCCCTTTTTTAAAGTTTTCTTCTTAAGTGTGTCTGAATGTAAGGCATGAGCTCTCTTGCTTGTTGATCTGCGTTGTTTTCTGTGTCACATGCTTCTTACCAGGAAAACGGGGTCCTTCCTGTTCCTCCTGCTCAGGTCTCCGCTGCATTCCCTACCTGCTCCTGTCTCTAAACCAGGGGTGGGAACATCTGGCCTGTGGGCCATATAAGGCCCAAGAAATCACTTAGTCTGTCCCTGACAAGGTGTTAGGGATGAGCTAATTAAGTATTTGACCAAAGACAGCAGGTTAATTTTTAAGTGGATGATTTGTATGGCCCACAAATGATGTTATAAATATCCAAATGGCCCTTGGCAGGTAAAAGGTTCCCCACCCCTGATCTAAAACCTAGTACTGCTCCCACCTGGTCACATGTTATTGAAAGCTTCAAAAATTAAGTCATTGAATGGGGGAAGAGATAGATGTATAGATATGTGGGAGAACACAGATAAGATGGCACTTGTCAGGTCTAGCTGGGAAATAGGTGTTTGTTGTATTTTTTTCCCATTAACTTTGTGGATTTTTTTCATATAAAATTCTGGGAGGA
The DNA here is from genome assembly GCF_000327345.1 of Myotis davidii. Lineage (NCBI taxonomy): Eukaryota > Metazoa > Chordata > Mammalia > Chiroptera > Vespertilionidae > Myotis > Myotis davidii. Next base: position 4,616,480 of record NW_006295816.1, read on the forward strand.
GATCTCATCAAACAAATAAATGTCATGTGTAGAACCTATTTTGACCTGACTAGAACAAGCTAACAATGAGGATATTATTTTAGACAACCAGGGAAGTAGGATCACTGATGTGCAGTAGCTGATAGGACATAAATAATGCTATTAGCTCCTTAAAGCATGCTAGCTTAATAGGTATTGTGATTAAAAAAACACACCTCATATTTTAGGCAAATGTATTGAAATGTTTTGTGACTAGAGTGCCTGGGATTTTTTTTTTTGCAGTGAGGAAGCAAATGTTGAGGGGAGAATCGAGGTAAAAGTAAAACAAGAGTTTGCTGTCATTTGTAACAGGAGATGGCTGATATGTACGTGGGCTTACACCATTCTTTTCATGTTTGCATTGAAAACATAATAAACATTTAAGTAGCAGCCTGCATTCCTCTCTCCTTCGTCCCACCATATGGAATCACATTTAGTTTACCTCTTTAGCTGGACCACAAATACATTGTGGCGTCTCCAGGTCCTAGCATGGTGCCTGGGTGCTTAATGAATACTTGTCAGTTATGGAATTTGAAATGCCGAGAGTAATAAAGCCATATAAATATTAATTAATTCTAGTAAAGCTACTTTAACATGTATTACTATTCTCTCATTAAGTAACACAGATGGAAATTGACTCTGCTAATTAAGGCTCTCTGACTGTTTAGAATCTTTAGAATTCTCTGTAGGTATAAATAATGTGTGCAGACAATTCTATCAGGTTCTAACTTCCAGTTCACCACTTTTCCCTAGGATCTCCCTTCCCTTCTCTTCATGACCACTCCTTAGTCAGAGCCCCTTAGTGGGTCTCTGTGCTTTTCCTAGCGGAGTGGGCATGCATGGCCCGGCGCAACTGGGAAAGTCAGAGCTAAGAAAACAGCAGGTGCTTCCCTCAAAAGCTACAAATAAACACCCATCCTGACATGCCACCTGGATCTCAGGCAGGTGTCAGGGGTCCCAAGACAGAGAGTTGTGGGACTCTCAGTCCACACGCTGCCTGGTACAGACAAGCTGCTGTACACACGCCAGTGGTGTGTCTCTGTAATGCAGTAGCCTCTTTGTATTCTCTGGGTCTCACCTGGTACACCTTCTGCTCAGGACGTAGCTGAGGCTTGGAAAGAAACGGTGCCTGTGCAGCCAGGGAAGCAGATACAGAGCAAATTGGGCAGTTGTCACCCCGGGTGCTATTGTGTGAACAGACTCTATGAGAAAGGCACAGGCTCTCCCTGTGAGATAAGGATTTTCCAGGACCAAGGACAGCGCCTAAGCCAGGGTTAGGGAATGTATTTTCTGTCAAGGCCCATTTGGATATTTGTGGGCCATACAGAATTATCTACTTAAAAATTGGCCTGCTCTCTTTGCTCAAACATTTAATGAACTCACCCCTCATGCCTTAGCAGGGCCAGATCAAATGATTTCGGGAGCCTTATAAGGCCTGTGGGCTGGATGGTCCTCACCCCTGCGCTCTAAACCTGTCTTTGAGGACCTGTGGTTAGAATGGGAAGTTCCAGCATCAGCGTTTCTGGAGAGAAGAAGGTTGTTCAGATCCCTTCTGTAACAGGAGATTTACAACATGTAATATTTCCTGCCAAGTGTGTTATTCTACTTTTAATTACATTTTTCATCATTTGTCTCAGATGTGCAGTTTTCGAAGGCATGTAACTTGTTCTTCCAAGTAAATCAGGAATTAACTTCATCATGTGGCAAACCAGAAATTATGGAACCAGGTGCCTAATAAACAAGAGTGAAAGTCGACACAAAACTGTCATGACCTTCCTGGTGTTTGTAGGAATGACTCTGAATGAGCTCTCCTTTAAATACCTTTAGACAAATATAGTGAACAAACAATTGAGACTTTTATTTGCTAATTGGCACATTTTAGGGAATTATGCAATGAATTGGGTTATCTCTTTGCTCAACTGAGCAATTAGTAAGAAATGTTCCTTTTACTACCTCCTCTCCAAAAAAGAAAAAAACAAAAAAACCCCAAAAAACAGTAAAACACCTCTTTCATCTACATCTTTTAATAGAAATGGTTAGCACCCAGAGAATATACATTATTACATGATGTTATATTTCCCTCATGCTACATATGGAAGTAATCCTATAGACACCCACAGGAATTTAAAAATATACCCCATTCATGTGGATTTTATCACATCACCCAATGTTTTGGATTAAGCAGAAAAATATCAATATGACTTATTATATTTTAAAACTGTAATCAATGTTTGATATATTATAAATGTAACTATACATGATCCTGTCCTTATTATATATAAATATTATATACATATATGAGCAAAATCATGAATCTCTCTGTGTGTTGATTAAATACAATCTGGATAAAAATATCCTTGCTGTGAGAAGGCTCATGAAATCATTTGGTCTAGCCCTGCCAAGGCATTAGGGGTGAGTTCATTAAATGTTTGACCAAATAGAGCAGGCTAATTTCTTAGTTGATAATTTTGTATGACCCGTGAATGATGTTATAAATATCCAAATGGCCCTTGGCAGAGAAAAGGTTCCTTACCCCTGGTTTAGTTACTGAATTTAATGTAATAACCAAGAGTATAGAAATGATCAGAATGGAAGGAAGAAATCTTGTCATTGAAAGTATCCAGGGGGGAGAAAAAAATCAGTATATATTGCACTTCCTATATTTTAGGCAAGACAAACTCTCGCTGACTAGCTTTGCAGATTTAGAAATACAACCATGTTAATTTTGAAGTCGCATATAGTTGATTTGGTTAAGACTTCTTTTTGGGGGGAAGGGAGAACATTTGATTTGGGGAGGAAGGAGAATATTTGATTTGGTAGTCTATCAGGCCCTAGATTATTTACTCCTCAACTTTCAAAGGCTTTGAGACCACTGGCAATTTATCCATTAGTTTATCTGCAAAGGGAAGAAATTACAGACCAGACTGCAGTGTCTCAGCCCTCGAACCTGCAGTGAGTTCATGTGGGAAACTGATCATTGGAATGGGTTCCCATCTGGAACCTGCTGTGACACTGGACGGAGCAAATTTCAACCTTATTTAAGGAGTGTTTGGAGGTATAAGTCCAGTTTGTCATTTCCCATCCTAATTTCAAGCTGAGTTAAGGATTCCATTTTCCTTTGAAGTTAGAGGAGGCAGCACATTTAGATCCTGTCTGAAGGAATCAGAAAAGCAGGTGAGGAAAGCGGCGTTACAGAACACAGAATGATGGGCAGGAGTCCTTTCTGTTACCAGAAAGAAATTGCTGGTATTTCACATATTATTTAAAGAAAATAAATATTTTTAAAAACTACCACTTTAAGATGGGTTTTGTGACTTACCCAATAGCATTTAATCTCTGTGTTTAATTATATTGACAGTCATTAGCAAGTAAACTTGATAACACTTTAAAGAAGCTTGCAACTGCAAAAAAAGTGGTGCTTCAATCATTTAAACTAGTTGTCATTTAGCTTGCCATATGAGCGGAATCATTCTTAAAATTGCAAAGAATGTTAAGTCTAATTACATGTGTGAGTGTGCATGCCCAAGCTAGGGAGTGTGAGAGGGAGTGAGAGAAAGAAGGGGAGGGGGGAGGAGGTGTTTGGGAGAATGCAAGAAAGTACATATTTGAAATAATGGCATCTCATGATTTGTGTTTGATATCCTACTTTGAGGGCCTTAGTATCTCCAAGGACCGTGACTTTCCGCCTTCTTGATGGCACCATTAAACAACTGTGCAACGCTCATTCTAGAACAAAAACGCGCAGGCAGGGACCCTGGAATTAACCGAGAATACAAATTAGCTCACAGATTTATTTCTTACTCTGACACAGTAAACAAATATTGATGGCTTCCTGCGGTGTAATCCATCCTTCTTCATTGCTCCACAACTCACTCATAGCTTCTTCATTTTCTCCTCAGTGCGTCTAAGTGGGTGATTCATCTGTACCTCCTGAAATATTAGTCTGT
>NW_006295816.1:4620506-4657671 GCF_000327345.1 Myotis davidii
AAACCTTTTTTCTTTCCATTGATCTGCTTTGTTTCTCTTTTCGAGGTTTTAAAAAAATAGAAAAGAAATGTCATTGTTTTATTTAGCAATAATATTTTGATTACACACAATGGTATTTTTAATAACTCTGTGTCCAAATGCATCTTGCGTGGCTAAACTATGGACTATTCAAAGTAAAATTTTGTAATCAAAATAAGTATCTTTTCCTCCTTTTTGCATAGTGTCGTAATCCTTCCTGAGTCATACAGTCAGTTTGGATGAAATCACCTCCAGAGGTCTGTCCATCTTTCTGCTTAGAGCAATATTGGGATTGAGAAAATGCTGCTGTTGCCCTCAGGATTTTTATTTTTATTTATGTTTTAGAATGAATAGCGTCTTCACATGTCTACAACATGAGAAAGACTCAGCACTAGAAATATTTATTTGTCATCCCTGATTATATTTTATCTCAGAACTGCTCTTTTGAAAATATGTAGATACACCTCAAAGTGATAAAATGGCAGCGAAGAGGCGCTTCCCGAATCAGAGATGAGCAAACTATGGGACTGAGATAAGAACACATAGGTTCTCCAAGGCATGTACTTTAGAGAGTTCAAGATGGGCCCCTGGGAATGGAGAGCCAGTCTCAGGCCCTCTTTCTCAGGTGCTGATTGGTCGAACATGGACCATTGCCATCGGTTGCTATTCACTTTGTATTCACTTTGTAAAGTGTTGCTATTCACTTCCCAGATTCCACAAGCACGTGTTGGGGTCACGAGCACGTGTGTCCTTTAATGACACTGAACCCAAATTGCTGCTCTCACAATGTACTTCATCTCTATGTGGTGTTTACACTCATGGGTGGAGGAAAGGTTGCGTTCCACCATGTTGCTGCCTCTAAATTCTCTCCTTAAAATATGTTTTGCCTTGGAGAAGGAGACAAGATTAGGCCTGATAAAGTGAAGGGCGTGTCCCTCACAATTTTCCCAGAAGTCATAAAGTTCCTCCAACCGTGTGAGCACAACTACAAGCATCACGTCCGTTTGCACCCCAGGACTCCACTCCCTGCAATGCCAGGATTTCAGTTTGCAGGGGCAGGAACACCATCCACTGAGCTTGGTAAACTCAGACATGACATTGCAGTGACATATGCTGTTAACTGATCATTGATAACAGGGCATAGGAAGGATCAGCTACAGTATCTTCAGAAGGAAACTATCGACATGCTGGACCCAAATGTACATGTTAGCCATGTCACCTAGGCCAAGAAATAATAAATAATAAATGATAATATATCTTCATTTATGTAGGTAGCGGTTTTGTAACAAACTAGATGTGGCATCTGAAATGATTTGATACCACGAAGGGCTCTGTTCTGGGATTAATAGGACTGGTCTAATGGGACAGAATCAATTATGCAAAACCGGCCTTAGGCAAGTCACACAACCTCTCTGAACTCTGCAGTTTCAACATTTGGGAAATGCAAAATGGAGTAATTCATGGGGTCATTGTGTAAGGAACCATATGAAAACCATAAAATATACCTGGGTTAAGTCATTCACTTCTGCTAGACAGAATCTTGGTGTAAATTTACCCAGTCTTCGGGATCTTTGTGACATTCTCCATTAGCAACCATTTCCTCCTGACTGCAAATCCTCCCTCTCTCCCATGTAAAAAAACAGGAATCTAGCGTGGAGATGAGTCCGGGAATAATGGGGAACTAAGGAGACTGTGACCTCAGCATCGTGCAGAGCATCATGTAAGCCTCAGAGACGCTGCATAACAACAGCAGCTCATTGGGCTAATTAATCGGGGGTTAATTATTTCACCTCCCTGGACCTCAATTTCCTCCTGTATAAATCCTTAGAAAAAATGATCACTTATGGTTGCTGAATAACAGGCTATGATCACAGAGCAGTCCCACAAATAATTGGCAGTCACCCTCATTTTGTGCCAAATTCTTGCTGATAACTAATCACTGTTAGAAAACATTAATGTTTCGTGTCTGGTGTACCTCCCACCGTGTTTGGGTTCAGACCAGAGCAGTGGGTCAAGATGATTTTTTGTAACCTCATTCTTTTAAGAATAGCCCTGATTGTAACAAGTAATGTGGTCAGAGGCAGGCGGTGTTATCACCATGTCCAGCTCCTCTCTTGCAGTTTGGTGTGTGATGGGTAATCTCCATACGTCTGATGGCTGATAGGTTCTTCACATCTGCTAGATGCTGCCATGTGTTGGTGCTATGTCGCTGACTGTAAAACCCCACTCCCTAAAGCATGTGTGCATGTGCACACATACACAGACACACACACACAGTGCTGGACAGGAGCAGAGATTGGAGCACTCTCACATTGCATTCACATAAAGAATCTGATAGTCCTCAAACAACTCTATTCTGCAGATGAAGAAAGTGATGCCTAGAGGTTCTAAGTAATTTGCTTAAGTCACATAATTAGTGAGTAACAGACAAGATAGAAAAATCACATTATTTATCTTTTATTTTCTTATTGCAGCGTGGTACTAGGGCTTTGGAAAAATCCCCAAAACTTTCATAATATATATATTTTTATTTATATAATAAATATATTTAATACATTATATATTTATATGTAATATAATATATTAGCAGATAAATTATGAATTATGAAAATCTAGATTTAGGAGTAAATAAAATTAAGTGGTCCTATTCACATTTCAAGAATTTTGAATTCAATTTCTATCCCTGAGAAAGACTTTCTGCCATAATTGGATACCCAGGTCTCAATGTCTGTGCTGTATTATTACATATTGCCCTCAAGATTCCAAATCCTCATCTTCTTCCTAAAGTGAAGGATATCTGTAATGTGTGGGTGAATGACTGTGTAACAAAACCACTTCATTCAACATATTGTTTGGTCTGTCTACTCAAAGTTATGACATATTTTTCCTTTTAAAATGTGTGGCTGGAACTGGATGTCTTGTCATTTCTCATCATCTTGCCTCCACGTGTTCTGCATTATAGGCACAGCAGAGACGGGTGTTTCCGGGATGAGGTGCACACGTTCCAGCTGCTGTACTTTGCTCGTTGTCACCAGCGCCCCCCACACTCCTGTGCTCCTGTGGAACGTTACTGACCATCCTCACTCTCCCCACTGATCTCAGACACAGGGGTAGCACCATTCTTGGCAGTGATCCCACTTCAATGACATTGCCATTTTCTCCTCAGCCTTGCCCAGCCTTCTGCTTCAGCCCCTCCCTCCAGCTGCTAAACAGGGAGGCAGATGCTGCATTGAAATTGCCTTTTGTCTGTTCAGGTTCAGATCTGGGCCCCCTCCAGCAGGAGGCCATTCTGATTGTTCCCTTCCTGGAGGGGCACCTGCCCTGGTTAAATTAGTTGTCCCTTGCTCTGCATGATATGGCACTTGGTCCCTCCAATAGGACTGTAAACGACCAGTCTGATAGTATGACTAGTTGATTTCATTTTGCCCATCCCTTACCAATTAAAAAAGAGCTAGTTGGCCAAAACCGGTTTGGCTCAATGGATAGAGCGTCGGCCTGCGGACTGAAAGGTCCCAGGTTCGATTCTGGTCAAGGGCATGTACCTGGGTTGCAGGCACATCACCAGTGGGAGATGTGCAGGAGGCAGCTGATCGATGTTTCTCTCTCATCAATGTTTCTAACTCTCTATCCCTCTCCCTTCCTCTCTGTGAAAAATCAATAAAATATATTTTAAAAATATATTTTTAAAATATATTTAGCTAGTTGAATTATAAATAGCTAGTTGAATTGACTGGATACTATGCCATTAACACGTCTACTGCTCCAATCCTGGTTCAAGCCATATCCCCCGTCTGAATGATTTCAAGAACTGCCAACAGGACTGTTTGTCTGCCCTTGCCTCCTTGTGTTTAATCATAGAACCAGAGTGATGTTTGAAAAGCCCAAGACTGATCATGTTCTCATGTCCCCTCTTTGTTCCATTGGTTTCTCATCTCTTGAGTAATAGCCATGGTCCTCCAATGGCCTCCATGTTCTCTAATTAGGTCCCGCCTTCCTTTTCCTGTCACTCACCCCTCATCTCTTCTGCTCCAGAGGTGCATGCTGGTCCCACTGCACCAAGGACTCTTCAGCACCTGGCTCACCCCTTCTCTTCCCCCATGTCCTTTCTCAAATGTTACCATTTATTGAGACAGTCCATGGGCACCCTGCTTAAAAGTGAACAGCCATTATGGCCTTTCTTCTTTTCTTACCTATTTTATTTTTCTGTCTGAAAGAATCCTGGTACATGTTCTTACTCGGTGTATTTTTTGCCTCTCTCTACGAGAATGTTAACGCAACAAGAAATTTGGCAATTATGTTCACGTCTGTGTCCCTACACCTAGAGCAAGACCTGATGGGTAGTATGCACTCAACAATTACTGACTGCATAAATGAAATAATCGTGAATGAGCCAATAGGAATCTTAATATGCGAGAAGTCATCTAAGCCCTAATGCAACACTGGAGGGTACCAGCGAGATGAGGATAGCCCCACGTTCTGGCCTGAGATCACGTTCCAGCCATCGTCATTTCTCAGCCGTCCTTTCCCTGGCTGCAGTGGGAGACACATCTCAGCAGCTGCTGTGCAGACTCTGACAGCACGCTCTTGGGCGTCCCCAGCATGCTCTGGATCGCTCTGCTGCTCAATAGTCAGACAGGGTGGTTGTGGCAACCCCGCTGAATGGATTAGGCTTTCTGCCCCGTTAGAGTGATGCTGGTAATGCCACGGCTTGACGCAAATGTGACCAGATTTACCTAATCAGGGCAACTCATGATCAGCTTCCTCCGTCGTTTCAGTCTTCATCTCACCTTCAGAGCAGTTTACCGTGCACACGCTCAGAGGCAGTTTCTAGTGCAGAGGGAATACTATTCCTCGCGGGTCCCTCAGAATCAAAGTTGTCTGTAAAGTCACGTAAATTATAGATAATATAGCTCTCACGTTACCCTGAGAGCTGGATCATCACGGCTGCTCCTCTGTGAACTTTTGGGGTGGGTGCCACATGCCACGTGCCACAGCCACGTCCCTAAGCCATAGCCTCTGACCGGGCGGCTGTTTCCTGGCAGGCTTGGGGTCTGCACAGGGCTGCTGTCCAGGCCACATGGGGAAGGAGCAAGCCCTCTCCTCTCACACAGCTGCTCAAGGGCCTGTCCCAGGCTGCTCTCAGCTCTCAGCCTCTGGCCAGGATTGTCTGTGGACCAAGAGTACACATCACCTTCCGGACATGTCATAGCAGTCTGCTTCTTGGCTCTGGTTTAGGACAGGCATGAACAGCTTGTTCCTCTATTAAATGTAAAGGGTCCTCATCAAAGTGCAGACCCTGTGCTGTGAGGAGCACGAGCAGCATGGAGATGCGTGGCTAGCATTCCACATGGATGGAGTTTGACCACAGGGCAGAGCAGATGGTCCCCTCTCTGTCCACTTCTGTTTGTCTGGTCGGTCACATGAGGCCATACTCCAACCTGTGGGTTAACCAGAGCACACGAGGTTGTCACTGTCATTATTTCCATTTAAGAGCATAATTTTTTTACTTCATGTGTTCATCAAGTGCTAACTTAGTATGCAAAACTGTGCCAGACTCTAATTTTTACCATATTAGGCCTTAAGGTGTTCTGAGTTTCTGGAGAGACACACAGGGAACATGATGGAGTAGAAACTGAGAAATGAGGCTGTAACTAAGGCAGACATCAGTGAGACACCCAGGGGGTCATTGCAGGAGGGAGCATTGAGCGACACTGTAACACTGTAACTAGAAGGACTTCACTGGAGACAGAAGATTTGAACAGATCCTGAGTTACCAAAGTAATGAATGCTGTGTCGAAGGGTTGAGTCTCCTCTGGAGCCAAGCTCATAGTCCAGTTGTGTCTACAACTGACCATATTCTCAGACTTGACCGCTCTCCAGGTCCACGTGGCTGCCACGGGAGGCTGCACGCTTTCTCCCAGCCAGTCCCGTGGGCTCCTGGCTCTGCATTTGCGCACAGCCCGCTTCCTCTCGGTGACGGTGTCCTCCTCTCAGGCTCTGCCACACTCAGACTCTCAGCACGTGTTTCTAGATCATTGGCGCCGAGTGAGTGATTCTCATCTGACCTTACAGCACTCGGTCACGTCCCTGCCAGCACCTGCCTTTGGTCTTTGGTTCTGTGTTCTATATTCCACATAGCGTGGGGGTGGGGGAGCGTGAGAAGTGGGGGACTACTTACTGTTTTCATAGAAGATGGGACGTTTCCTGTATTTCTGTAAAACAATACAGTCTAAATGCACAGAAACATCACGCGCCAACTCTGTTGAGCTTGTTTGGGGAAAAGGCCGAGAAGGAGTGTGGCACAGGGAGGGTGCGCTGTGTGTTAGGACAGGGCCATCACCCTCCTGTCCTCGCTCAGGTTCATTGTGTAGAAGAAACGTTCTCAGTGAAGGTGGGATTTTCCCGCGTGCACTTCTAATGTCACCAGACCTTGGCCACGGTGGCTTCCTGAGGACCTGCTGCAGGAGCATGCGCCCCTCCCCCTCAAGAGATGAGGTGGAGCCTTCCCTCTGTGGGCTCCTCCCTCCAGGAGGCAGCCCCTCTTGCTGCTGGCCACACCCAGTCTGGGGCTAGTGGGCTCTATGCTGGCTTTAGGGCGGGTAAATCGCTCTCTCTCCCTCTGCAAACCAGGACCCACCTTGCTGCTCGCAAAGTGTGTCAGGAAAGGACTATGGGTCAAGCATGAACTTCCTCCACTTTCTCGTCTTCCTTAGGCCTGAGATAGAATTTTTAACCCACATGAAGGTTGCAATACCTGCAGCGAACAAGACAAAATATTTTCCAGCCCCAGTGTTAATTGAGACTCCTGGGAGCTGTGTTAGTAATACTGTTATTAACATAAAAAGAGTCCTAAAATAAAATTGCCATTTCTTTTTGCTAATTTTCAAAGGAGCTGACTCCAATATAATAAAAATGGGGAAATACACACACAAACGCACACAGGCATGGGCTTAGTGTTACTGTTCCTTGTTTGCCCCCTACTGAGTTGACGAATAAGTAGGACAGTCCCTGAGTGTTTTCTGCAACATCCATCCTCAGTGGGGTTGTGCAGAGGCCGCTTGGCAATTGCTATACTTTTTTCTTGCCATTCCCTCCCCACATGCCTTAAGGGACATCCCTGTGGCTCTGTCAACCCTTCATCTGCATTTTAGAAAAGCTGTGCAAGGCAGTCTGTAGGTTTATATGAGGTTAAGGCAGGAAAGCCTCAGGAGTCATTACCCTAAACCTCATCTCCCAGAGATGAATGCCAGAGCTCAGTGATGGTAGGGTTTGGTCAAGGTCACCCAACAAGGTCTTGGCTGCCTGTGTCTGTCTCTGGTCTATGGACTCAAAGCCTGGGGTCCTTCTACAACTCCTGTGTCTGCATCTCTGGGAAGAAGCAAGGTCGCCTTAAACAATCTCCTACCCTCTCTCAGGGGTCTCGTGGTCTTTTCATTTATTACCTTTCCTCCTCGTACAAATCCCCAGATAGGAAATCCAAGCAGGTTCCTGTCTCTGACATTTATTTCTCTGCTTCTCTTAAAAAATATCTAATTTGGGTTTCAGTCCCTCAAGACCTTATTAGGTGAACACTTGCTCACCTGGTCCATGATACCACTCACGTCTCAGTAGGGGCAGATGACAACAGACCATATCTTCTCATCAGTGTCGAGTTTTAACAAAACCCCTACAGAGACTGTGCCTTGATCTCAGAGGTCAACATCAATGTGGGAACACTGATCTGCTAATTCCTCTTTTCTCAACTCCAATCCAACTTTATCTGTCATCAGCATGTAATTACTCAGGCCTCCTGTAGGTTGGGCCCTGGGAATAAAGTAATGAACAAGACAGCTACAACTCTTGCCTGTGTGGAGCTTATGTTCTAGTTGGTGGAAATGGGCCATGGGGTGTTATGTTCTGTATCATCCAAGGCCATTAGGAAAGGATGTTGGTTGTGGAGAAGCATTTCATTAGAGATCTACATGGAAGAAGAACATTCTGGAGAGAAAACAGTAGCAACACCCTGAACTTGGAGGAAGTTGGTTCCTAATTGAGACAGAGTTGTAAGCAATGGAAGTGCTGTGGAGAGAGGCCAGGTGGAGATGGCAGTTAGACCGTGTTCTTCTGGCCACAAGAAGACACTCATTGAAAATAGAAGACTGATGGGGTGGGTTCACTCTTAAAAGATCACTGTGGATACAGTGGGGAAGCTGCCACTCAGACGACCAGGGTGGAAGCAGAGAATTGGCTTACTTAAAACCTTCACAGGTAGACGATGCTGCCTGTCTCATCCACATCACTTTGTGGGAAGGAGGGAGTGGAGGGCTCAAGAATGACTCACTGACCTCTGGTTTCCATCCAGATGGGACAGCTCGTGTTTCTCAGACCTCACCCTCACAGTGGGCTCTGTTTTGCACTTGTGAGCGATTGGTAATAACCCCCTTGAACATCCCTGCGCATTCCACATTGTCTGTGGCTTTCTGGTTGAAACCATTTTATACGCGAAGTTCCAATTCTCCTGAGGCAGAGCAGAGGAGGAACTGCTCCTGGGACTTTCTGAAAGATCTCACTTAGGAGACACACAGAGCAACATGCCACACCCTGGATGGTCTTATCCAGAGTTTGACTTTTTACCACATCCCTTTCCTCAGCCCCTCCAAGCCCTTGAATTCCCTCCATGCTTTTGTTCTTATTTCATGGACTATCAACCCTCATCAACTTGACATTAAGCCTGACTGAAAGGTACTTTGAAGACATCGTCCTGATGAATGTGCAGAATAAGAAGGGTATTGAATGGCATTGGGCATTTCCCCAGCATCCTGAATATCAAACTCCCATTTTCTACCTATTTAATATAAACTCACGCACAGCTACCCTGTTCTGAGTCTTCGTTAGTACCGTGTGGCAGCTGTCAGGTGGCCTGAGAACGTTGATCTGCCTTCTAGCATCTCCCAGCTCCCAGCTGGAACCAGGGCCCACGCTTTCCATCTTCGCTGATGGCACAAGAGAGCCCGGAACTTACACAGCACTGTCATTGTGATGAGCTGGAATGAGTGGGGATTAGGTTACTCTGGGTTCTTCTTTTTTAAAAAATATATTTTTATGATTGCAGAGAGGAAGGAGAGAGAGAGAGAGAAAGGAAGAAACATCAGTGATGAGAGAGAATCACTGATTGGCTGCCTCCTGCACACCCCACACTGGGGATCCAGCCTGCAACCTGGGCATGTGCCCTGACTGGGAATCAAACCATGACCTTCTGGTTCATAGGTCAATGCTCAACCACTGAGCCACGCCCAGATGGGCTCTGGCTTCTTCTTTATACACAATCACAGCTTAACCCTTTCATTACACACTTCCAAATTCCTCAAAGTATTGTGAATCTTATGATCACGTCATTCAGGAGTGTCATTAAGCTGACCAGCAGTCCTCTGAAATTTAGACCTTATTTGCCACGATGCCCTCAGGTTCTCTGTCAGGGAGCGGAAGACAGATACTCTCTAAGAAATTCACTTCACAAATGTCTTCCTAAAGGTTACCTTGGTGCTCAATCACAGGGAATATAAACATGCACTGTTCCAGCCTTGGACGCCCATGCCTCCCGGCTCACTCTGCCCAGGATTCACACAGTTTGTACCTGGTCCACCCAAAAGCACAGACCACCTGCCTCACCTGGTCCGATTCTTGCTTCTCACTGTCAGCTGCCCCTGTCACTGCCTGTAAAATAGCACCTATTATAGCATAACATTCTCTACTTAAATATCTCTCCCCAAATGGGTTTTATTTATTCACTTTAAACTGAGTTGTTGACCTCATCTCACTTATTCATTTCTCATGTGAAATTTGTGTTATTAATTCTATTTTAAGAGAAGGACATTAGATCTTTGAGCTTCAACCCAGCCAGGACAGATGCGGTTGTGGAAAGCAGGGATGGGATATGAACTGAGGTGCCTGACTCCAAAGTCTCTGCTTCATCTCCTACAGGCCTTACCACTGTTGGTGATCAGGAGAACTAAGGGTGCTCTGTCTGCCTCTGATCTGAAGCAATGAGTTGTTAAAAATAAGCCTAGGTATGTGATTAGAAAACATTGGTATAGAGAATGTGTAGAACTCAAATGGTTCTATAATGAAGAGACAAAAACAAAACTCCAATTAAAAATGGGCCTGGGGCAGGGTGGGAACCAGGTGGAGAGAGACAATGAGGGGGCGGGGGGATGAGGAGGTTCCTGTAATACTCTCAGTAATAAAGATAAAAAATGGGCAAAGGATTTGAATAGACATTTCCCCAAAGGCCATACATGAGTGCCTGCTAAGCATGTGAGACATCCTTGGTATTAGGAAAATGGGGATTAAAACAACAGGGAGATGCTGTTTGTTGGAGTGGTTCAATCAGAGGGGCAGGCAGGAACCAGTGTTGCTGGGATGTGAGGGACGGAGGCCTCATTTCACTCATGTGAATGTGACATGTGGCGGCCACTTTTGGAGCAGTGTGGCCATTTCTTATAAACCTAAGCATAAATTCACCAGATGATGAGTTATTCCAGCCCTGGGAGTCTAGGCGAGAGAAGTGAAAATATGTTGTTAACATTAAGGCCTTTGATGAATGTTCACAGCAGCATTATTCATACCAGCCCCCAAATGAAACCAGATCAGCATTCATCCCTGCATGTTGGTGACCAGAACGTCACGCATTCACACACCCACATGATGAGATGCTAATTTATACTCATTGCCTCCTTTAACCATGGAGAGGACCAAAATACCCATCCTACTTGCACACACAAGGCCTTCGACACGTTATCCTAAGTGAAAGCAGCCAGCAGCAGAAAGGGGTAGGTTATATGATTTCATTTGTAGAAAATGCCTATAAACTGCAAATCTGTAGCAATGGAAAGGAGATCAGTAGTTGCCTGAGGCCGGAGGTGGGAGTGAGGATTGACTGCAGATGGTACAAGAGAATTTTCCAGGGTAATGGAAATGCCAGAAATTGGATTGTGGCAATGGTTGTGCAACTCTGTATATAATTGTGTGCATATATTATTGAATCATAGGCTTACAAGGTTGACTTTTATGGTATGTAAAGTATGCTTCAATAAAGCTTTAATAAAAATAAGTGTGGGCTCTTGGATAATCTACTTTTTATGAACCATTTTCAACATAAATCTGTCCTTTTTTTTAAGGATTAAATCTGCAGAGGTTCTTCCCATCAAAACCTATTCTTAGAATTCACTGATGCTCCCAACCTCTATCAACTCCTGCTGTCAGTAGGGTTAGGCAAATCCTCCTGTAAATGGGACAGTTAATAGAAACCTTGGGTGTTGCAGGGCAGACCGTCTCTGATGAAACTATTCAATTCTGCTATTGTAGAGCAAAAGCAGCCACAGATAGCACCAAAATGAATGGGTGTTACTGTGTTCCAATAAAACTTTATTTAGGAGAACAAGCGAGGCAGGATTCCTTCTGAGCTGTCGTGACTTAACCGCTGCTGTAAGCTAGTGACCTTTGGCCTTCTAGTAAAAATGGAAGTTGCAGTAAAATATATCCTCACATTTGGAACCTGAGGAAACAAAGACCTTATTGGATTGTCTGCTAATTCTGAACTGCTCTTTGTTTTACAAAATGTAGAATGTCCAACCTAGGATGACAGCATGATTATTACTGAATGCTTCCCTGTGCCAAGCATTGTTCTCATCTACACCCATTGCCTCCTTTAACTCAGCCTCAGCGCTGGGCGGGAGGCCTGGTGGAACTGAGCTGCTCAGCCCAGTACACAGGTGGAAGTAGACTCGGAGACATACACGGGTGGTCTAATACCACAGGCAACACTTTCTTAACCAGTATCCCCTACCACCTCCAACCATAAGCTGGCACTGAGCTGTATTTAAAGGACAGACTGTGGTTCTCCTGTGTTGGGTAGGGGCAGGTTTCTTCAGAGGAAGTGGAAGAACACAGCAGCCCATGGTGTTTTCCAAATTCAGGTTGTGCGCTCTCCCCACTCAGAACAGGTAATGCGTAACACAGGTGAGAGAAGGGGGCTTTGTTCCGAATAGAGCACTTTTGACTTTCCTGATGGAAGAGATCAGTTGGATTTCTTTAAAAGAGCTTGAGTAAGGGTTTTGATCAGGAGTTAGAATTAAACTCTCTCTTTCTATGACTGTTGATGTCATATTGGCCCCACTGCCAGCTCCTCCCCAGTGGAAGCTGTGCTCCAAAGCAATGATCTGGTTTCCTGTTTCCAGAATGAGTCAAACTCAAGAACAGCACAGAGATGCTGATTCACTCATTTTGTTTACCAGTGTCACCGGCGCCTGCTCTGCAAGTTTCAGGGGAGTGAAGCAGTTCTAACTCAACAAGTGGATCCTGCCTCCTGAGGTGTTTGAGGAGAAAGGGACTGTTGAATGCACACCATTAGTCAGAAAAGTATCCATGAAAATAACAAGCTATTAAATTGTTCCAACTCAATATTAAAATAAAAACCAGCAAGTTGGTGGATTCAGTCCCAGTGATTTCAGAGAGAGCTACACTGTATAGAAAATAGTACAGAGCTGGACAGAGACCTGCGTAGAAGCCCACAGAATAGAAACAATGCATACCTTTGGGGGATGCTGACACTTCCTCTCTCATTATGATGACTTTAAAAATGAGTGAAGCCCTGTCCAAACAGGTGAGGCTCACTGGTGAATAATACATTTCGATCATGACGTAATCCTGAAAACTCACTGAGCGCTCACAGTGTGGCAGATGGATTTTGGCTGGAGATGTAGGTCAGGGATGAGGATTTTCAGTTTTGTCTCATCCTCCACCCTTTGACTCAAATGCTTGTCTGACTCTTCGAGTCTTCTATGCCAGTCATCATCTCCAGTGATAACTAACCATAAAACTTCTCATTTTTCATATAAGATTTGAACTGGGTGATCTCAAAGAGGCTCCATGGATTTATCGCCCCAGGATCTGGCTGTGCAATACCATTTTAACCAAACATGTGTTTTACCATCCATTGCATTTCTGTGGGGTCAGTTGTTACTTCACCTCTCTCATTTCTGGTTTTATTTATTTGGATCCTCTCTCTTGGTGTCTTGATGAGTTTGGCTAAAGGTTCATCAATCTTGTTTATCTTTTCAAAGCACCAGCTCTTGGTTTCATTGACTTTTTGTATTTATTTATTTTTTAGTCTCTATGTCATTTACTTCTGCTCTGATCTTTATTATTTCCTTCCTTCTACTTACCTTGAGCTTTTCTTGTTGTTCTCTTTCTAATTCTTTAAGTTGGAGGGGCCGATAGTTTATTAAAAATTGTTCTTGATTTTTGAGGTAGGCCTGCAGTGCTATGAACTTCCCTCTCAGGACTGCTTTCGCTGCATCCCATGGATTTTGGGTTGTTGTGTGTTACCAAATACAGGCTTTAACAGATTGTGTTGTTTTCTCCACCGGAGAAAAAGCTCCTTTCACTTGCTTTGTCATATTGTATCTCTGTGTGCTCACAATGTACATGAACAGCCAACGATCTATTGGGCATATTTAGATTGTCCTTAAAAATAATTAATCTCAGACTTGCTTCCCCCATAGCTTCATTAGAACCACATGATGAATACTGGGGAATAAATTCTCAGGTTTGACTATAACCTTGGGCGAAGAATTCAGCCCATCAAACAAAGTCACAATGACTTTGGAAAAGAGTGTTTCCATGACCTATGGCATTTCTTGCGAGTGATCATAACCACTGGCTAACCTGATGTGACTCTTCTGTGGACATGCTGTCTTGCTTAGGAAAGATACTTTGCTTTTAAAACAGACTGATACAGAATTGAAAGACACTCACTGTACTGCCTTGGTGTCCCAAACCACAGCAATTTCCTAGTACACATCTGGAATCATAATTCTCCTAAACAGCACAAAAATAGCATGTCTTATTAAGATCCACCTTGACTTATGAAATAAAGCCCTTGCCTGTACCCCAAGAGACCCAATGCAAATTGTTTTGAGCAATTAATTTTGCAAAAGTTCAACCACTGCAAACTGTTCTGCTGGCTGAAGGGCTGTCAGAGGCACCACGACAAGATTCCCTGAAACCAGCCTGTGTAATATCATCATAATTAAACATCAGCAGGACAAGAACATGTCGACTGGAGTATACATGGTGATCTAGGGATGTGACATTTACTGTAGCTTTTCTCATCTACCCTCAAATCCCACTTTACTGCTGCTCGTCTCCGTCAAAGATGTTACCATATCGGCAGCTCACTCACTGCTGCCCAGGACATTCTGCATGTTGTTAATGAAATGTCAGCCGCACCAGGCCGCCGTGAGGGGAAACTCCAGACTGGAGGAGTTTGGGCCTTGTTATCGGCAGGAGTTTCTTTGGATTCTCCATATCTTTCCTTTTCATTTGAGAGGGTTGAGCTGGGATGTGCGCAGGCCTGGACAGAGGTGGGGATGTGATGAAAACAGAAACCAGGTGACAGGTTTTGGAAGCTGCCTCTGAGTTGCTTCCTTCCCCAGCGTCTTCCCTTCCTGCTAGCTTTTCACTTGACATCAAATAAACATTGTGAAAATGGCATTTCAGTCAACACTTAAAAATCTACTTCTTTCATAGACCCTTCCATTGATGACAGTTTTTATCTCTAATTCTTTTATTCTTATATTATGCTACTCCCAAGTTAAGAAGTTTCTAGAATATTGCCCTGTAGTTGAATCTCAGTATCTAAAGCCCCAGTATTCTCAATTCTTCCCCAGTCCTCTCTCAACTGACACTTTGAAAAAGCCATCAGTAGGTGGTATTGGAAAAGAGTGTTTTCTATTTTTGTTTGTCTGTCGTATCTTCTGTTCATTGTTAATAAAGTCAATATCCCCGGGGGTCAAGATGTTTTTATTTTTACTGCCTGGACTAATAGTTCACTTCTGTCTTATTGTCAGACAACAGATGAGAGAATTCCATGGGAGAGCAGACTAAGAAATTCTTTGTTCGAGGAAAACAAATTAATTTCCAAAGCTGATTTTCAACTAAAGCCACTTAATAAACTTACATCTGCTGTTTTGAGTGTGTCTAGAAGTAAGAGCTTGATAAAATTACAGCTTTTTGTAGGTCTCAATTAAATGTTGACCAATTTAAAGTGTTTTCTGTAAATGAGTGAATGAGTAAATAAATGAATGAGTGACACAAAACTAAGACTCAAACAGGCAAAGATCCCCCGAAATCCTAGTTACATGAGAGCAGTTCAGCAGCCCTTAGTGACTAGTTGTAGGAATGACTATTTTGACCTGAGGTCAGCTCCATTCAGATTTAGACAAGTTTCTCCCTGACTCTTCACTTTGGACCTGACATTTAAAGCATTTGCTTTAGAAAACATTCAGTGATACAATTATTTCTCCCAAAATTATTACTTTGAGGTAGATGTAAATCTTCTCCCAGTCTCTTGCCAGTTTTACAACCAAGAAATGACTTTCTCAGGACCCCAGCCATCACTTTGAGTATTGGGTATGAATTTGTGCCCCTCAATGAGTAAAATATTATCAGAATTAAATAACTTATTCTAGATATTAGAGTATGCATTAGCTTTCTAGTAGCTCTCTAACATATGAACTAGAATATAATAATTCCCATTTTCACCACGAAGAACATAGGAAGGAGAAAATGTAGCACATGTGAGTCAAGGCATAGAAGAATGTCCTAATAGGAAGTTTAAAAACTTGTGTTACTGCCTGGCTGTTGTGGCTCAGTGATTGAGCTTTGACCCATGAACCAGGAGGTCATGGTTGGATTCCCAGTCAGAGCACATGCCTGGGTTGCAGGCTCGATCCCCAGTAGGGGGTGTGCAGGAGGCAGCTAATCAATGGTTCTCTCTCATCATTGATGTTTCTATCTCTCTCTCCCTCTCCATTCCTCTCTAAAAATCAATAAAAACAAAACCTCATGTTATTGAGGTAAGAATCTTCTTTAACAAAGATATTCAGTCAGTCATGACATGCAATTCTATGTCAGGCCAGAAACATGATCTTTGTCTGTCACTGACCTCTGTACCCTTTGGTTTTGTTATTGCCACTCAATATGTTCACCTGGAGTTCTCACTCCACCATGCCAAGGATGAGAAGCGCTGAGCTCTCCCTGACTGGCAGCATGGAGGGCCTCACTGGGATGCAATCACCAGCAATTATGCACAAAAAATTGAAAAGCAAGATCTGCACTCAAATGTACTGTACAAATTCCATTTAACGTGTAATTGCTTCTATTGGCAATCTCCGTATTGACTTTCCCCAAGCAGGGCTCAAATGAAATGAATCTGTCTTTCTTATAAAATGATCATTCACTTCATTTAAAATAGTTTTACAGTCAACATGCATCTGTGTGATATTCATAACAAATACCTGATTACAGCACAATTGTGGGTTTTCTCTGATAGTAATTATTTCTCTATTTGGCGCTGTCTTACAAAAAAGTCAACATATTGTAAAAACGGGATCCATCATGCAAGTAGAATGGGGGAATAAATTAGTCAAAATTCTCCACTAACAGGATTCAGTTTAGATTTTCCCAGATGGTATTCCTGATCAATTTTCCCAAGTCTCTCATCTAAGATTTCTAACAAGATGAAGGGCAACACTTTATTCATCATTTTCTGCGTAAGCTTTTTAATCAGGAAAACAATCATCCTGGTGAAAAATTGAACAAATAAAAAACAAAAATAATTTAGAAAAATATTTGCATAATCTCCTTTAGAGAACAATTAATTAAGATGTGTGGTCTTGCAGATTCTGGTTTAGTAAGACTTGTACTAAAAAACCTGCTAATTTAATCTTTTCCCTAGCTGGTTTGGCTCAGTGGATAGACTGAAGAGCCCTAGGTTCAATTCCGGTCTAGGGGATGTACCTTGGTTGCAGGCACATCCCCAGACGGTGGTGTGCAGGAGGCAGCTGATTGATGTTTCTCGCTCATCGATGTTTCTAATTCTCTCTATCCCTCCCCCTTCCTCTCTGTAAAAAAAATCGATAAAATATATTTTTTAAAAATTTAGTCTTTGTTGTATGATAGCACATAATCTCAGTAAAATCTCAAATGCACTTTTCAAACTCCTAGTTATATAACCATTTCTGCACATTAGCCACGTAAATATTAGGTTTCCATTTGGAATAAAACAAAGCTTTTTTAAATGGAGATATAACTGACATGTGACATTATATTAGTTTCAGGTGTACCACATAATGACTCAATATTTGTACTGTATTGTGAAGGGATCACCACAATAAGTCTAGTTAACAGCCACCCTTGTAGGAAAAAAAGACTATTTCAAGTTCCATTTGATCAGAATACAGCCTCAGGTTCTTTGAAAAGAAAATTTGAACTTTATGTAGGAGGCTTGTTATTGGTAGAGGGAATGAATATATTAATTTTGAAGGTCGTTGTATGAATTAAGTAGTAGAAGAAATGAATAAATGCATCATTTTGCTATGGAACCAGTTTTCTTCAATATTATGGAAGGGGAAAAATAGCTCTGTGCTGTTGGGATTGAATTAGCCGTGATAATATACACTTGTGATTTATGAAATATAAACATTTCCTAGCTCTTTATGTGGAAGGCTTAAATGAAATGAAATGACAATAACGTAAGGATATGTAGTTTCCAGAACTTGATTTCTAATTTCATTCTCTATTGTGGGAGAGGGGGTGGAAAGGGGTGGGCCAAACTTTTTAGAGAAAGTTTTGTTTTTATGTCTGGGATACAGGAATTATACCCCAAGTCTGAATTAAAGTCAATGGGGACATGTCCTGAAGACATACCTTGTCAAAACTCATAATTACAACAATGAATATGAAAGCCATAGACTCAGGAAATAATTCCATCTATATGTATATTATATATATATACACTGGAGGCCCGGTGCATGAAATTCGTACACTCAGGGGGCTCCCTCAGCTCAGCCTGTGCCCTCTCGCAGTCCAGGAGTACTGAGGGGAGGTCCAACTGACATCTTAGGCCCACTCCCTCAGGGACATCCTTAGCGCTGCTGCAGAAGTTTGGAAGCTCCCAACTCCACCGCTGCCCTCTCCAGCTGTAAGCCTGGGTTTTGGCTGAGCGGTGCTCCCCCTGTGGGAGAGCACTGACGACCAGGGGGCAGCTCCTGCATTGAGTGGGATCAGGCTGAAACTAGCTCTCTGACATTCCCTGAGGGGTCCCAGATTGCAAGAGGGCACAGGCCAGGCCGAAGGATCCCACCCATGCACAATCAGGGTTGGGGAGGGACATGGGAGGTTGGCCAAGAGCACTGCTCATCCTCGTCAGCCGAGCAGCTGTGGACCTGCCCTCTGAGCAGCTGCTCCTGCTGTGGGAGCGCCACTCATTCTAGTCAGCCGAGCAGTACTCCCACTGTGGGAGCACACTGACCACCTGGGGGCAGCTCCTGCATTGAACATCTGCCCCCTAGTGGTCAGTGCATGTCACAGCATCTGGTCAACTGGTCGTTCTGGTAGTTCCGCCATTCAGTCGCTGAACTTTTATATATGTAGATTAGTCCTAACATAAAAAAACGTGATACATACATAATTTCTTAAAAAGTGAAATTAACTGGCCCCAGCCAGGTGGTCCAGTTAGTTGGAGTATCATCTTGTACACCAAAATGGTTGTGGGTTTGATTCCCAGACAGGGCAGATACCTAGGTTGTGGGTTCAAACCCAGTCAGGGCACATATGGAAGGCAAGTGATCAATGTTTCTCTCTCACATCAATGTCTTGTTTTGTTTTGTTTTTCTATCTCTCTCTCTCCCTTCCTGTCTCTCTTTAAAAAAAAAAAAAGAAAGAAAATCAATGAACATATTCTAGGATGAGAATTTTTCTAAAAGTGGAATTAACTAAATAAAGTATTGGAATACAGGATTGGGCAAAAGTAGGTCTACAATTGGGAGTACAGAAAACAGAATTTATTCTTGTATTACTATTTATTAATTGTTGTATTGTTTTCTATATGAACAGCTATAAACCCACTTAAGCCCACCCTATACAGTACGGTCAATGTAATACTGACACTGTAGAACAGAGCAACATGAAAATGTGTTCGTGAAAAACCAAGTCTTTGTTTTTGTTCTAAGATATTTTCTATGAACTTTACAAGGATGACTTTTATGGTATATGAATTCATTTTTACTAAAAATACTCACTTTTCTGTGGCACAAATTATAAAAGAGAACAGTTAGTAGAAATATTTCATTCCCTTACCTGTAAGATTAAAGCATATTCTTCTTTTTACTTACAAAGTTTGCATTAGGTAGTGAACAGAATTTCTCATGTATTTTTGTGCTACCCATGAAATGATGAAATGCACCAATTATACAATTGGCTCCATGTTTCCCAAGACCCATTCCTTGCTCTCCTGGCTGGCTCACAATTGTTGGTTGTGAATGTCCCTGTACATGGAGGGCAGGGAGAGACTGAAAAGAGTCGGAACACCCAGACTGGAGGTGGCAGTTTACTGAGCCACTGAACTCACATAAGGCTTGTTTGGGGCAGTAGCAAGATGAGGAGATGTCTGCCCCCACCCACCAGAACCTTAATAATTTATACAGAGGACCTAAGGTCAATTATCTGATCCATCCAGATGGTCTCAACAACACCTTCTTCTCTCAAGGCTGCGTCCTTAAAACAGCTCTGGCTATGGGCACAGCGGGTGGACCCTACATTCCAAGAACAGGAGAGGAATGAGCAGCCTTCCATTACCCGGGGCCAGCTTTAGGTCAACCAGTGGTCATGTCCTCTTGATAGATTACCTCCTCCAACACTCCCCTCTGGTCCAGTTATTTAAATTCTCAGGGCCTCAGTTTTTTCATTTTTTAAAATGTAATTTCAAAAGAAGCTAGAGGATGGGGGAATTATGAGGATGGAATTAACATGCATGTAGCACTTAAGATAGTACATTGGGCAAAACTATTTACAATCAGTCGTTGGTACTTTTACAGTTATTATTACTTGTTCAGTGGTAACGGAAGATCATTGCAGCAACTTCTCTCCCCCTGTAGGTGTGCGGTATGATGGCAAAGTTTCCCACCTATAGATGGCCTTTCATTTCAAACAGCTTCTACTAGTAAGTAGGTCCAAATGCCTGCCTATTTTATGTTTATGTTTTTAAATGTTTCCGCAATTAATGTTTGCGAGTGGCTGGTCCTTAACTTGTATTTTATGAAAGCATCATTGTACCTCAACTTCATCTGCCGAACCATTTAAAATTCACAGAGCCCTGCATTATCACACATCAAATGTCACAGTCTGGCAGCTAATCTGCCGGAAAGGTTAGTTATGTGGCGCACCTGCAAAGGTGTCTGAACTGAAGATTCCCAGGATGTGATGCCAAAATGGGGTAAAATTAAATCAAGGACTGGAAAGGCAGCTGCAGAGTAACTGACTTTGCGTGTCTCTATGTCTTAAAACTCCCGCATTAGTTGTCAATGGTTATTGATGAGAAAACAACAAGAACAACAATAGACATTGACCTTCTCTTTCCAAAAACAAGGCAGTTTTCTTTAAGATAAAGTAGCTCTTAGGTTTGCTTCTTTCTGTATAAGACCCACATAAGATGGAAAATTCTGTGATGTATACTTCAATAGAGTATTTGGGATTTATTCATCCCCTACACTGCAGCTATTTATAGAACCTTGGATGCCGTGAATCTCCTTGCGGTGTGTGTACATTATCTTCAGTGTGGAGGGAATTCAGACATTAGCCTGTTCCCATTCTGCAGAACGTCTGCGGTCATTTTCTGCAGGGAGGGCGCTCTGGAAATACCATCCCCAATATTTAACTCATCCCAGATATAATTAGAAGGACAAACTGCTGGGAAAGGGGGCAAAGGCAGCCCCGTTTGGATCACACACTTTTGACTACCTCGTAGACACAGGTGCCTGCAAGGACAGGCAGGTGACAGGCATGGGTGTGGCGGGCCAGCTCAGGGGAGTGGGTTCCATTGCATGACTGGGGCCCCACTTCCGCTCAATGTCAGCTGCTGGGAATGTCGCAGTTTTGCTAGTGCTCCTTGAAGGGACTAATTCCTTAAATACATGCCATGAAGCCACAGCATCCGCAGATGAAATGTGGCCCGGAGGCCATTCACTTGGTAGTTCTGGCTGAGACTGTGAGAGCTGACCACAGCCGATGCTTGATTTCGGTGGAAAGTACTCAGACTGCAGGGAACTGCTGTTCTGTGAATTCTACTATTGCACACTGCTTTTTCTCTTGGGGGCTATTTTCTACAAAAATGGCTTCCTTGTTTGATAACAATGCTGCTTATCTCTGTATGTGTAATAACCAACAATACCATGTCTGACAGATCCTCAGAAATAGGGGTGTGAATCACCTCTGTCCAAGGACTCACATTTTTTTTTAATCTTCATTGGAGGATATTTTTCCATTGATTTTAGAGAGAGTGGAAGAGAGAGGGAAAGACAGAGAGAAATATCAATATGAGAGAAACATATAAATTGGTTTCCCCCTGCACGAGCCCCGACCAGGGCACAGGCCGGGGAGGAGCCTGCAACCGAGGTACGTATCCTTGGCCAGAATCAAACCCAGGATCCTTCTGTCTGCAGGCCTACGCTCTATCCACTGAGCCAAACTGGCTGGGGTACGGGGGCTCACATTTTAAGTTTTGGTAAAACTGGTCTCAGTGAGGAGCACATCCCTCTGAGGAAGTTGTCTTGAGGGAGAAGCACAACCTTGGAATGGCTGATCGGTCATCACCTTGATGCCTGTTGAGATGTCACTACCCTCATAGATACACCGGGATTGTTATTGTTTTATTAGCACTTTGGTTACAAAGTGCATTGGGCTTAGTGTTCTGCCCTTATTTTATTTTTCTAGAAATACTATATTTTAGCACGGGATTTTGTAGAACAGAAGGCTTTCCCACATTGTAGAAGGAACTCTGGTGTGTATCAGTGTAGGCGTATATTAGCTCATTGTTTCACAGAGCCAGAGTTCGGCAGATGAGAGGTTTGCTTTGCAAAAGTTTCCAGCAGCCTCTTTTGGACTCGAAGCTGAACACTGGGCTTTCGGTCTCACCTGTGCTCTAACTGCACTCTCCTCCTCAGGATCTCCAGCGGAACCAGCCGAGGCCGCATTGAACCTGCAAAGGAGAAGCGAAGGGTCTCTCTGTGGGCTCCTGGCTGGTGCTGAGCGGGCATTGAGCAACCCCATCCACACGCCCCACCCAGCAGTGAGCAGGACCCACCTGTGGGCTTCAGGATCATGTGGTGAGTGGAAACATGAAGCATATGTTGTTGTGCTGCTGTTTAATGTGAATAACAGACAGGAAGTGGGGATGTAATGTGTCCAGTGCTCCTCACGGCACCTTCACACAAACAAACCACTTTGTCACCCAGTCACATAAATGATGATCTTTCTGTAGGAAATTTCCATCTGATCACCTAAGGGAAGTACCAAAGTGTAGAGGTATTTTCAGCTTCTAGAAAAAAATGAACCTCCGGTGTGGATTCTGTGCTGTTGGATACGTTCTGTGTGGCCTCCAGGAGGGAGTCTGAGGTTGGACTTCACAGGGAGAAGGACCATGGTTTGTCTCCTTCTCCAGCGAGGGTGGGAGAGGCGAGGGTCCCTAAGCCACAGGAGGGGTCTGGGAAAAGAGGAAGCCTTTCCTGAAACACCAAGAAGGATGACCAAGAAACAGAGTCAAATGTCAGAGTCCCTTCAGCCATGTGTGCGCAGCCGGCGGGCAGGAAAGAGGGCAGGCAGGGGCCTCCCCCGACCCAGCAGAGAATGAATGAGGCTTGCCTGGCTTTCGTGGCAGGTTGAGATTCTCAGTATCTGCTCCACAGACTTCCGTGCAATGTTCGTTTCATGTTTTTATTTTTATATTCATGTGATTAAGAAAACAGAAAAATTAAAGATGCCCCCATCAGTTACTCTGTAACAGTGGTTCTCAACTAGTGTAAGGATTAACAAAAATCAAATGCAGGATGCCCCCAAAATGTATATTACACTTTGAGTGATTATAAAGTCAGTGTTTATTAACATAATTCATTTTCAAAATTTAAAAGAATCTACAGAAATGAATAAATTTTTTTGTTTACACCTGCTTTCAAACTGACCACCATTCTGGTCACTGCTGATAAAGCAAAGCAATGGAATCACAAACATCAAGGATCATTTCGTTTGGTATCTGTGCGCCCTCAATTCATCCACTGTTGCCGGTCATGTACCATAAGCTTTATTTTTTATGTATCCCCACAAAAAAATCTAGTGATACATTTTATTTATTCAAAGCTTATTGTGGCTTCCCCCATTATTTCAAATCAGTTAAACCTGAAAAGGGGTGAAAATTAGGTAAGTTATCAGCTGTTAAAGTGTGCACACATGCTTTGGGGACACCCAGTGTGTAAACATATGTGGTTAGTCAAGGCCTACTGTAGACTGATGGAATCAGATTTTCCAGGTATGGAGCCCAGGCGTCTGTCTTTACTTGTTTTTGAAATTTAAAATCATGTATTTCCCCCAAAGATTGACTTAAATGCCTATCAAGAATGAAACAGTCATTTTAATTCCCTTACACAAAATTAAAGAGAAAATAGACTAGCAAAACTCAGGGCCACCTGGAACTTTTAAGTTTCCCCACCTAGAATTCTTAGTGGAAGAGGCGGGGCCTTATCTAACACAGTGAATGTAAAAGTCACCTTGGTCTTTTCAAAAGCAGACTTCAGCACAGAAATGTCAGGAACGAGTATTTAACAAGAAATATAAGATGCTGTTAACTCTGTGATTTATATTCAGTCAGCATCGGGCTTCAGCCGAGGTAGAGAGACTTCTTTATGGAACAGGTGAAATGAGCTGTTACACTACAAAATGCCCGGACTGAGTAAACAGAGGGTCTCCGGTGCACTAACAGGAATCTCAAGGTCACATGGGAGGTGGGGCGGGGCCTGTAGGGTGATGCCTCTGGCCAGGAGGGTTGCCAGGGTCCTCCACAGCATAACCCCTCCCCCCAGCCCTCCAAGTAATTGTCAAGTCACTGTGTACCAGGAAGACTATGGGATGACAAGTATTTGAGAAAATGAAGATCTTCTTTGCATTTTGAATGTGAGTTAGGAGTGAAATAATTCCCAACACACAATCTGCTGGGCACATTGTTCTGTTTGTTTGTTTGTTTGTTTTTGTTTGTTTGTTTTTTCACTTTTAGGAAAATGATTCTTGAATTCAATCGCCACAAAGAAAAAAAAACATAAAATGGGTGATTAAAAGACACCTTAGTTGCACTGTAGTTTCTACACAGCCAGGCTTTACCAGGACTGTAATTACAAAAAGAACATGTCTGAATCACCGTGGTCCTGGTTGTTAGCTGTCACACCTCGGCTTGCAGTCACCCACACTGTCACTGTCCTGACCTTGAAGACGTGTAGGGGGGACAGTTGCCAGTAAGCAGCCACTTCCATCCCACTGTAGTATTAGTGTGACGACTGGAAGGACTCGGCTGTTGAAGTAGTAACCATGTGTTCATCTACTGAGGGGGGCCTTCTTTTTCCTGTGATGACACCTGCATGGAAAGAGAGCTAGACCTGTGCCCCATTCCACATACTGCTATGTCACTGGTGCTGATTATAGCTTCACTGCCTGGGCCATCAAACCAGGGCTCAGCAACATCAAATTCTAGTGAAAATGCTATTACAACTACTGCTGAGTGTCCACTGTGCAGTGTCCAAGAGGGGTGTCCAGATTAGTGCTCCAGACACAATGACCACAGGTTTTACTTGGCCTTGGCCATTGGTCTGACAGAAAAGAAATCCCAGCTAATGAACCTCAGGAAAGAGATTTAATTGAATAAGAAAGAGTCCCTACCCCACCCTTTTCCAATGTGAGCAAGTCATTAAAATGTGAAGGTAAGTAAGGGAAGAAAAAGGAATAAATACTGAATTTCTGGATGAGTAGCAGCATTCCATAAACTCCAAGTCAGCGGTTCTCAACATGTAAGTCACGACCCCTTTGGGAGTTGAACAACCCTTTCACAGGGGTCGCCTAAGACCATTGGAAAACACATATATAATTACATATTGTTTTTGTGATTAATCACTATGCTCTAATTATGTTCAATTTGTAACAATGAAATTAGGGGTCACCACAACATGAGGAACTATATTAAAAGGTCACTGCATTAGGAAGGTTGAGAACCACTGCTCTAAGTCAAATAACTAACTAATAAAGTTTAATGCTTTATCACCTTTTAGCATGTTATCTCATGAAAATTTAATATTCAAAGACTTTAATTAATGAGTCTTAATATGTATTTAATAATGTGGACACCTCATCCCAGGTGCTGGTTGGAAAAATTTCTAAGGATCCCCTGTCCTGTGATTAGATGATTTTGATCAGATAATTTTTCTTGCTTTATTCCATTCTTATAAAAAATGGTTGCAGTGAATTTGTCGTTGATGTCAACCTATGAACCAGGAGGTCACAGTTCGATTCCTAGTCAGGGCATGTGCTGACTTGGGGGCTTGATCCCCAGAGTGGGGTGTGCAGGAGGCAGCCGATCATTGATGTTTCTATCTCTCAGTCCCTCTCCCTGTCTCTCTGAAATCAATAAAAAATATATTTAAAAAAAAGAAAATGGCATGGAGAAATATAAGGGAAAGTTGGTAGAACACGATTTTGAAATAAAATTTCTCAGTTTTGCTGCCTAGTACCCAGCATCGTCCTATACATGAACAAACCGTGCAGCTCCATGTTCCAGATGTTGGGCATTGCACAAGGCAAGCCCAGCATGAGATCATGTGTTTCATGTTGGACATTGTGCTGGGCCACTGCTTACAGAAACCATTAACAAGAGAAGTGACATGCAGCTCTCAGGAGACTGTGCATGTGGTGGCATGTCAGTGACCGGAGTCTGATGGTGCTGGCCCAGACTCCCTGCTGCCATGTCCAGGTTATGTGTCTTGGGACATGCGTATGTCTCTCACAAGATGAGGCCATGGACAGAGTGCTCTCCAGGTCCCTCCCCACACATTTGTAATCCATAAATTAGTGAAGGCAAAAGTGACTGAGATAACACCAAACCCTGGACAGTAATATCATGGACACTTAGCCTGGGGATGTCCTGCTTCCCTTCGGGGAATTACATTCCTATTTATATTAACACTAGAGGCCTGGTACATGAATTCGTACACCAGTGGGATGGATCCCTTGGCCTGGCCTGTGGGATAGGGCTGAAACAAGCTCTCCGACATCCCCCAAGGGGTCTCATATTGCAAGAGGGTGTACGATCGGGCTGGGGAGGTATGCTAGAGGTTGGCCAGCCAGGGAGGGACCACGGGAGGACACCAGGGCATGTCCAGCCCTTTTCGCTCAGTTCCAATTGGCTGGACCCCAGGAGCAAGCTAACCTACCAGTCAGAGCGTCTGCCCCCTGGTGGTCAGTGCACATCATAGCGAGTGGTTGAGCAGCTTAGCATATCATTAGCATATTACACTTTGATTGGTTGAACGGATGACCAGATGACCGGACACTTAGCATATTAGGTTTTTATTATATAGGACCAGCTTGGGCTGATGTTAACCAGTCTCCATTCCCAGGCCACATCCACGCTAGGAAGAAGCCTGAACCAACCTAGGTGCCATTCACATAGGAAGGCAGAGGTGGCCTTTTATGGGTAAAAGAACAGGAATCCCTGAGTGCCTAGTGGAGAGTGAGGCATCATCTGTCAAGCAAACATGTAAGTGCCTGTTTTGTGCCTACAATCATGTTGGAAACTGGGAGACTCAAAGGAGGAATGAAAACTTGTAGTCCCTGTCTTGAGTGAACTGACAGGTTATCTGAGGCGCTCCGAATTTCAAAATGCCACATCATTCAAACCATAAAGGATAGTTAATGAATCCCTAGTGAAATTGGAAAGCTGGGCAGTAAGTCTCTGTTTCTAGGTGAAAATGTAAAATAAAGTATTCAAGAAAAGATAAGAATCACTGTATCTCTACCCAAAAGAGAAAACCTCTGAGACAATGAAAAATTAAGTAATTAACTAAAACTCTGAGGAAACTTAAGAAGTGGTTGGGGTGGTTCAGAGATTAGGATCCTAGATCTCTCCTGGAATAACAGTACCTGAATCAGTTTTCAACTTGGCTCTTAAATTCACCTTCTTAGGAACCAGTGGTGTGAATGTGATAGTTGAAAATAAGTTGAACTTGAATACACAAATGTAGGGAATAGGAGTACTCTGGTGGGCAGCATAAGTCTTGGAATTAGACAATTCTGGGCTTGAGTGCTTTGCAAAATGCATGACCTTGGACATGATACTTAAATAGCCTTTCTTTGTCTCAGTTTTCTCATTTCTAAAATGAGGGTAGATACAGTAAAATGTTTTATTCATAGAATCGAATTGAGAATTACCTGAGATAATTCACGTGCATCTCAATTGACATGACCTGCCCAATAACCCTTTGCTAACATTAAATTTACTACAGTTAATAATTCCCAGTCATTGATCATGTGATGCTCCTGGCTTGTAGACAGAAGTCCCAGAAAAAGCTTACAGCCATCAAGGGTTCTGCAGAGTAAAATGTAGGATAGACTTGTCAACAGAGCAAGTGTCTAATGCTTCCCCTGAACTATGTGTGTGGACTGAAGAAGTAATAAATGTCTAGTGAGGATGTCAGGACATTAAGGAAAATGCAAGAAGAGAGACGGCTCTGAAGACAAAGGAACTCATGTCATCTCCATTTTGCAATATATTCTAAATTTCTGAGGTCTCCATAATGTGTCCTGTCACAGCTGAAATTAGAAACTATGGCAAACTGAATGAAGTGATCAACTTTTCCAAGTACATGGCTGGAGTAAAATTCAGCTTGATGGTAAAAACAGAATACCCACAATTCCCTCGGAACACTAGGCCTCTGCAGAGCCATCCCCAGATTTGTGTTCTGTGGACAGGGCGCGGCCCAGTGTGGGCTCTACAGGAGGGGCTTTGTCTTGATTTAGCTGGAAATCAGAGCCGAGGTTCTGTCTCTGCACATGCTGGCCCTGCTCGTTCATCTCTCGCAGAAGTCCGTGTGCCACTGTTGTCTGCACGTCAGGGGAGACTGATTGGAGTGCTGGCTGTAAAGACAGCTCAGAAAATCATTGGAAGAAAGGCAGCATCCTTTTCTGGAACAGAATGATGTGCAGTGTCAAAGAACCAAAGATTTAGATGCAATTGAAAGATGGACACACAAAATGTGTAACTGTATCACCGGGGTCTTAGGTTCCAAATCCAGTAAAACTGACCTAGCCTCAGGAGACAGCTACGCAGAGTCACTTCGGGGCCTCATTTCCCTCTCAGTGTGTCCTGGAGGGAAGAGGAGGAGAAATAGCAGGTGTCACTCTGTGGAAGGAGCACCTTGTCCCCCCTATGGCAGGTGACAAATCATCACACAAAGAGAAAGAACAACTTCCGGGTTAAAGGCTGGGCCTTGCCTTCTCCCATGGCATTGTCAGTGAGAGACTGAAGGAGGAGGAGTGGTCCCTCCTTTGTTGTGTGGATACTGTACCCATCAGAGCATCATAAGAAGAAGGCCTATCTTCTTTATCGGGGGTCAGAGTGCACTGGAGAGCTTATGACCCTCTGAGGAAGCCTTCAGCAGTGTCAGCCTCTCTTTCTGGCCATCCCTGGAGAAGGCGCAGGGCGCAGGTGGGGAACAGAATGCAGCTGGTGGTGCAGCTGCCTTGGTGTTGATCTTGTAGTTGGCAAATTGCAACCATAGATGAGAATGCTTGCGAGTATTTGCTCAGCCATTACCTGGCAGGTCCAGTTGGTGTTCCCAACGTCTCTTTCTCCCGTGTTCTCTACAGAAAATGTCCACTTACTGCACCCTGTGAAAGATTTTACAAGGCTGCCATTAAGGAGCTGGGCTCAGGCCAGGGCTTGAAACCTGGCTCCTCTGGTTCGTCTGAGCTCCCTGGGCACCCGATTAAACCTCCCTGGCTCCTTTGTAGATGGATCAGAATTACAATACCTACTCCGTGGGACAATTGTAGAATTAAATTAGATAGTGCGACAGATAACTGGCACGTAGTGTGGCTTCAGAGACACATTATTATAATAAATGATAAACATCACTTTGCATAATAATCATTAACTAGTTCATTTTGACAAGAATTTAGAAATACCCATTTCTTAATGACAGGGGTCATGGTTGGCTGATTTCCTTTCCCTGTTGCAGACAGGGAGTGGCATAGAATTAGGAAAAAAACAAAACAAACAACCTTGTCAATATTCCCAGTGTTTTATTATGAAAACTTTATTTTAATATATTTTATTGATTCTTCACAGAGAGAAAGGGAGAGAGATAGAGAGTTAGAAACATCGATGAAAGAGAGAGACATCGATCAGCTGCCTCCTGCACACCCCCTACTGGGGATGTGCCTGCAACCAAGATACATGCCCTTGACTGGAATCGAACCTGGGACCCTCCAGTCCGCAGGCCGACGCTCTATCCACTGAACCAAACCGATTTCGGCTATTATGAAAACTTTTAAATTCAGTGAAGTTGAATGTTGCAGTGACCATCAGCTGTTCTGTTAATTTTAAAGTATTTGACCATGTATTGGAATTGGAAGCTTCGTTCTTGATCAAGGAAGATCTAAGCCTTGGAACTTGGAAAAGTCAAAGGTGAACTGCCCGGCCTAAACCTGGCTGCAGGTGCTGGGCCAGAGCCCAACATCCACGCTGGAAAGTAGGTTTGTGGAGGAGACAATCCAGGCAAGATAGAAGAAATCAGGAGGGAAATGCCCAGTTATCAGTTGTTAAAGTGTGCATACATTTTTGGGGACACCTTGTGTTTATAAATAAATACACATATTTATATAAACCCTAACATGAATTAATGGCATGCCACTTAGAAAACAGGAGAAAACACACTAAATTTAATTTTTCCTCCCACCTGGCCAGCGTGGCTCAGAAGTTGAGTGTCAACCTATGAACCAGGAAGTCACCTGTTTGATTCCTGGTCAGGGCACATGCCTCGGTTGGGGGCTCAATCCCCAGTAGGGGGTGTGCGGGAGGAGCTGATCAGTGATTGTCTCTCATTAATGTTTCTATCTCTCTCTCCTCCCTTTCTCTCTCTCTCTCTCTAAAAATCAATAAAAACATATTAAAAATGTTTCATTTCCAAGCAAAGCAGAAAGGAATATGGATCCATAATTATTTCCAGGTATAAGTGTAAACATCCCAGCCAGAGGAGCATACCCCACACTCTCAGGACCCATTGTGCTTTTGTATAACAACTACTCAGTGAATGTTCTGGAATTCTGTTGCATGGAGACAGTTTCTATGGAATTAAATCAGCAATCCAGGGTTTGTGGGAATACTCATAATGAGTAAGCAGAAGAAAACACCCCACTCTCCTACTTTCATCACTGGACAAGGTAAAACATTGTAGGTGATGTTAACGTCCACTTAATTCATGGGGCCGTGCGGAGTGTGAATCAATGAGAGAGAGTTTTATAGACTTCCCGACTCCTTCCTGCCGTCAGTGGCCGCCCAGAGCTTCTCCACGGAGCAGCCGTGATAGCATTTCTGCTCTAATTAGACCCTATCAATTTCCTCCCGCAGAGAAATGACCTTGAAACACACAAGCTCTTTCATTGCTTAAAAAATGCTTTCTTGTGAGGCTCCGGGCTCTTCTTCCTTTCTCAGACCCAGCGCCTGGCCAGCAAGGGCATTCTGGAGAATACTCTTCGGAATAAATATGCTGTAAATAATCACATCCAACTTCCACCTCTGGGGAAAATCGGAATTTCTGAGGAAAATGCATGCTTCTGATCTGAACACGGAACATTTTTAAGAAGGAGCCAAAAAGGAGTTATTTTGTCTGCAGTGATTGACCTACTCTCAGTTGCCTCAAAATTGTGAAGCACAACTGGGAATCAGATATGTTCCAAAATGTGGCATTGAAAGGAAATCCACATTTACAGCCAGGATTGAGATAGTCTGACCTCAGTGGATCCAAAGACCAGGATCGACTTGTGACCGATGCTCTGTGAATGATTTTAATTCAAGGAAGAATACATCCATTTATCCAGAAGTCTGATGCTGTGCTATGTTGCTAGAGAGGCATATCGTTCAAATTCTATATAGTTGTAAATGCTAAACATCTGCTAGTCTTCAAAAGAAATCCAAAATAGATCATTTTTGAGGAAGAAAACACCCTAAATTTTCAAATCTTCTTTATCTCTCTAAAATACATAATTGTTCTTCCTTTGTAAGACAAAAGAATAACATGAGACTAGAGACTTTATTGGCCTTATTCATACAAAGTAAAACTTTATTTTCTAAAAAGTTATTTGTATTGATTTCAGACAGGAAGGGGGTGGGGAGAGAGATGATGATGAGAGAGAATCATCGATTGGCTGCCTCCTGCACACCCCCTACCGGGGATCAAGCTCACAACCCAGGCATGTGCCCTGACCTGGAATAAAACAGGTGACCTCCTGGGTCATAGGTCGACACTCAACCACTGAGCCATGCAGACAGGGAAAAACTTTATTTTTTATCGATGGATCAATAGAATGGCTGGTTTCAGAGCACACTTTGCTTAGGTTTTATGTTGTTTAACACTATATGTGGCTATAGAAAATCATTCTTTTAAAAAAACCCAAGGACAACTCATATCCCATCTTCAAGAAGGGACAGTGGCACCTTGTTCTTCCCCTGGCTGAGGAGGAAGGTGAGGACAATAGGCCCACTTAGTTAACTATGGGATAAGCAAAGTTACAAAGGATTGTTCAGTTATCAAATTAACTTAAAGTTCGGTCTTGCTCACATGCTACTATGAGTTGGGCTCCTCCCGGGTAGAGTTTGTTAACTTGTAATGTGTGCAGGGCTCATCTGAGGACGCTGGGCAATGAACATGTGGTCCACTAGTATGGGTGGGCTGAGAGGGTGCACGTCTAATGAGTGGCCAGGTTGTCCCCATACAGCTCCGGAACTGGGCTCAGAGGGGCACGATGGACATGGTTGTCCACTGAGCATCATGTCTCAAGTAAATTCGACCACAGAACTCACCACAATTTTGGTGGACACAAACGATCCCCAGTACACAGCCTGGGGACTAGCCATCCATCTCATCTCCTAGTTGAGTCATGAAGCTAACAACCCACCTTACACCATGTCCAGGGAGATGGTGAGTGTTGGTCTAATTCTGTGAACCCATTTTATTCCCAATTAGCAGAATCTGGATGAATGAGGTGTTCTGTGTAGTTAACTAATGACAGGTCGATGAGAAACAGCACAGGGTTAGCGAGATAATTTTATCTTTTATTTTGTTTAAACTAGTGGGGTTTTTCCCTCTTTTCTGTCAGCTAGAAAGAGTTAAGCTCTGTGGAGAGCTCATTCTTTTCTCAGATGGAAAATAAATAACTAGTATTCCTCAGGGCAGAAACTAAACTCTAACAAGGAGAACGAAAGGACAGATTCCCACGTTCTCATCTGTGTGGGCATCTCATAGATCCCCAGGGACTTCACTTCTTCCGGGCAACTTTAATTGGCCTCTCTCAGAAAGTCTTTTCTCCTCACCTGGAAAGGAAGTCGGATCTTGGGGAAAAAAAGGGAGAAATTTTTAAAAAGAAAGGGTGGCGGGGGGTGGGGAAGAAAGAGGAAATAGAGAAAAAGTAGGGGAGGGGAGACAGACAGAGATCGCCTCTTGCCAAGGGTTCTCAACCTGTGGGTCACGAACAATGAAAATACATCCTGCATATCAGATATTTACATTATGATTCATAACAGTAGCAACATTACAGTTATGAAGTAGCACTGAAAATACTTTTATGGTTGGGTCACAACATGAGGAACTGTATAAAGGGTCGCGGCATTAGGAAGGTTGAGAACCACTGAAGGGGATGTGTAATGACTGCTTCCTGGAGCCTCAGGATTACTTTACCTGAGCACAGGAGGATTAGCTTGGGGGTCTCTCAGCAAGACTCAGGTGAGATAAGGAAGGTGTGGAGAGGGCGTCATACATTTGGCCTTGTGAGAGGATGGGTGCCGTGTGTGTATTTTATGGGTGATGTTTCCAAGAATTCCTCTGCTGCTTGCTACTCAGCAGAGCCCACAGGGAGCCCTAGGATCTCAGCTGACATCACCAGGCTCATTGACTTCTCCTTTGTTCTTGTAACTATAAAAAGGCAAGAAAGAGAAAATTGAGCATCAGAGAGAAGAGATCAAGTTGCCATTCTTAGACTGTGTAGGGATGCTCAGTGAGTGTCTTGCCTAGTACAAATAAGTTTGATCATTCATGAAATAATGGTCTAGAGCAGAGGTTCCCAACACTGGCCACAGAGTAAGATTCCCCAGGAGTTTTTAAAGTTCCTGATGCTCAGAATCCGTGAGGATGGCCCTCCCCCACCAGGCACCCGTGCTTTTTAACACCCCTCCTCTCTCTCCCAAATGCATTCCCTCACCAGGGCCCAGCGTCATTCACTTCCCCAGCAGGTCTCTCCTCCTCATTCTAGCTGAAATTTACTCTTTTTAAAAACTACATTTTATTGGGGTGACATTGGTCAACATGAACATATAGGTTTCATGTGTGGATTTCTAAGTTATAAAATCTGCACATAGCACCATGTGCCCACCACCCAGAGTCAGATCTTCTCCTGTCATCTCATATTAGACCCCCCCCTTCTCCTCCTACCCTCTTCCCTCTGGCAACCACCACACTGCTGTTTGTGTTCATAAGTTTCAGTTTTATATCCCAATGAGTGAAGTCATATGGTTCTTAGCTTTTTCTCACTGACCTGTTTCACTTCGCATAATGTTTGTTCCCAAGGTCCATCCCTATTGTTGCAAATGGCGCTATTTCATCCTTTCTTTTGGCTGAGTAGTATTCCGTTGTGTATATGGAGCATATCGTCTTTATCCAGCCCTCTACCGCAGGACACTTTGGTCGCTTCCATGTCTTGGCCCCCGTGAATAATGCTGCAATGAACATAGGATGCATATATCTTTGCTTGTTATTCTGACTCCGTTGAATGGCTCCTTACATACTGCTGTCCTGGGTGAGGCTGTCCTCTTTATGAGGGTGCCTTCCCCAGCACTGAGTATAGGCATTCGAGAGCGTGTCTGCCCCCCTTCAATGCCCCCAGGGGCTCCCCCTGCACACACAGATGATTGGCAGATAGCTCTGTGCAATGACCTAGGAGGTGGCATTGACAACCAGGTGGGTGACATTCAGATTGTCCTGTCCCATGTAGTGGGCTAGCTCCCTTCACACATTGGATGGTGGGCTCAGCAGGAGAGGGGCTGGTCTTCAAGATCAGCTTTCCCTTCCCCCAGCATTTTCTCCAAGGACAGGAGCAGACAACTCGAGGGGCTTGGGGTAGGGGAGGAGATCTTTTCTCAATACCAGTAATAATTCCTAAAAAACAAGTACAGTTAAGGGCCTGATGTACAAACAACCCCAGAGGGCTGGGTAACATAATACAACCCACTTAGCCTCTTCCACCCATGACTCCCTCCGTGGACTGGGAAAGAATTGATCACAAGTCTAGTTCCAGCCTCTCTACTAGTTTCCTGTCACTGTGACGAATTTACTCACCTCGGTGGACTTTCTTTTCTCTGCTGTTCGATGAGGAATGTGACTAAGCAAGTCCAGCCTCCTCCAGTGGCTCCTCCGAGTCCCTACTAATGGACCAGGCACCGCAAGGACATGGACAGGAGCAGGTCACACCAGCTCCACACCTTTCTCTCACCTGCACCTGCCCTGCTCCGCCCCCGCCTCATTGGCCAGCATCACTGTGGCCTTTTTCTCATTTTTCTGCACAAAGCTGAGGCAAGACCAGTGGTGACTGGCACTGACTTGAAAGTGATGGGGTATGTGACTGAGGTCCAGGATGCTGAGATGTGGGAGCAAGTGCTTAAGTGAAATCACTTTGACACCCACTGGTGGTCATTTTCCCCCGAAAAACCTGGTCTACCTTGAAGCTTCTCTCTGGTATCGACCTCCAGGTCACCCCACGGCCATCAGCCCTTGGCAGGAGAACATGGCCACGGTAACTAACACATTAGGGAGCCACCAGGGAGATGACCTTGGCCATGTGGGTGGCACTCCAAGCTCAATTCCATCTCCTGTTACTATGGTAACTCATTAGAACTCTGTGATCTCAGAACTCAGAGCAAATCTAATGATGTGGATCATAGAGGACCCTTTCCTGTGATACCTACCCCAAAATTATTCTGCTTGGACTTTAGCTTCCCTGCTGTAAACTTCAGACGGATGAGCTATTGAACAATAAGACATTTGTTAAGAGCCTGGGCTGCGTGTCTCAGGGGTTGAGTCTCAACCTATGAACCAGGAGGTCACAGTTTGATGCCTGGTCAGGGCACATACCTGGGTTTCGGTCTTGATCCCCAGTGGGGAGTGTGCAGGAAGCAGCCAATCAGTGTTGTTTCTTTCTCATCAGTGTTTCTCGCTCTCACTCTCTCTTCCTCTTTCTCTAAAAATCAATAAAAACCTTTTTTAAAAAGATGACTGTTAAGATGCTGCTGGCCTGGGTGTCACCATGGAAACCCTCAAAACACGGATTATGAAGATAAACAACTCTGAGTTAATTTCCTCCCAGGCTTGTGGCATTTGGGTTCATTGATTCATCTGCTGAGGTGTCTTTCAGAGGAAATGCTGTCAGGGACACGGAACCATTTCTCATGATTCATTTGGAGTAGAATTCAGAACAAGTCGGCCTCGAGTTACTCAAGTAAGAAAAGCTAGCAAACAGAATAGCACAAAGACGGAGACATCTTTGCTAAACTATAATCCTGCATGACTTGGAGATGGGACCATGCAGCATGCCACAAGAAAGGCCTCAGGGCGACCATGGTCCTGGCATGATGGTGCGATTCCTGCAGGTGATGAGTGGTCCTCCCCTCCCTCCTCATTAAATAGCAGGTAAGGCTCACTGTACACTGTGAGGCTAAATCTAGCTGCAGAAGAGACCGTCTATCTTGTACTTAAACCATATGAAAAATAATCAGTGGCAATGATTTCAAGGTTTAGGCATGAGCGATACTTTAAAAACACAGCGAGCCCCTTTTAAGAACTGAGAAGTTGTCAGGTGGAATATAGCTGATGTGTAAGGAAAGGAGGGAGCTGGGGACCTGGAAAGCCATGGGGTGTAGCTGGATGCCTTGAATCTGCCCTCTTGCAGTTAAACCTGCAACCGTCCTGAGTAGAGAGATGCCTGGTCTCTTCTCCAAGTTCTCCAGTCTCAGCATCCTCATTTCATCATCCTTGCCCAGGGTCTAATCACCTCGACAGTCTACGAGTTCTTCCACAATCCCACAGCAATCTCTCCTGCAGCCCGTTTTTCTTGAGTGGCTTTAGGGGAATGCAGACCAGGTTTGGTGCCTTCTCTTAAGCCTGGCTTTCTGTGTGTCATAGGATCTCACTACCATTCTCTCCTGTATTGAACACCAAGGAGGTGTTTCTGGGTCCTTTGGAATTACTTTTTTCCCTGACCATGAATTTCTGAATAGAAAACAGCTGCCTATGGATTTTCAACCCCAGGGAATATAACAGCGGCCACATTTGTCCCAAACTTGCAATGTAGGAGTCACATCTCATATGTTATTTCATTAGATCTACCACATCAACCCTGCTAATTAGGCAGAGAAGGAAATCCACTGATAGTTTCAGGAGTCTGTAAACTAAGTGTTTCTGAGGATAAACAACTAGGAGATAGAGCCCAGCGGAAAATATCGGGCCCCTGGCACACAGAGCCTCTGTCTCGCCATATTTCAGGTGTTTTTGTTTGTTTTATTTGTTTGTTTTTTTTAAATTTTTATTGATTTCAGAGAGAGGAAGGGAGAGAAATAGAAATAGCAGTAATGAGTGATAATCATCAATCAGCTGCCTCCTGCCCACCCCCGTACTGGGGATTGATCCCACAATCCAGGCGTGTGCCCTGACAGGGAATTGAACCATGACCTCCTGGTTCATGGCCAACGCTCAACAACTGAGCCACACTGACCAGGCTATTTCAGGTTTTTTCACCTGCTATTTCATGTGCTCATCAGAGACTACTATGTACATTTTATAGTTAGCAAATCGACTTTATTGTTTCTATAGTCCATGTCTCTCCAAAAGCCATGTAGCTGGTCAGTGGCAGAGCTGGGATTTGAGCTTAAGTTTCTGCAATTCCTTTGAATAGCTCATCTTTCTGGATATTTATTCTT
>NW_006295816.1:4658042-4673302 GCF_000327345.1 Myotis davidii
GTCTGAAATAAAAACTTCTCACTTTTAACTTCTTAGCTTTTACAAGTACTCAGTCTAAAGCCGCAGGAAACTCTCTTTCTTGGCTATAAAGGACTGTGGATGGAT
The DNA here is from genome assembly GCF_000327345.1 of Myotis davidii. NCBI lineage: Eukaryota > Metazoa > Chordata > Mammalia > Chiroptera > Vespertilionidae > Myotis > Myotis davidii. The sequence goes on from NW_006295816.1 coordinate 4,658,148, forward strand.
TTTCTTTCTTTTTGCAGAAGTATGAGAATACCTTCACTTCTTGTTTTGAAAGGCTGTTGAAAGGTATCTGCTCAGAACAGTGCGTCCAGGTTTAAGGATTCTGGATTCCAGCTCAGCTTTGCCGTTGGGTGTGTTATGATGGTGTCATGTCGGGAGTCTCGATTCCCTTGCAACTATGGCTGTGTTTGTCCCCCCGAGTCATGTATAAAAAAACAGCTCCCAGTCAATGGTATCAGAAGGTGGGGCTGTGGGAGGTAATCAGGTCCTGAGTGAGGAGCCCTGTGCTGAGATTAGTGCGTGGAAGGGCGACCCCACAGAGGCGACAGCAAAAAGACAGAGTTCTACATTGGGGAGGGCTCTCACCAAAAACAAAATATACTTCAGCCTTGACCTTGGACTTTCCAGCTTCCAGAACTGTGAGAAACAAATCTCTGTTGTTTATTAGCTGCCCACTCTAAGGTAATTTTAAATAGCAGTCCAAATGAACTAGGGCATTTTGCCAAACACCAATTATTTTTCTGTTAACAGGGTTGTGTGAATCAGATAAGAGAGACCGAATGGAAAACACTGTGAAAATCCAGGTGTTGCCCTCTCCCAACAGAGACTTTTGTAAATATAAACCACTTTCTTACCATTCTTTTACTTACAAGGCTTTCTGTAGTTTTAAACACACACATACAGTTGATTGAGCAACTCTGTGCCCATTTCCTTCTGTGAGTTCCCTCACTCAATGCCGCCATGGTCTGGAGAACTCATACACAGTTGTCAAGACCCGCGTCAAATGTTTCCTCATCTGAGAACAACATGTATGTTCTCAGATTGAGACGTCACGGCCTTTGTCTATGACCTCATCTCCGGCGGGAGGTTTCCCTGGGGCTGAAGGCCTGTGGGTGACAGTGACCATCTGCTTCTTGTGCCATACAGGTCGGTCCCCTTCCCCTCAAATCCGGCATCAGACGTGGAGTCTTGATGGTACAGGAGCTCGTGAGGGGCCTCCATAGCCTGGCTGAGTCCTGTCCCCAGGGGCAGTCATTCAGATTACTTACCCCATCCCTGTCCTCCAGGAAACTATTGGGAGAGAGGACTGATAGTTCCCCTTACTGAGTCCACACCCTCATCATCACAATCAAATGACACAGCCAGTATGCTCCCCATAGCCCTGCCCACCCAGCTTGCAACTGACCTCCCATCACCTCCCAGCCCCTCAGAGGGGCTTCCACCCCTTAGGCACCAACAGGCTCACGCGGGACTCTCACAGGTAAGGCATGCCTGGTGTGCTCAGTTGGACTTCGATTCAAAACATTTTTTAAAAAAATATGTTTTTATAGATTTCAAAGAGGAAGGGGGAGGGAGAGAGAGATAATGAGAATCATTGATTGGCTGCCTCCTGCACACCTCACACTGGGGATGGAGCCCGCAACCGGGGCACGTGCCCTGACTGGTAATCAAACTGTGACTTCCTGGTTTATAGGTCGATGTTCAACCACTGAGCCACACCAGCTGGGCTGGAATGGAATCTTGACTCTTCTGTACACTTTTGTAAAACTTTGAATAAGGTGACCACTTGAAGTCTCTGTTTCCACATCTTAACATGGGGATAAGAACACTAGTGCGTGTGCTAAGATTTACATATATCCTTACAGAGGGCACAGGACATAATAATTATCTCACGAATGTGAATTGTTAGTACCGGCTTTGCAGTTGGACAACTGTGAACTTGAGGTTTCATTCTGACACCCCCAATAACCAACTGCCTTCAACTTCCATGTGCGTGTGCACGTGTGTGCACATGCGCGCCACCAGTTTGGCTGCGTGGTTTGAGTCCCGCCCATCACACTACTGCTGAATGCCTTTGGGAAACGTCACCTTGTTCTGTGAATGTAAGGTGGTGACAGGATAACAGTCTCATCTGGGGATCCTGGGAAGACGCACTGTAACGGGAGTTCCTAGAGATGCGCGTACTGGGCTCTGAATGGCGCCGCTCACCATCTGTTCTGTCTATCGCGACCCCTGACCTTCCCCAGTTCTTGCTCATGTTCTTCTTCACAGAGAGATGGCTCTTCAGGTCTTGAGGTTAATACCTTGGAGAAGGGAGAGAAGCGTGGGGTCTTTCCTGACAAGGAGGCAGGCTGCCTTCAGGCACTGGTCTTCCCGGCCCCCATGACCTCCCCACCCCAATTCCCTAAATCCCCTGACTCTGCACAGACTCAGTTGTTCCTGAGCCTCCTTCCCCTGGAAAGGGCTTCTCCTGAAATGAAGCCGCCATCTGTGAGCCATACCAGACACGGGAGATCCTGGGCCGTGTTTCAAAGGAAAAGGCCCCTTTTGTTAGAAACAGATGAAAGGAAAGATCATCTCGTGAGATGGGGACAGTCGGGAGGCTCTGAAGGTGGCGTGTTTATTTGGGATTTAAAACCCGTCTACTTCCAGGAGTGAAGGTGGCGGCCGCCGGGGCCAGCGTCGCTTTCTTGTAATACTTGTTGGACGGGAATGAGAAGTTCATCTTCACAGATAAAGTTAAGCTGATTACAGAAACGACCTATCAAAAATCAATACCATAAAACCATTCCCTTAGTATCTGTGCTGTCACTCCAGGATCATAAGTAATATTTATGGGCTCAAACGTTGGCATTTTCAGGAAATGAGATGCAGAATGTTCGTGCAGGCACAGCCCCCTGTGGTTGCCGGGTTTTGATGATTAAAGCCAGCTGCTAATGAGGCCAAGGTCATGGCTCCCTCCCTGCATCACCCAATTACCTCTCCTCTCCTCCTCTGCTCTGCGGCTATGGATGAACCCTAGTCCTGCAGCAGCAGCCATCCTGTGACATGCCGGGTCACTGAGGTTCAGAGTCCTAGACCACGGGAAATGCACCCCCACTGAGGACGAGTGCTTCCACTGTGGACGGGCACCCCAGTGACGGCACGCCCCCACTGATGATGGGCACCCCACAAAAGATGAAAACACAACTGAGGATGGGCACCCCACTGAGGATGAGTACCCCCAAGTGCATGGTGTGATGGCTGGGTTTTCCATGAAAAATGAGCACATGCACAGAAATGCTTTCTTATACACTTGTGTGACACACACACACACACACACACACACATAGGCAGGATGACCCAGAGGAATGACTCAGGGGAAAAACTCAACCTGTGCCTTGGGAGCAAGTCAGGTCCAGTCTGGCTTTGACGCATGCCAGCAGCAAGGCCTTAGGTGGGCAACTCACCTCAGTTTTCAAAACTACAAAAATGAACAAATGCTTTCTTATACACTTGTGTGACACACACGCACACACACACACACCGAGAGGCAGGATGACCCAGAGGAATGACTCAGGGGAAAAACTCAACCTGTGCCTTGGGAGCAAGTCAGGTCCAGTCTGGCTTTGACGCATGCCAGCAGCAAGGCCTTAGGTGGGCAACTCACCTCAGTTTTCAAAACTACAAAAATGAAAAATGAACAGGATGTTTACCTTCCAGGGATGCGGGGCACTCAAAGACCTAATACCTGTGAAGCACTTACACAGGCACACCGACGTGAACAGGTGTGAGCTGCCATGGGGACAGGGCGTCTCCAGGGAACACTGGTCCTGATGCCCTTGTCCCTGTGTGGACTCTGCCTGCACTTATGTCTGAACCGTGTCCAGATGTGAGCTGATGGGGGTGGGGGTTGGGACAGTCCCTCGGGAAAGAGAGTCTCAGCACTGAGGACACAGGGGCTCCCAGCCTGCCTGGCCCCTCCTGGGAACCGCCCACACTCCCAGTGACAGAGCCTGGGGACCTGGGATGTCTGCTCATGGGGCATTGCCCCCAGGGCTTTGGAGGGCATGATTCAGTGCAGTTATTGTCACTTTCCTGCATATGATGTTTATTGTGATCAGATCATTGTGGAACGGCTGGATCAGAGCAAGTAGAAAGTTCCTCTGATGAGACTTCCAGTTTTCCATCGATGGATAACGCGCCAGGGAAACTCCTACAGGAAATTGACTGCGGAGGGCTCCTGTGGGGAAGGACCTCCTGGCGTTCATATTCCACAGATCAAATTTGTTGGTGTGTTCAGACAAGTGAAATCAGTGAATCCCTCTATCTCTCTCCCTCTTTCAATTTTGAGTCCCGGAGAGAAGGGCCTGACAGGAGGAATCTCTGCCAACAGAGTGGGTTCTGGGGCAGACAGTCTTATGACTAATTTAGTGCTAGACTCGCTTAGCAGATGAAAATTCAATGAAAATTTAACAGAGCCGCTGTCCCTCATGCACCGACTCCATGAGCCCTGACTGTGGGCCTCTGGTTTGAACTGAATTATCTTCTCACCGAGATAATTGGGTTGTGGCCTCGGGGCCCAGGGAGATGCCCCTGTTCTTTACCGTGACCTGCCCAGGGCTCAGGGCCACTGGCTACATTGCTTCTCCTGGTAGAACTAATGGCAGGCCAGGGGCGCGACAAGGCGATGCTTGTCTTCACTCGTGTGGCGCTTTAACCCCATGTGGACTCTGCCTTCTGTGTGCAGTTTTCATCGTGGGCTTTCTGTGGAAGGGACAGGACAGGAAGGATGGCACTTGTCCAATATGAAAATCAGACACAACCCCAAAACAACAGAGAGAGAGCTGTAAGCTCCTACATCCTGAGGCGTTATTCCAGGTTTTTCCTCTCAATGTGCACTTCCTGTTGGAATCCTTGTATGTTTTATTGAACTGGTTTCATATGATTCTCTAGTAAAGAAAATTCCATTGTCAAATAAAATGTGGCAGTGATTCATAGATATCATGGATGTCCCTCAGGAACCACAATCCACAGTATAATACTGAAGGCTCTGAAAAGTCCTGCCACAAAGGAGCCTTCACCAGGAGGTCCGAAGAAGAAATGTGCTCATGTCCCAGCCTCTGTTCTCTGGACGCTCTCTCCCTAGGCTTCTCCATCCAGTAAATAACCAACTATGGCAGGGGTCCAGTACCCTGGTGAGCCAGTCCACTGGCAATTCCTGACATGTCCACACCTGTCCAGCTCCCACTACCAACCCAGCTGGCCACTGTCACCTGTGCCAGGGACAGCTCCTAGAACTTGGGCTGTATGGGCCTGCTGCCAGCCCATCTACCACACAGGAGTCCAAAGAACCTTCTCAACACGTGCATCATATTTAAAGCTTGAAACCACATTCCTTCTCATGACCCAAAAGTCCTTGTCTCCAACTCCCCTTGCAGACTGAGTTTATAGCCTCCTCCTGCCCATCCTTCGTCTACACTGACCTTCCTGCCCACCCTCCATCAGTGGCATTGACCTTCTTGGAGTAGCCAGAGCACAGTGAGCGCCCTCCCGCCTTGAGACATTTGCAGACCCCCTTTTTCAGGGTCAGTGAGGATGGAAAAGTTCCTAAGATGCGTCTGATCACCCCATCGAGTGCTGGCCTTGCTCTGTTCTCTGTCACAGCCCTTCCTCATTTCCTTGCCGCATCGCCACAGCTTGTAATTATTATTATTGCTGGGTTTTGGTGGGTGTGGGGAAGGCTGGCAGGTTTATTTCCTGCCTGTCCCTTGGCAAGATGTTTCTCCTCTTCACTGTGTGTGTGTGTAGCCAAGCACAATGTATAGAACATGGTGAATAATAGGTATTTCTTGAATGTTTGATAACTTATAAATGTAGGTTAGCGAGTGGTTGCAATGTTTCTGATCTCAATGTAAACAGAAAGATGTATTTTTAAAAGATAAAGGACATAATTTTTTAAAATTTTAATACTATTTTTATTTTATATCATGCTACATTAAATACTCCATTAGGAAAGCTAAAATGAAGGTTTATGTAAATATGAGGTAATATGCTATAAAAACATTAATATTTATTACTGAGCTTTCAAAAACATAGGGTAAAAATAGGAATTAACATAATTGAATAACAGCAAGAAGCCAGTCCTACCACCTAATTTGAAAACCATGATTGGTGTTCTAACTACAGCACTAACTAATGTCATTTAAATCAGCAAGTTCAGAGACAGCCAGGCGGTGCTCTTTATAATGGGTTATATTTCAGAATTTATTGATTTCTTCCTAGAATTTATTTTATGTGTTCTTTAGAACAACCTGTGAGGTATATGGAGAATATATTTCATTCTTATTTTAGATATGAAAAAACTGAAGGCAGAACAGCGAATAATCTTGCTTAAGCTCATCGGACTAGAGATTGCTGGTTCAGTGGTCTTTCCATTATAAAATATTGAAATATTCTGTTCAAGTACATCCCACCAGGTATAACAGGTGTCAAGGCTCAAGTGCCCGAAGAAGCAGGAGAAGCAGGTGGAGTGTGGGTGCTGGGAGGGGAGTGCGGTAAAGGGACTAGCTCATTGTTTAGTGCCTCAAAGGAAGGCGGGCCCAGGATTTCCCAAGAAGAGCTGGATTCACTTTAATAAGTCTCCTCACTTCTAAACTTTGATAACTATTTCAATCTTCAAATAGACACCAGCAACAACCAGTCTGTCTGTGGTTGGCTGTGACCTTGGGCTGAAAGTCTGCAACCCTTTAATGCCAAATAAGTATTTTTTTTTTCTGAAAATTTCAATAGATCACCAGGTATTCAGAACTTTGGGAAGCAAACAGACTGGAGCTCACGATGTGGACCCTAAGGGGAAGCTGTCATAACTGTGCCGTATCTGCCAGCTACAAATGCTCTCCTGGCTGAATATGTGGACTTAATATTGCATCCTGACAGGATGATTACACTTTGTTATGGTTCATGGTCCAGAGAACGGAGTTTAGTTAATTTGGCTTCAGGGATAATAATTGCCAGTTAGACCTGGGAGTGATCCCTGGGGCTTCCTGGTGCCATGGCGTTGCTCTCCTGTCTGGTGGTAGCCATAGGTGGCAGGTTCTTCAAATTGTCTGCAGTTTGAACTCACTCTTCAGCAAGCCTCTGTGTAAGTGATTCCTAGCCTTGCTCAAAATAACACAAGCCCCGTCCTTGCGTGGAAGTGTCTCTTTCCAAACGTCTGAAAGCTGGACTCTCTTAAGAACTTAGAAGGATGTGAATAGTTCCCTATGTGTTTGCGAATCTAAATGTAACATATTTAGGATGACAACACTTTTACTTTTAAGCAGATAGGAGGACGATCTGATTTAGAAGGCCTGTAATATATTCAATCCTGCTTTGCTGTCAACAAAAATAGGCTTACATTAATCTGCTCAAAGCTGGTATGGGGGATTTTATAACTGCACACTTAAAGGTAATAAAAGTTGCCTACATTCATTATTGTTGCTATCAGAAGCCCTGGAGAATACTTGAGATTTGTTATGAGTAAATATCGTTTGAGGAAGAAATTCTGTTGCTATGACATTTACCTCACAAGCCGGAAACAGCCTCCGTCTAGTCGATGAAGCGATGTGGGTTTACTCATGTTTGAATTAATGTTGTTTAGTCCACGCAGGCTGTTATGAATTTACCTCAGACTTCAGTATCTCAAAATCATTACCTTTTAAACTGTCTAATTACTGTTTTCCTCCTGGCATAGTCTCTGGCTCTGATCACTAATGCACGCTTTTCAAAGTAGCATTGTGAAAAGTCAATACGCTTCTGGGAAAAAGTCATCATCATAAAAAGTATTGAACTTATGAAATGCTTTTCATGTACGAAGTGATTTACAAACATTCATTAATTACCATCCAAGAGTAGGTCCCTACACAGGACTGAGTTCTGTTCCAGGAATGAGCGTCAAGTGTGTGAGGACCTGGGCCCGGCGCACTCCCTGGTCTGTGGGGCTGGGGAATGGCTCAGTATATGATGTGGCATCTATTTTCTTTCCCACTGAGCTGTGATCACTTCTCCCCTGATCTCACACTGGACCAGACAAGCTTCTTCTAAGGTATAAATAACAAGGTGGTGGTAGATGTTTTTAAAAATAGGAGAATGATTTAGTATTTCTGCTGTTTTCTTAAAAATGACTGCTTTCCATATTACTCTTCAGATTACTTTCAAGAACATATCATTTCACCAAAATCTGGAGATTAGTTTAGCTTATTATTTTAGTCAGGTTTATAAAAGAAAAATACTTATTTAACTGAGGACACGAAGGAAAAACAAATTGTCCCACCAGTTGGCCGAATAAATCAGTTCAGAAAGCAAAACGTGTGTTTTAAGCATCATATTTTCTGCCCAGGACTGCAGCAAGCACTAGCAAGAGCGGGAATATTAAAAATAATGAGGAAAACCAATTTGCTTTTTTATGAAAATTATTTTGCTATAAAGACATGAAAGCAAGCCTAATAGCTACTATACATAATTTTATGAAAGAACACACATTTAATAGAAAAAGTAGAAGGCAAATAATCTCCAAATTTTAAGATAATAAAAAATTCAGGACTTTGATATTCTTTTCTCATTGTTATCTTAATTTCATTGCTAGCTTGATATAAAAGGTAAATGGGATTTCCTGGAGCTGTGGTTGTATTGATGCATGTAAACACTGATTCTGTCAACTCAGATGCTGCTATTCACACAATCCATGTAAGATCTTGACAAACTGCACTCGGGAAACTTAGAGCCAAACTCATTAATTTGATGGTAATGAGATATAAAAAACTAAACAGCAGTGAAATTCAGACTTTTGACTCTCTCAGAAGATAAATTTTAAATAAGAATAAGTACCTTCTAAGGTTTAATTAACCAGATTGTAGAGTAAGTCATCCTCCTGATTTCAAAAGCATTAAATTGATTCATATAAAGGAACCAACTCTGTTAAAATTGAACTCAGGAAGTAAACTAGTATTTATTGTCAACTCTGTTTCATTAAAGAGTGGACATTTTACCACAAAAAGCAGAAGAAAGTCATAATCTACCACATATTTTGTAAATTATTTATTATTGAAATCTCACCCCCCTGTCCAAATTTTTCTCATTTTTTCATTGAACATTGAAAACTTTATCACAGGTGTGCATATGGGGAATGTATAGAAGTGGACATCCCAAATGGAGTATAGACAGTAGGGATAGGGGAGGGGGGGGAGAGAGAGAGAGAGAGAGAGAGAGAGAGAGAGAGAGAGAGAGAGAGAGAAAAGGACTTGGTCAATGAAAGGCTCCCTAGAAACCTCCCTAAATATGGAGGAGTACATACATTACACAGGATAGTCTCCCAACCTGGCTTCATTCTTCAGTGACCTAGCATCAGGAATAGGGGAACCACTCATTTTCCTTGAAGCTGCTTTGGATTTTGACAAAACGTAGGTTGACAGTTTTTACTATCTATTGGGCACTTAAGAAAGTGTAGTAACTAATTTCATTAGGTTAATTCGTAGATGAGAGGGTTTCTTTCTGTTTACCACTTACTGTGTTCCGCAGGGCATGATAAAAACTCATGTGCACTATGTCCCTGAGTCCTGAGGGTCTGACACGGGGATGTTAGCGGAGGTGCTAGAGGCCTCCCTAACAGTGGAGTTGCACGTCAGTTGAGAAAGATGCATGCTCTTCACTGTTAAGGCCAAACTGTGTTTAGAAAAGTTTAGTATGGATTGATGAACGTATAAATAACGTTAGATATTGAGTAATAGAGTTTTAATGCTCAAGTAATTATGAATGAAAGCCACCTGAAAATGTAGAAGAGTGATAGATAAAAACTGGCTCAGCTTTTGGACTCGTACACACAAATGACTGTATTTAATTCACCTGATCAGTAGAAACAAAAATCTCAGACAATTCAGCCCCCACTCTCTAGTTTGGGGTAGGGGAAGGACACAAATCTTGTCTCTCCCCAAGTTGAGGAAACATTTAGACCGTGAGCTCCTCGGATCCACACCAATGTCTTGGGCAGGCGGCTGGTACCCCCAGTATTTGTGTCGCTTATTCATTTTGCTCCATCAGCTGTCAGGGTGTGCACAGAAGGCTGGTCAGTCTGACTGTGTGAGTCAAGCTCAGGCAGGACAAGGTCACAGCTCTGACAAGTCACTGTCCATCTGCTGCTGACAATGCCGTGTACTGTGAACAGCTCTGAAGTACTTAGAAATAAAAATGAGAAAATCCAATTGTGAGGATTGTGAGATTCGAGGGTGGTGAGGAGAGTTTGCGTATTCTCAACGTGATGAAGAGGTCACACCATGTTATCAAGGCAACACTACTGGAACCCTGTCTCACCACTAGCTCCCAGGACATAACACCTGCTGGGCTGAGAGTCAGAACAGCCTGAGGGCAGGACCTTCCTCCAGGCTCTCCAGGAAGGAAGCAGATGGCCTCACAGATGGCCCAGCCCACTTGTAACCTGCCCTCTTCCATGCTGTTTGACCCCGAAAACTGGACTCCAGGCTGAAGTAGGTCCATCCCAGCAAGGAGTCAACCCCAAATCTCTTTCTCAGCCTTGGCCAGTGTAGGGATTATTTTTAGAGCTGGACAGAACATTGGCAAAGAAACAGCCGGACCAAAATGTCAAAAACCCGCTTAAATCATGCCGTTCCCATATTTATTTCTTGTACAAAATGAAGGCCACATCCATTGCTAACAACTCATAATAATTTCCTAAGATCTGTTCATGCAGCCTTTTCCTTGGCAGAACACAGAATTGTTTGAAAAAATAAACTTTACTATGAAGAATAGCTTACTGTGTTCCAGAGTTTATAGAATATTTTAGGTGGGTGTTTACTTCCCTTTTCTTTTTCTTTGCCATAAGGCCCTTCTGCCATGATTAATACTGAACCTCCTAAAGCTGTGTTGGGAAGATCATGTATATGGATTTATTATTGGGTCCAACTATTTCTTGTCTCCACTTGATTCAGAGATCGGAGCATATCACCCGTGGATTGCTTACATTTTAAATCATCCCAACCGTACGCACAGCCTCTTATTTTATTTCTGAGTGGGGTGAAAACTTTGAATACTGAAGCAAATTGCCAAGAGCCAGTAAAAAAATGGACATTTTAGCTCTGATAGCTGCAATCTATTTCCTATTTATCTTCCTCATCAAGGGGACTTATTTATACTCTTCATATAAGTCATTTAAAAGCCACAGCAGTTAGAAGTCCACAGATTAATTTGGCACCTCCTGAACGTGTGTAATCATGTGCAAACTTTAAAATTCAAAAGGGTTTAAATTGCTTTATTACTGTACCATAGATATTTACAAGCTCTTAATAATATACTTTTTTTTTCCTTTCCAAACAAGTCTGTATTAAGAATGCATCTGGGGCTGGGGCTGGAGAGGGTATTTACAGAATGATTTGCCTTCAGAAGCCTCACAAGATTTATGGATTCATTCATCGTTCAAGTGGCTGAATAGTAAAACAGTAAAAAATCATGACAACAGACAGGAAGTGGATGCTGGGTTCCCAAACTGGGACTCCTCTGGAACTCAAACCTGAAGAAAACAAAAAGAAAACACAATCTCCTGAGAATAAGTAAAAATCCTTGTTAGCTTCATTCTTCCTGACCCAAATGCATACAATCATCTCTCTCCAATAGTGTATTTTACAACAAACACTTGTTTCATTTACATTATGTTTCACTGTAGGAAGAGCCCTATGCTCTGTCCCAGGATGTCGCTGTTTTCAATGCAAAAATGAACCGATGAAATGCCCAAATTGGTCGAGTCTGACCCCACCGAAGATGAGGACTGGCCAACGTGTGGTGGCAGACACAGCTTCAGGCAGACGGGTGAGCGATTCCTCCACAGCAGAAAGAATACATCATTGTTCCACGCTCTGTCTGCCTAGTGTTACCTGCTGAGAACACTATACTGAGAGGGTCTGTGGCTCAGCCCAGCATAAATGCGGTGATTGATTGGTGATGTCTGCCACAGGTATAGGAAAAGCTGAATGTGCACATATTTCATATTCTCTCCCTGCTCAGGAGCCTGCACACATCCACAGAAAAGCGTTGTGATTTCTGTCCAATAGGAAGGATCGTGCACAATAACCCACAGTTGTTTTTCTCTTTTGTGATTTGAATGAGAGCACATAATACTGTGTGCGTTATACAAACATGTTGCAAATCTGAGGGATTATTTAAAGAAAAATTGACTCATCACCTCTTGCTCACAATTTAAAATGGAAACACAGACCTTTTATTTTTTCACCCAACATTTAAACAAAGAACTGGAATGATTTGTAGAGCCCAGATTTCATGCTGCAGCTGGATTCAAAGTCTACAACAGTGATCAATGGTGATGCTACTCACTGGACATTTTTGGAATCCTGATCTCCTCGCTGCTGCTTCCATCCCCACCGTCGCTAACTGTCCTTATCTCAATCAGGTAGTCCTCTTCGAATGGGACCAGCAGCTCAGCTGATGTGTTGTTTGTCTCCAAAATGTGGGTTTTACTCTGTCGGTTTTGTCGGTACAGAATCTGAATAAAATGGTGACTCAAGTTAAAGGGACATGTTCTTTTCTAAGGTTCAGACACTCTTAAGGAACACAAAGACACATCATTATAAATGCTGGCCCTGGCTGGACAACTCAGTTGGTTGGAGCATTGTCCTGATACAACTAGGTTGTGGGTTTGATCCCTGGTCAGGGCACATATAAGAACTAAGCAATGAATGCATAAATAAGTGGAACAAAAACTTAATGTTCATCTCTCTCTTTGTTTCTCTTTCTCAAAATCAATCAACAATTAAAAATTTTTAAATTCTGTACTACTTGGATGGAAGTACCCAATCTATGCCCTTTTTTGGAAAATGTAGTGTTAAGAAAAAGATTTGCTGTTTTGTCCAATGCGTCTGAATGAGAGTAGATTTATCTCTATTAATTAAATAGCTCCAGGCTGTCATCTTTGAAGCCTGCTGTGAGAAGCCACTGTTTAGCGGGGCCCCATTTCAGATTTCTGAGTAGATGCATTTGCCAGAGGACATCCTTTAGCTCGGATGGAAGGGATGTGCTCGGGGTATCTGACTGGACTCTTGTTCGATTCCTGTAATGATGGTAAATGATCACATCCTACTGCAGCTTCAGTTCTAGAAATTCTGTTGGAATAATATTCTTTGACCTCACTCTCATCTCACTCACATTTACTACCCACATAAACCTTCATTGTTTAATGGCAAGGAAAGTCACTTGAAGAAAATTCTTGCAAACTATAGAGTTTTGTTTCTTCATGCTCCATGACACATTATGGGCCTCAGGATATACAGCTTTTTCTTTTTCAGATAGATAGATAGATATTATTTCAGAGAGAGGAAGGGAGAGGGATCAAGAAACAGAAACATCAATGATGAGAGAGTATCATCAATTGGCTGCCTCCTGAACGCCCCCTTCTGGGGATAGAGAACACAGCTTGGGCATGTGCCCTGACCAAGAATTGAATTGCAACCTCCTGGTTCATGGGTCAGTGCTCAACCACTGAGCAACACCAGCTGGGCAGGACATAAAACTTTTCAGTGAATAGGTTCACAACAGCAATTCTAAGTATCTTCAACACCTATTTTAGAAAGATTCCTCAATTTCCATATGCATGAAATTTGTTTCCTATTTAGCTGTGACATTCCTGGTTCTTTAGTAACTTAATTGCCATGCTTAAAGAGAAAACCAAATAGTCACCTTGTAGCCCAGGACTTCAGACTCATTTTCCATGGTTTTCACGTGCTCCCAGTTCAGGCATAATTTGGAGTTAGTCAGCTTCCACGCAATGTTAGCTGGGGGTTGGCTAGGAGCTTTAAAAAGATAACCAAAGATCTAGATGAATATTCATTAGCTTGTGGTTACTTCCATCAACATGAAAGGGACAGGAACTGCTGGATGATTAGCATGGCAGGAGCTAAAATGTTCTCAAGTTCATTTGAAATAATATATTCTAATTAGAGTAAGCAAATCCATTCAAATTGGGAATGTCTGTGACAAACTTAATAATGGCGTGCCCCATGTCCAAGTATCAATTTATTAATCATTGCTGTTGATTTTGTTTACTCTGCCACATACAACTGGATGGGGGGGAGGTGCTCCTTTACCTAGTGTTCCATTTGGCTGTCAATGTGCATGTCAAACAAATTCAGGTTGTAAACCGTTTACACATATCAACACAGAGGGTTCCTTCTTAGTCATCTTTAGCTCTTTAATCTTGTACCAGGACTCTTAGTAACACAATCAAGCCAAGATCTTTTAAGCAAGTCTTTGCAATAAGTTGGGAAGGATGCAGGGTCTCTCTTAGAACTCAGGGCAGGCAAAGAGCTGGAACCCAGAGAAAGGAAAGTCATTACAGACGGATGATCATCCCCAAAGGTGTCTATCAGAGTCCAGCCTGTGGTGTTCGCTTCCCTGGGATCACTGTTTTCTATGAGAAAGCATGGGAAGTACAGGTTTGGAATCGGCCTTCTGAAGTAATGGATCTGGTCCACCCGGAAAATGTTACATTCGAGAGAGCTGGCATCCGGGTCTGGAGGCCACGTATCTAAGAGCCTGCGGCGAATGACAGCTTGAGTCCCACCAGTGCCCCGCCCCCTGATGGCAGGCTAGTGTTCTCCATGACAACACTCTGCTTCTCAGAGCTTGGAGGCCACATGATTATTCTTAAGATTTAAAAAGCTGGTGAGACTAAAAATAACTCAGCTGGGAGGCAGAGGCAGAGATAAAACCGCCCAGCAGGATGGTTTTGGCATCTGACTTCAATTTGTGAGGCTGAAAAAGTGTAATAGTTAACTCATTATGACACGGGTAGAAATGGAAATGATCTCTTTTGGAGTTTTGACTCAACCACTATTTAACCTGTAGGCGTGGTGGGGTGTCCGACATTGTGTTATATATCCCCCTGCCTCTCCAAGCCCACTGGGGTCCCCCTGTGTTCACCAGCCACTTGCACGTACATCAGCAGAGACCTAGCAGAGAGATGAAGGTTTGCCCTGTGCTCCAACGTGGCTGAGTTCATATATTATTAGGGTTTATCACACTGACTTGTAGTTATTCTTGCTGATGTGCTTTGTTAATCTTATTGAGAGCATGTGTCTTGTTCAAGTGCATTACCAACCCCAGCACATTTCCTGTATGTTGCATGAAGAACTGGCCATCAGGTGGCTGAAGGAAACTACTCAGGGTCCTATGTGATTCTCTCAGGTCATGTTAATCATGCTCTGGGCTGTGGGCAGATCCACAGGGACACAGAATGGCCAGTCCACTCGTCATGCCGTCCTGTAATCAAGGCTAATTGCCACGGCCACACCTACAGCTGCCCACGTGGGTTCACCAGATGGACTGGCCCAGGGCATTCC
>NW_006295816.1:4673721-4677446 GCF_000327345.1 Myotis davidii
GGACCACATCCTCCCAGCCACCACCAGGGCTGAAGGTTCTGCACGTAGTCAGCCCTCGGTGCCTGCTGCTCAGCATGGTTATTTCCAGAGGACACAGTCTCCGTGATAATCATCTGTGGCTATCCTCCCTCAATGTGCCCCAGCGTGCTTTCTCTGATCCTTCTCTGGGCTATAAGACAGATAGCATAAGATTCTCTCAAGCTGTCACAGTTTGGATGTCTAGTTTACTCCTGTGACACATTTCTTTTATCTCTGTTCTTCAAAACAGCATTATCATTAACAACATCGTACGATCAATACAGAGAAAAGATAAATTCCCTCCTTCGACGTCACAGTGATGGATTCTGGGGGTTTCATCTGCTGTGCCTGGGGTTTGATGTGGCGGTTTGTTAAGATAAAACTCTTCAGTGCTGTGAATCTGTTGGGGAAGCCCAGGCAGGGACAGAACTGGCTCCCACCAGCTCCAGCAGGACTGTGGCATGACCCTCAGAGTCTGTCCGGGTGTCTGTGCCCAGCAGAGCAGAGCAGGGCATCCGTGCACGTAGAGTGGGGACAGTTTTATGGGGAGTGAGCTCTCAGGATGAGAGGCCAGTGGCCTTGATGATCTGGACTGCCATCTGGGAGGGAGAGAAAGCTGGGCTTTGCAGCCAGACAGACTTGAGTCTGTCTTCAGTTTCTTCTGAGAGGCCTGGTTTTTGCATCTTTGGAATGAGACTCCAATCTCCTAGTTCATAAATGTTTTCGCTTACATGAAATAAAAGCCAGACCATTCCTCATGTGGTTAGTGGTACATCTTAAACATCCCAGTATCTGTGCATTCTCTGTGCTGAGAGAGGCAGTTATCTGTGGTGTTAAGACATCATCAGTTTTTCAATTGAGTTCAAAGTGGTTTTTTCCTAATAATACAATTTCAAAGTTTGCAAATGATTTACTTCTTAAATATAATTAGAATACATTCAAGACTTCCCCCTAATAATAGTACTCCTGTTCCAGTTCTTCCTGTGCTTCTGAAAGGTGGATACAGAGGTCCATCTCAGCCCAGTCAGCATGGCTCAGGGGTTGAGAGTCAACCTATGTACCAGGAGGTCACAGTTCGATTCCTGGTCAGGGCACATGCCCAGGTTGTGGACTCAATCCTCAGTAGGGGGTGTGCAGGAGGCTGCTGATCAATGATTATCTCTCATCATTGATGTTTCTACCCTTCTCTCTCCTATGAGTTTTACATAACTGATCAAACTGAATTGCAGATATCTATGATGAAGCTGAAATGTCTATTATCTTGACAAACCAACCATGGTCATGTGGATAACATGAAAACCGTGTTGTGGATGTTCACATGTGTTGGTCAACAGTAATCTCAACAAACAACCACTTCTCTAATTTTAAAAAAATACATATGTTTGCAGGCAATTTCCACAGAGTAAGTTATTTCCTGTTAATCAAATGACAGAGCAAGTGGCGCTGGCCCTCCACAGCCCATCAATTTTCCTGTAGATGGCATTTACATTCAACTGGGGTTCACACTGCGAACTCGATTCAAAAAACAACCTCTTATGTTACAGTTCTAAGTAACAGCATGGGGTTGACTTCTGGGGAAGAGAGAGAGAACATGAGTGCAAGATGAAATAAAAGCTTAATGCTCCCTTTATGGCTAAATGTGGGTTGAGTGCATATTTTCAACCAGAAAAATCCAGTTCAGAGTGTGGTCAGTCCAGGTCAGGGGCCAGATGGAATGGTCATTTGCAAACGTTTTCTGCTACTGGATCTGCACTCTTCTTTCGGGGTGGGAGCGGTGCTTTTTGCTTTTTCTTTTCCCCTGGGAGTTGATAGAAGTATTTTTTTCTCTCTTTAGCTGTAAATCTAAATTCCATTGAAGTGATGTCTGTGTGGATCATGATGTATTTTCAGTGCCCTTCAGTGGTTTTTGGAAAGACCTCATTTTCAGTGGGTTATCACACTGGCTATTACATCACTGATATTTGCTTAAAGAGCCAGCTGTCCTCTTTGCCAGCAGCAGTGAAAACAGAAGCTAGTGTGTTCCCTCTGTGTTGGGCCCGTTATTCACCAGCTCCCTGCCGCATGAAAATACATGGCCTTCCCCATGCAGCATTCCACCCGACGTACATCTCAGCCTCTTACTTTTCATGGTGCTTCTCATAATTCATGGCTATTTCATGGCCTTCTTTTTTTCTTAAGTTGACTCCTCAGTAAAAGAGAAATTGCTGGAAGCAGGGAACTCACCTGTCTTCATCTCCATTAGGCACCTAGCCCTGTGCATGGCTCGTGAGAGGTACTATTTTCTTGAATGATTGATGGAATCATCCTAGTCCCCCTCCCCCACCCCCCCAAGTCTGTGTCTTCTCTTTAGCTAGCCAATCAGAAGGGGCAGAGGTTTTGGTAAATGTGGGTGGACATACGTACGATGGATAATCCCATATCTGATTGAGAACCTACAGTGACTGTATACTGTATGGATGTGTGAAGAATTCAGGATTTGGGCTGTCACCACTATTCAGAGGTAACTCTGATGGAAAAGTTGGATGCAGGGCCAGCACTTGGAATTAGAGCTGTCTTCAGTGTCTCTTTAAAGCCATTGCTCGTTTTTACCTTAGATGTCCTTCTGTGACCCTTGAAGGAAATGTCTGAAACACATTTATACAGAGAAGGAGCCCTAACTGGTTTGGCTCAGTGGATAGAGCGTCGGCCTGCAGACTGACTCTATAGACATGTGCACTTATGTTCGTATGCTACACACACACATCAAAATTTATAGTCGGGCCCTAACCGGTTTGGCTTAGCGGATAGAGCATTGGCCTGTGGACTGAAGGGTCCCAAGTTTGATTCCGATCAAGGGCATGTACCTTGGTTGCAGGCACATCTCCAGTAGGGGGTGTGCAGGAGGCAGCTGATCAGTGTTTCTCTCTCATTGATGTTTCTAACTCTCTATCCCTCTCCCTTCCTCTCTGTAAAAAAAAAAAAAAATCAATAAAATATATTTTTTTAAAAAAAGAGAGCAGGAAAGGTAAAAGAAGCTATGCCTTCCTACTTTAGGAAATGCCAGGAAAGCAAAATCACCTCCAAAAAAGAAACAGCACCATGTTCCCATGTCCTGAGCCTCCCAGCCTGGCACCCTCCAGGGTACGGTGGGCACATAATGTCCTTCAGTGCTCAGAGAAAACTCTAGGAAAGCACAGTCACCTCTGTTTCTCAGATGAAAAGATGGGTTCTGAGCTATCAACATATCAGACTTTTCAACAAATAATTCGTTCACGGCTGAGCCAAGATCTCCCAACTTTCTTTCCCTCTGAAGCCCCTTTCCAGCTCTTTCCAGCACAATCTCACAATAAGCCAACGCTGTGGGCACTAAAGAAAACTGCACCTGTATTGAAGGGGAAACTGTGGGAGACCGCTGGTGAGAGGAGAAGACATGTGATGTTCAGAGGCATGGCAGGGCGCTAGGATGAGAGAGTCCTTGAATTCAGACATCAGAATGTGAAACTCGAGATCAGCACGCCTGCTGCACCAGGGCTGAGGGCCAAGGGGCTGGACAGCAAGTCCAGAGGGATCGTGGATAATATTGTATGTGTTTCTCTTCACCCTTGTTCTCCACAGTAGAGGGGACAATGAAACTTTGGGATGAGAAGGCGGTATGGTTCCATTTTAGGAAGGAAAATGTGAGGGCAGTTTGAAGTTTGGACTGAAGATGGGAGAGAGTGGAGGGAAAG
>NW_006295816.1:4677459-4716688 GCF_000327345.1 Myotis davidii
GAGACTATTCATAGTTAGAGGTGAAGATTGCAAACCAGCACCTTGTCCGTGGGATCGAGACTTTCAGAGAACCTATGTTCATAGCAGGTCAGATGCTGCAACACCACCTTCCCAAGCACATGTTTTCTCAGATGTAGGAGCTGAAATACCAAACACCTTGTTTGATTTTAATAATTTAATGAGATGATGTAGAAAATTGACACAGGGTCTGGGACACAGAGGTGCTCAATATTTTGTAACTTTCATGGGAAGAATAAGGGTCCCCAAACATGTCCATAATCCTGAGTCCTAGAGCCCATGGCTACATTATTCTGCTTCCCAGAGCTCATGGCCACGTGACTCTGACTCCCAGAGCCCATGACTATGTTACTCTAAGTTCAGGAAATTTGTAACTCTTTTTCATCAGAACTCAGAGACTAAAGAATGTGTCATAAAAATCCTGTTAACTAATAATTTATGTTCATCAATGATAAGGAGTATAAGACATTATGCAGTCATGAAAAGAGAATTGCAAATTACATATTGCAGTTCTCCCAAAGTCATATCTGATCAGACCTTTCCCTAGCTGTTGCTGTGCCTCATGTTATGAAATATTTGTGCAAATCCAGACTCATATGTAGTGGGTCCTGCCTCTGTGGCAGATAGTGGCTGATGATTAAGGGAAACATAAAGAAGCAGAGGAGTTAACTTTGGGATCTCAGGGGCTTCCAGGTCAACTAGGAATAAGATGTCCTAGAAGGAAAGACCTAGATGGTCTGACAGGGCAGGGTCCACTGGAGCACTCTAGGACTCAGCTGAAGAACAGATGACAGGAGGCACTAATGAAAGTATGTCCTGGACACGTCCTATTTCTTCTCCCTCTCACTCCTGCACAAAACCCTAAGAGGGGACAGTTCTGCTCTGTCCACACTGTGCACGGTAGGGTGTTGAAACTGAAAGATTATATAAACACTTAACATTCCCGGGATGGGAGGTCCGGTATTAGGCTCAGGCTGGGAAGGGACGTCGCAGTCCATGTCCTTCAGCACTGCACCAGCTGCATTTCATCTACATCAGAGATGGGGAACTTCTAGCCTGCAGGCCATATAAGGCCCGTGAAATCATGTGGTCTGGCCCTGCCAAGGCATTAGGGGTAAGTTAATGAAATGTTTGACCAAATGTAGCAGACTAAGTTTTAAGTTGACAATTTTGTATAGCCCACAAATAATGTTATAAATATGCAAATGGCCCTTGGTAGAAAAAAGGTTCCCCACCCCTGATCTATATACTTAGAATAGTTCCTCTTTGGAATTCCAAAAATATCAAAGTGGTTTATTTTGATTGTTACCAGAAAGTTTCAACAATTATCCAGATTTAACAGACAAACCAATCACCAATCAACCAAACAAAGCAATCAGTGAAGGATGAGGGGGAGGAGAGGAGGGAAGGCTAAATGAAGGCACATGGTTTTGTTCATGGCGGCGGCTGCTGCCTGGAGGGTGAGGGATACTTACGGGACTTCTTGGTCGTGACATTGACTGGGGGGCTTGAGGGCCCTGTCCCACCCGTGTTGTAAGCTCTGACGGAGGCAAAGTAGATGGTGTTGGCCTTCAGCCCCATGATGGTCTTGGTTGTGATGTTTCCATGGACTCTGACCTTACCAATCATGGGTTCCCTGGAGTCATCTGTCCAGTATAAGACCTGGTCATGGAAACAGAGGGAGGGGTCATGATTTCCCTGCAACCAGCAGGCAGCAGACCAGAGCATAAATGGCAGGATAACTCTCATTAAATGGGGTTATACAATAACAGCAAAATACAATCTACTCTTTATAGGGAACAAATAAAAAATACAAATTCACAATGGAAAATAGAGAACTTGTGGGGTTTTTATTTTGTTTGTGTTTTTAGAGTGCCAAAATAAAATATTTCATGAGATATTTAAAGATGGTCAACTTGGACTGGCCATTAGGTTCAGTGGTTGAGCATCAACCAATGAACAAGAAGGTCACAGTTCAATTCCCAGTCAGGGCACATGCCCAGGTTGCAGTCTTGATCCCCAGTAGGGGGCAGGCAGGAAGCAGCCAATCAATGATTCTCTCTCATCATTGATGTTTCTATCTTTCTTTCTCTCTCCCCCCTCTCTAAAATCAATAAAAATATGTATTTTTAAAAAACTTCTATACTCTTTAAAAAAAAATAAATAAGAATTATCAGCTTGAATAAAGGATATATAAGTCAGACCCAAACAGGATTCATACCATGGATCAGAGACTTCTGGTATGATGCTTTGCTGTTCACATTTCCTCTGGAGTTCTTTGAATAACAGGTTAATTAATAATTCAGCTTATACTGAGCCTTTCCTATGCGTTAGCACAGCTTCAGGCACATTGAAAAAAACAACAGAGAATCAGGTGTGGGACCTGCCTTCAGGCCCCTTACCATCTAGTTAAGAGGTTAGAATATAGAGGCTGTCCCCCAAAACACATGTGCACACTTGAACAGCTGGTAGCTCAATTGATGTTTCTTCCTTTTCAGCCAGACTAAGCTTTGAACAAGGAAATTCATCCTCAAAAGGCACTGGAAGTGTGAAAATGCAGTTGAAGTACACACACTGCCTCTACGATTATTCAAAGTGCGTAGACATTTGGGGGGAACACCCTGCGTGTGTGAAAAGAGAGCCAAGGACTGTTTTCAGGAAGTGGTACAGGAATCAGTGCTCTGAGGATGAGAAGAAAGACCATGTGAGGCACGATGAGAGGATCCCAGAGAAGGGAGACTAGACTGAGCCCAGGGAGGGGAACGGAGCTGGGCTCTGAGGTGGAGGTGAGGCACTCCAGGCCTGGAGGGGCGAGACACCTGCCCTGGGAGTACGCCTTTATGTTTGGACCAGAGGCTTCGTGTGAAAAGAAAAAACAGAAGACTGGGAGGCATGGTGAAAGAGGTTTAGAATTACACTTTTATTCTAACTCCAAAATAAAGTGTGTCACCCAGGAATAAGTCTTATTTCTCTGTAGAAATGAAGGTTTACACAAAAGAAGTGATTTGCCTCACTCTACATAAACGATGTCTATAAATGAGGAGAATCTACGAGTTTTCTTCTCACTTCACTATCTTCACCAAGATGACCTTTCTTTCTTCATATTTTTATTGATTTCAGAGAGGAAGGGAGAGGGAGAAAGAGATAGATCCATGATGGGAATCATGGATCGGCTGCCTCCTGCATGCCCCACACTGGGGATTGAGCCCGTAATTCAGGCATGTGCCCTAATAGGGAATCGAACCATGACCTCCTGGTTTATAGGTAAGACGCTCAACCACTGAGCTATGCCTGCTGGGCAAGATGACCTTCTTCTCAAACCGTGTATTGGCTCTCGGCTCAGAGCACGTGTCCCCTTGAAATTCTTCTAAGATTTAAGATGGGGAGGGGGTTTAGAGGTTCCCTCTCCCTGGAAACCCACAGGACTGCAGTGGGAATAATCAAATGAGGTCACCTCGGATCACCTTTTAAGTGCCACTCTTGGCTGATGTGCCTGATGGAGAGATCATGGCCCCGGACACCACCACCCGCTAATGCTTTGGACACCCACTGCTGTTACGGAGCAGCAGACTGGCCTGGGAGCCTGGAGTGTGAGAGGAGAGGGGACCTCAGTGCTCACCTCGTAGCCCAGCACGCGGCCTGTGATTCTGTTCCAGGCGATGGCCGTCCATGAAACCTCCATCTCAGAAGCAGAGAAACTCTGGGCAGAGGTTCCCCGAGGGGCCAGCTGAGGCTCTGCCGTCGGAGGAAGACACAGCATCATTAGTCGAGGGGTTCATTGGAACAAGGATGCAAAATACACCCAGGGCCTGGCCTGCGTGGCTCACTGGTTGAGCATCGACCTGTGAACCAGGAGGTCATGGTTCAATTCCCGGTTCAACATCATGGATGTTTCTCTCTCCCTCCCTCCCTCTCTAAAAATCAATAAAAACATATTAAAAATAAATATCCCTGGAGCCTCAGAGGACCACCCAGTGCTGGCACCACTTACCGTCCTCCCCGGAGTAGACGATGGACACGGTGCTCAGCGCGGCCCCTTCCCCCTCGCTGTTGTACACACCCACTTTGACCTCGAAGGGAGACAGCGGGGTGATGCTTTCGTTTCTGTACACGAATCTGGATGCCTCCACGGACGGGACTCTCTCCTTGGTCCAGATGGCCGAGCCCACGGGCCGCAGCATGACCAGGTAGCCAAACTCCCCGCCACTCTGCAGTTCCTCCGGGATGGGCTTGGGCAGAAGTGACCACCACTGAGTGTTTGCAGTTAGTTTATGGAGCTCTTAGCGTGTTTACCAAACAGATATTCACCCTGGTTCATGAAGCAGTGAAAAATCAGACTACTTCCATTTGGAATGCCAGTTGGGAAAGTGGTTCCAATGAAAGATGCTCATGCTACTGGGACAAGGCTCAACCAATGGAGCCACACTGCTGGCTACGTGCCTGTATTTCTTTTTATTGACTTCAGAAAGGAAGGGAGAGGGAGAGAGAGAAAAACATCAATGATGAGAGAGAATCATTGATCGGCTGCCTCCTGCACGCCCCCACACTGGGGATTGAGCCTGCAACCCAGGCTGTGCCCTGACCGGGAATCGAACTGTGACCTCCCGGTTCATAGGTCAACGCTCAACCACTGAGCCACGCCAGCTAGGCTTATAGTCATGCTTTATATGAGATCTTCCCCACTGGCAGCTCAAACCTGGATGTATTAGGAAGTATAAATTATGGTAAGACATGAATAAAGGTATTGTTAAAAAAGGAATTAGTAGTTACCACATCCCCCAAATTAGATAATATGTCTAGGTTATTGGAAGCAAAGCAAAAAACACAAACCCCACATTATTTGTCTCTGGAGGAGACAGGAGGGTGTTTATTTCAGGGGATTGTACCTCGATGTTTGTTCACGAGCAGCAATCTGGGGTACCAGCCAAGCTGTCATCAGGAACACAATGGAGGATTCTCGCTGAATTCAGAGTGAATTTGAAAAACCAGGGTGTATGACTTCCCTCACAGCAGCAGTGAGTTAGACCTGACAAGGTCTCTCTCTCCCCAAGTTCTTTTTCAACCCACAGCTCAGACCTGACATGAGGTTCCATCCTTGCCCGAGCACCCAGACCTTTTGACAATTCACAACATCAGGATATTTGTACCCCCGCTGTTTAAACTAAGTTGGTGTTCATGGAACTGAAAGAGTCACTCCATGCCTGCCTTCTGACGCTCAGACTAATACATGTGTCTCCTCCTAAATGCACACATTCCTTAGAGGCCTGGCACCAGCAGGGTTGGGCTTGGTGATGCTAGGATGAATATAAGTGGGGAACTGTGTTCGTGAATCCATGAATGGAGCTCCTGCAATATTCTGCATATCCGATATCCCAAGAAAAACACACACAGGAAATGTCTTTAATTTTCACCACAAACTTTTCCTGTAAAGGGCCAAGTAGTAAATATTTTAAGCATCAGGGGCCATATGGTCTCTCCCAGCAGCGTGAAAGCAGTCATATGTAACACTACAAGAATGGGTACGGTGGTGGGAATTCATTTATGAAAACAGGGAGCAAGCAGATCCGGCCTTGGTTTGTGGAATTTTGCATTTAAAGAGAAAGGACACTGCTGGGCTGGCATGGTTCAGTGGTTGAGCATCGACCTATGAACCAGGAAGTCACGGTTCAATGGTTCAATTCCTGGTCAGGGCAACATGCCAGGGTTGCAGACTCGATCCCCATTGTGGAGCGTGTAGGAGGCAGATCAATGAGTCTCTCTCATCATTGATGCTTCTATCTCCCTCTCCCTCTCCCTCGATATCAATAAATATCTATTTTTTAAAAAGCCAGAGTGCATTTTAATCAGTGCAAAAGGGGCCTATACATTCATACTTAAGAAGAATGACATATAAGCTACTCCGCCTGCTAAGCTTCCATCTGTGTGTGGGAGGGACAGGCTGGAGGGTTGAAAGCAAGGAGAGAAAACCGCTGCTGTCTGAGTCTAACTGACAGACGGTGAAGCCACATCCAGCATCAGATGCTGATGAGCACACCGCCGGCCCTTCCACGTGCACCGAGGGTGCTTTCCTTGCATTTGGAAGAAAACTGTGCTCGCTAAGTCACACCCTCTCCCCGTAGTAGGAATGAGGTGTCTCTAGCCCCTCGCTACATCAGGAGTCTTTCCTGCCCAGGGTTTTTATGGGCCCAGCTTGTTTTTCCCTGTTCTTCCTGGCCAGCTACATCGTTTTCCTTCCAAATAACTCAGCTGGACAAAAAATTACCTCCCAGGTAACGACCAGTTCAGACCGGCTTCCTCCTCCTCCCTGGATGTTGGTTGGAGCCACAATGGGGACTGAAAGCAAGGAGAGAAACATGGCCATGGTTAGGGATGTGTGTCTACCTCCAGAGGGTTGGCGCAAGGGTCTCACCTCCCAGGTGCTCCCGTGGCAGCTGGGAGGGAGCCCAGCATCCTTAATGAACACAAATGATGTTTACTCAGACAAGCTTTGGAGGGGACAGCCTGGTGTCGGAGACATGAGCACCCCAGCTCCAGGATTAATTAACAGGCGAATAACATCATGTATCTGACATTATTATGCATCATCCGCTAATTGGCAAGACGATGTTCCATTCGGATGGAGAGAGTGACACGGTGATTTACTGCCTGATTATGCAGCTGTGCCGGGAACACGTTTCCCAGCCAGATATTAATTAGCCCCCTTTCTTCTTCATAAACACACGAAAGTCGTTTTTCTGTTTGGTTGACATCAGGATGTTTGAACACTTAAAAATAAATTCTTAAATGCTAGATAATTAAATGAATTCCTATTTTATGACCCTGTATTTGAATCACAAGTCGCTGGGTACAGAACAGACCGAGGCTGCCTCGAACTTCTCGCCCCCAAAATGCCACTGATAACAGTGGTGAGTGTGTGAGTATTCTGGTATGTAATCAAAATGGAGTTTGACTTTTACATGCAGACATGTTTTAAAAATCCTTTTTCCTGAAATGATGACAGAAGCACCCGAACTCTGTGAAGATGCGTAACTTGGCTGGACAAGCTTCTCATGAGACAGGCAGAAACCCATCTGCAGCTACGATTCTGCAGATTCTCTGTTGGTTCTGAAAGTCTCGGAAACGAGAGGGCAGCTTCAGAAAAACTCTCCTCTGACCTGTCTGCCACAACATCACCATCTCCTACTGGGCGCACGCGCCCTTGGGAGAAAATGCACGTGCTTTGTGCCCATGACCATGGGGGCGTGAGGCTGGTTCTCTGCCTCTGGTGGGGGCAGGGATGCTGTGCTGTGTTTTCTGTGAGAACTGTGCCCTCCAGGGTCTCCCAGGGTTTGAGAAGCCATTGATTTCTTACCGGACGCTTTAGTTCTCAGCAATTCGGATGCTTTGCTTGGCTCTCCAATCCCTATGCTGTTCCCAGCAAGGACACGAAACTCGTACTCCACCCAGGGAATCAGGCCCACCACGGTCGCATTGTATGTCTGACCGTTGAGAATCTCTGGAACTAAAACAAAGGGGACACTGGGTAAAAACGGTCCATCGATCCATCAAACAACACACCATTGGTTTTGCCAGATTATCCAAAACACGCGAGGCACTTACCTGTGGAGACAGCCTGCCACCCCACAGAAAACGGCGTCCGTGCCTGGATGGTGAATATCTGGATGGGGCTGTTATTGTCCGAGCCAGGCCGCCAGCTGAGCTGGGACGTGGTGCTGGAAATGTGTTCCACCCTCACCTCCTCGGGGGGACCTGGGGGGCCTTCAAGCACAGGTTTTATGGTCACCTTATTGGAAATGATGGAATGAGTCGATCTGGGATAAGGAATCGTTTCTTTTTTTCTGTTATACTTACAAAATAAAAGATGGAACCTAATATATTTTAGCACATTAGATAAAGCCCTATTAATTCAGCTTACACAGTGAGAGATTAGCTTGAAATGCTCCCTTTGAAGATTAGGAAATGCCAGCCATGGGGTAGGGGAATATCATCTGATAAGAAGCTGATCTCAAACGGTGAGAGCCTCTTGGGCCGCTCCTCTCAAAAGCTCCCTCAAGTGAATGCAGCTCTCGGGGAGAAGTTGGGAACTCAGGCTTGGACCCCGCTCTACGAGACAGTGTAATATAGATAGAGGACCTGCCGAGACCAAGGGGCTGACGGTGCGGGCAAGTCTGACCGTTCCTTAGGAACAGGTAAAACCTACTCAATGCAACATCCATTGTTATACCACCCAGACCCTGGGGTCTTGGGATTTAGAAAATTAGAAAAATGTATACTTCCACCCAGTTGGTATGGCTCAGTGGTTGAGCATTGACCTAGGAACCTGGAGGTCATGGTTCGATTCCCTGTCAGGCACGTGCCCAAGTTGTGGGCTCAATCCCCAGTAGGGGGTGTGCAGGAAGCACCTGATCAATGATTCTCTCATCATTGATGTTTCTCTAAACTCTCCCTTCCTTTCTGAAGTTAATAAAAATATATTTTTTAAAATGTTGCCTATTTATCTCACTTCTTTATCATGATGTGGTCAATTAAGGACTTGGCCATTTACAGATGAACATTCCTCACTGACTAGACAGTGTGCTCATGTATGTCACGCACCTCTGACAATGATTTCAGCCACAGCCGACAAGTTCTCTAGGGCTGTTGTCACTGCACAGAGATATCTCCCTGAGTGACTTAACTGGATATTCCTTATCATCAAGTCTCCCACAGATCCCTGCAGGCAGAAAGGGAAAAAGGGGTAAAAACATAAATAGGCCCAGCCGGTCCCAAGATTTCACAGCTGCATCAACATCCAATATGGGGCCGCAGTGAAACTGGGAGATACACTAGTATCACTCGTTTCCCATATGATCCCTGTGACTGTGTCCTTTGTCATAATTGTCTCTAGAATGCAAGCAAGTTCATGAAAGACATAAAACAAAGTAAAACACACACAGATGCAGCTTTATGGAGAGACAGTGATTACCGCGCAAATAATACTAGGGGAGTCACAACAAAAGACGTTAAATCAGGGAAAAGGCTTGAGTCAACTTATTAAGCACTTAGAATTGTCAGCAACTTACTCCTCCAATCCTTTCAAAATGAGCCGCATCCTTTTTTAAGTCTATGATGTGTCCATTGAAAGACCAAACAAATGCGACCTCCATGGAGGGGTCATGGGACACCTGGCAGGTCAGGACGATGCTCTCGCCCACGGTGACGTCCATTGGGGAAGGTGGCTCCGTGATAATGGTCCGTTCTGTGAAGAAAGAACTTTGCTCTCATAAAAGCTCATCAGGTACTGGCATGTGGCTATGAGACACATCCTCTGAGTGGCTTTGCAGTTGTCTGAAATCTTATACATACAACTCGGAGTTCTGCTCTTTTCAAGATGAAAAATTCCACCCCCTTTTTAATGTCTCACATTAACCAGTTTAGCTTACTTAGTAATCGTGTAATAAAATTAAATACACAGTTTTTTGTTTGTTTTTCAAAATATATTTTTAGTGATTTCAGAGAGGAAGGGAGAGGGAGAGAGAAACATCAGTGATGAGAAAGAATCATTGATTGACCACCTCCTGCATGCTCCACACTGGGGATGAAGTCACAACTTGGGTGTGTGCCCTAACCAGGAATGGAACGATGACCTCCTGGTTCATAGGTCAATGCTCAACCAGTGAGCAACACTGGCCTGGCTAAAGACAGTTTTATTCATAGTTTATATGAAAACTAGTGGCCTGGTGCACAAAATTCGTGCAGGGGAGGGCGGGGTGTCCCTCAGCCCAGCCTGCACCCTCTCCAATCTGAGACCCGTCAGAGGATGTCTGACTGCTGGTTCAAGGATTGGGCTTAAACTGCAGTTGGACATCCCTCTTGCAATCCAGGACCGCTGGCTCCTAACTGCTCAACTGCCTGCCTTCCTGATCACCCCTAACCACTCTGCCTGCCAGCCTTCTTAACCCCAACTGCCCCCCCCACTGGCCTGATCACCCCCAGCTGGCCTCCCTTCCTGGCCTGATCACCCCTAACTGCCTCTGCCTCGGCCCTGCCACCGTGGCTTTGTCCAGAAGGATGTCCAGAAGTTCTCCCGGAAGGTCTCCTGGTCTAATTAGCATATTACCCTTTTATTAGTATAGATAGAGGCCTAGTGCATGGGTGGGGGCTGGCCGGTCTTCCCTAAAGGGGGTCCCAGATCAGGGTGGGGTTCCCCTTGGGGGCGGGGCCAACCTGGGCAAATGGCCTGGGGCAGTTTGCAGGCTGGCCACACCCCTGTCAGGGCGGGGGTCCCCACTGAGGGGCATGGCCAGCCTGGCAAGGGGCTGAGGGCCGTTTTGGGCCAGTTTGCAGATGGGTCAAGCCCCCAGCTTTGTTGGGAAGGACGTCCGGAAGGTCTCTGGAAGTCTCCTGGTCTAATTAGCATATTACCCTTTTATTAGTATAGATAGCTTATAGAAAAAACAAACACTGTGGACTTCTAAAGATAGCATTCCGTACCCGAAGGAGGCACCACACCATTTTTTCCCTGAAATTCCAGCCGCAACATTACAGTCACACAGTGGCTCCAGCTCCCAGTGGTCTATGGTGCTCCCATGTACAATGACTCGAACCATGTCACTGAGATCCTAACAACAGTATTTCAGAGTGATGTATAGTCAGACGTCTACACTTTTGAGTGTGAACAGAACAGATTGTACTTCTCACACCATTGTGATGATAATGTTCCATTTTCACTGAAGATGCAATGGAAAACGTCCCTTGTTATCCGGATTTGCAACATTAGAATCATACACCGGTCATTACCAATCTTCCCTCTAGAAATACTGGCCCCAATGTCAATACCTGTTCCACTGACCAAAGTATCAAAAGAAGAGTCTTCCGTGTCCCAGCCAGGCTCCCGGTCCTGCTATTTCTCTGATTTAGGGACTCCTAGTGACAGATCATTTCTGTCTACAAGGGTTCGCTCCACGGCCACGCCCACTCCAGCCAGAATTCGCAGGGCACCATACGCTGCCCAGGCCAAGCCCCCAGAGAACAGGAGTGGGAGTGGTTCTCAGCAGCGGAAACACAATCTTTGATGCTACAAACTTGGACCTAAATTGGTGGCTGCCCACCTTTCTGATGGGTATCTAGAAATTCCTTATACTATTTCCTTGACTTTTCTGTGTTTGTTAATTTTCAGTAGCAACAAAAGAAAGACAGAAAAAAATGATTGGAGGGGGGATGGAGTAATATGTATTATTCAGAATAGAGGGACACCTTTCCCATTCAGCTTTTAAAGTGATGAGGATGGCCCAGTGGTTGAGCATCCAACCAGGAACCATTCCCCGTCAGGACTCATGCCCAATTTGTGGGCTCGATCCCCAGTAGGGGGCGTGCAGGAGGCAGCCAATGGATGATTCTCTCTGATCGATGTTTCTAACTCTCCCTCTCCCATCCTCTCTAAAATTAATAAATAAATAAATACAGTGATGAGGACTGATCACTTTTAGAAGATTATCCAAAATACAAATGACAATACTCATGAAGGGTTCATAAAGTGATAGAATTTTAATAGTTACTATTTTCCATCTATTTCTGTGAGATGACAATCATATAAAAGCTACTTGATCTAACAGTCCTATTCTTAAGAAGAATAAGAGGTTTCGTAAAATAGATGCCACCTTCCATGAACAGCTTTACTGTTTACTCAGATCCTCACCGTTAATAGAGTCTGATATGTCCAGAGCACCCCAGGAGACATGCAAACTAATTATTCCAAAACTTCTGTCAGAATTGTTTAGCCTTATTTCTTTAAACATAGGTAGAGCTTGTGCCTATACTAATGGCCAAACACACTTTAAC
Source organism: Myotis davidii (assembly GCF_000327345.1). Lineage (NCBI taxonomy): Eukaryota > Metazoa > Chordata > Mammalia > Chiroptera > Vespertilionidae > Myotis > Myotis davidii. The sequence goes on from NW_006295816.1 coordinate 4,689,298, forward strand.
ACACATCAGGATCCCCAACGATATTTTCAGAAGCCAGGGGATGCCAATCCAATGTGCAATTGGTCTTTCCTGGCCATGCAAGACATACTATTTTTGTTTGTTCTTTTGTACCTTCAGCTCAGTTGAAACCTCCATTTGTGAGTGACAATCTTTCAGTGTCACTGTTCAAAATAATGATGGCTCAGGTGTCTCTGAAGTTATCAACTCCCCTTAAAAGATGGAGAAATGCAGAAGAAAAATCACCGTAACTTTCTCCCTCGGCTCAGACCTGTGGTTCCGCCTTCATTTGTCTCTGACATTGTAGGAAATGTTGCTAAGATACCAATAGAAAGGCAACGAGTGTATAAATAGCACATCAGACAGGTGACAACATTCCCCAATCTTTTCTCTCATGAGTTAACTTGTGAAAATCAGAAATAAATACTTTTAAAATTTGGTCCCCTTCCTAATTCTTCAGATCTCAAATTGTCCTACCTATAAAATATTAACCCTTCATATCACTCTCAATTTCTTCTTTCATTTATATATTTCACTCTGGGATAATATTCCTTCTAAACCTATGAACAGCATTAGCATTTTGGTGTATATTTGAAAGTGACATATTTTCTTAGGGTTGATGTGTGTGTGTATGAAAGCATTTTTATTTTGTCTTCCTATGGGAGGATACTTCTGCTGGGAATAGAATTCTCACTGGTACTGTTTTTCAGCTCTTTGAAAAGGCCATTCCACTGTCTCCTGGACTCCTTATTGCTGCTGCTACTTCCACTTTCAGGCTTATTGTTGTCCTTTTGAAAATAATGCACGTTTGTATCAGGATGAATTGTCTTTCCTTTGGTTTCATTACTATGTGCTTATCTAAACTTCCCTTTATGTATGTATCCTCAGTGGGGCTTATACAATTTCCTGAGTAGGATGCTTGCTGTCATTTTCAGTTTATTTTTTTAATTATGGCAAATATTGCTTCCAGTATTGCTGATGCCTCGCTTTCTCTCCCACATCTCCACACCTGGAGGAACTGCCATTTCACCTGTATCAGATCCAATCACCACGTCCCACTCGCCCCGTAGGGTCTATTCTTGCTCCATGTTGTGGTCTGGATATTATCTATTCACAATCCTCCTGTTTAGTGATCCTCTTGTTGCTGTGTCTAACCTTGCATTAAGTCACTCTATTTTCTTAATTTCACCTTTTTTATTTTTCAGTTCTGGAACTTCAAATTGATTTGTAATAGATGGCATTTCTCTTCTACTCCTCCTCTTTATTTTCCTCCTCCTCCTCTTCTTTTTCCCACAATCCTCACCTGAGGATTTTTTCCACTAATTTTCAGAGAGTGGAAGGGAGGGAGGAAGGGGAAAGAGAGAGAGAAGCATTGATATGAGAGAGAGTGATTGATTGGTTTCCTTTCACACTCACCCAGGTGGAGGCTGAGCATAGAACCTACAACCCAGGTACATGCCCTTGACCAGGAATTGAACCTGAGAACCTTGGAAGCATGGACCAACGCTCTAACCACTGAAAGGAACCAGCCAGGGTGCATCTCTCTTCTTAAATTCTTCATCATCTCATCTATTTTTTTTACCATATTCATCAAATTGTTTTGAACCCCTTGTCTGATAACATCTGTATTTCTATAAGCTGTTGCTGCTGTTGGATTTGTCTCTGGTTCCACCATTTATTCCTGCCCCAGCTACTCCTGGTAACATTTTATTCAACGCCAGGCCCCATGGGTCGGAATGTAAACATCTTTCTTTTGTTACGTTTTCCAAGTAGATTGACTTTTTTGAAGGGGCAGCTGAAAAAAGAGCTGAATCCAGTCAGGCACTGATTTCAGTGGAGTCTGATAGGCAGTCATGGTGGTGGGTCCCAGCTGGTTTTGTTCTATTTTTATTGCCAGGATGCAGCCCTTCAGGTGTCTCAGTTCACCATTGAGTAGTCAGCAGGCCTCATTCTGCTGGCTTGTTCTGAGCCCCGATTTTTGTCTTTCTCGCACTGTGTGACAACCAACACGTCTGCTTAGGTGTTTTCTGTTTCTATTTGGTTGCTGTATTTCTGATTCATACAACTTAGAAACCAGCCGAATTGTGGATGAGCAAACCCCTGGGAGCTTGGGCTCCCCCACCTGCGCTTTTCTCTTCTCCTGAGGGAGGTCCCACATGCTGCCAACACCTTGGTTATGCTCACGGTTCCTTCATTCTTTCTTTAATTTTTATTGATTCTAGAAACATGTTAGCAGCATTTGTGGATGATCAGTGGTGTGAGGTTGTTGTGATAAAGCTGCTTCAACTGTCGGGACAGAAGTTTCCCCCTCATTAATGTCTAAGGACAGATTGTGTGTGGGGCTGGGAAAATCTAGGCCACGTATTAGTGGGGGGTTAGGGACAGCTGGCACGAATCATTGAAGCAGCTGCGGGAAGATGTGAGGGTTACGTGGGTTAGAGGCAGAGATTCATGTCTGGAACCTCCCTCAGCCCTGAGGGTGCTGGCTGCTGGTCCTTCGTTCTCCAGAAGGAAACTGGGGCCGTGCGTCTGATAAGCCTAAGAATAAAGGCCTAAAGACGGTGTCCTTAAGATTTTCTCCAGGAATTATCCTGGTCCCAACATCAGGTAAATAAAACCCACATTCAGTCAGACTTTTCATGAGATGTTAGCGCCCCACCTACTCACGTGAGCAAACAACTAAGGTTCACAAATTATCTTTGTGCATCCCTTCATAAAAATAGGGATTAAAACAAAACCAAAGCCGAAACCGGTTTGGCTCAGTGGATAGAGCATCAGCCTGCGGACTGAGGGGTCCCAGGTTCGGTTCCGGTCAGGGGCATGTGCCTGGGTTGCGGGCACATCCCCAGTGGGAGATGTGTGGGAGGCGGCTGATCGATGTTTCTCTCTCATCGATGTTTCTGAAGAAAGCAGTGTGGGACAACAGAGACTGCAAGAAAAATAAAGTACAAAAGAAAAACTATCAGCAATATTTTCTGAGAGAGAAACAGAAGAGCAAGAAATTATATGAAGAGACAGTGGAAAAATAACACTGAACTTTAAAAAAAAATAGCAAAAGCAAAATTAAATAGAATGTCTGGAAGATACAGTTAAGAAAATCACCCAGAAGGCAGAGCAGAGAGCTATAAAATGTACAAAGGAAAGAGAAACACCTCTCTCTCTGTGTCATCGATCTATAACCGATATTGATGTATATACTGTATATGTATCTAAATATATGAAATACAATAAATTACACACACAGATACATAGCTACACACAAACAACATAATCTAGAGTGCAATTTAGGAAATCTCACTTCTAAATAGTATGTATATCAGAAACAGAAATGGAGTCAATGATTAAGTTATCCAGGAAGAGAGTCCAGGACTCAGAAAGATGCGACCCCAGGCGACAGAGCACCAAGGAGACTTGCCCGGGGCCCCTCAGCCACCACTGGAGCAGGAGAACAGACTGCAGGCAGAGGGACCCAGCAAAGGTGCACACTACGGGCCAGGAGTCCGGACAGCCCACTTCCGAGCTGAGTGACAGCTGCAAACGCCTGAAGACTGATGATCCCAGCCTGGAGTTCTGTCTCCACTAAACCAGCATCACCGGTAAGCATGGCATACAGACATGTGCTAACTTGAAGACTCAAAAAACGTGCATCTCTCTCAAATTCTTTCTCAGAAATCCATGGGAAGATGCATTCAACCAAACAGAGTGTTTACATCAAGAAAGAGAAGCCTGGTGTGCGGGCCACGGGCCCCCCGCCCCAGGAGGGCAGTTGATACGGAGAGGACACAGATTGATTTGAGGAGAGAGTTCATGTTAAGTCCATAGGAAACTGAGCCAACAAACCAAACAGGGAAATGACTAACTGGGGAAAGCAAACACAGGACATCGGAGCGAAGACTGAAATCAACTGCACGGAGCAGGCAAACAGACAAGCAAATTGGTGGAGACACAGACTCAGTCCTTCTAGCAAGCGAGCCCCAGAGAGGTCGCTAATCTTTATTTAATATACTTTTCCTCTTTGCACAGATACTCACAGGAGGCCAGGATGTGCTGTATCCCTCAGCCACGTACAAGATTATCTTCTCAGCTTTTCGCAGGTTAAACCCACCCGCAGCACCTGGTGCCCACTCCATCTCAAGGCCAAGTAGAATTCAGTTCAATTACAAGGTCATCATGCTCAGGATTCCCCAGTTTTCCCATTCCCTTTCCACTTCAGAGTTTCAGTAATTTAGAACACACATTAAAAGACCAAAACTGCCCTAGCAGTTTGGCTCAGTGGATGGAGCGCCGGTTGGCCTGCAGATTGAAGGGTCCCTGGTTCGGTTTGGGTCAGGGGCACATGCCCGGGTTGTGAGGGCTGAGCAGGAGGCAGCCAATCAATGGTTCTCTCTCCTCATTGATGTTTCTATCTCTCCCTCTTCCTTCCTCTCTGAAATCAATAAAAATAAATAAATAAGACCGAGAACTCCAGAGCAAAAGAAGCAAACGAAGAACCTGGCGAGAGAAGGCAGTAGTCTAAAATGTGAGGCAAATGAGTGAGAAAACATGTCTCGAGATCCTGCGAGGGAACATGACACCATTCCCTGCGAGTCATCATGTGACATGTCGACGCAGATCTCCCGTGTTAACCAACGATCAAAACAGGGCCTGGCGTCTGAGGAAGATGGGCCCGCGCTGCGGATCTGCTAATGAAGCCGACACACCACCTCCTCATTTCTAAGCTGTTCACACACAATAAGTGACGACTCTTTGCGGCATCCCACTTAGATTTCTGATAAAGAGAAAGCGTTCGCTCAGACAGGCTGTCACAACACCTCGGGCTGAAGGAGTTTCTGGTTCTGCAGCAGATGGGAGAAGGAAACTCTTTTGTCCCCGGTGCAGGACAGAGTAGGCAAAGGACGCTGTCCTCTGAATTTGCGTTGGGGTGTGGGGAGACAAATGAGATAAATGCCAGGAGAGGAGACCCAGGCAAGTTTCATTCATGGGGTGTTGGTTCCCTCCCCCAGCCCCCGTCCTCTGGGCCTGAAAGAACCGGCCACCTGAGTTCTCAGGACCCAGACTGGAAACCAGATTCTTGTCTGAGGGTCTTTTCCTAGGAATGACACACATTCCTCCTAAACAGCCCCGGAGAACGAAGGGCCACTTTGCCCTGCAGAAACGTCATCTCGCCCGGCCCGCATGGAGTGGTGGTTGAGCATCTACCTATGAACCAGGAGGTCACTGGTTTGATTCCCCGTCAGGGCACATGTCTGGGTTTCAGCTCGATCTCCAGTGGGAGGCGTGCAGGAGGCAGCTGACCAATGATTTTTCTCTCATCATTGATATCAATAAAAATATTTTTTTAAAAAAATAGAAACAGAATTGCACTAACACAGGAGCCTGAGTGTGTCTTCCCGCATGAGAATGGAGTCAGGAAAAGCCCCACCTTCCAACCCCACCCAGTGCTCCGCAGGGAGGGGTTTGGGCTCCAGAGGGCACTGCACACAGGGGCATGTGTCCTTCTGACACCTTCACTGCGGGGACTAAATGGGCAGCTGGCTACATGTGTGTTTTGTTCTTTTAAATTGCTTATTTTTAAGTTGTGTGTTTTTGTTTTGTTTTGGTTTTTTTAATATAAGTATAGTTGGTCTACAGTCTTAATTGGTTGTATCTGTTTCAGGTGTGCCTCACATTGATTTGGTGTTTTTTTTGTTTTTTGTTTGTTTTTTAAACTGAGATTTTTAAAAAAATATATTTTATTGATTTTTTACAGAGAGGAAGGGAGAGAGATAGAGTTAGAAACATCGATGAGAGAGAAACATCGATCAGCTGCCTCCTGCACATCTCCTACTGGGGATGTGCCCGCAACCCAGGTACATGCCCTTGACCGGAATCGAACCTGGGACCCTCCAGTCCGCAAGCCGCCGCGCTATCCAATGAGCCAAACCGGTTTCGGCTGATTTGGTGTTTTTATGCCTTACCATGTGGTTGCCCCACTAAGTCTAGCAGTCACCCATCTATTTTTAATAAAACTAGGAAGTTAAGAGCTAGTATTTCATGTCGAGTGGGCACTGCCAGACTGTGTATGAAATCTGCGGAGAAGAAACCCCTGAGAGTGGGCTGGGCAGGGAATTGGGTGGAGAACTCAGCCTTTTCAGGGCTAATGACCTCCCTCAGCGCTGGGAGACTTCTCGAAACTGTTTCCATCCATAAGTTGGTGAATTCTTGTCATTTCCATGAAATTGTCCTGGTGATGGACTCGAAGCCACTTCTCCTTGGAGCTGGCCCTCACACTCCGGCCCTTAAGCCTCACTCGCCACCCACCTTGGAGTTTCTCTGCGTAACGGAGACCCACGTTAACGTGCAGGCTCCTGCTGCCGCCGAATGTGGACATCCGGCCTAGCTGGCATCAGAAGGACTCTAGCACGAAGAATAAACAACTAAACGAACAGCAATAAACTTAATTCGCACATTAGATATGCTTTTCCAAGTTCCGACGTCTCTGTTGAAAATAATGCTGAGGCAATGAGGCCTATAATTGAACATCCCCAACTTCTCCGGTGGGGGAAGGAAAACAAATGCTGCCTGCAAACAAGGCCGTTTCACAGCCTGCTGTTCCTCCGCTTTTAATAATTTTCCAAACGCCAGATCGAATAATTCCCCCTCTGGTTTGATCTTCATATACTCGCAGTATACGTCGCCCTGTAATTCTAATCCAAGTCTGCCAGCTCAAGAACACTAAGCTCTCTCTCCTCTCACTCTCTGTGTGTGCCGTGGGAGACGTCCCTGTGTTCGATGTCACTGTGTTCCACGCCCTGCCTTCCACGCCCTCCTGTTGCATGCCCCCCGCATTCCATGTCCCTGCCTTCCACGCCCCGGAAAGGCTGGTGCTAAGGACGCTGGGATGTCTGGGTGGAAATGGCCTCCTCCCTGCATCAGGGAAACAGAAATCCCAGATATGCAGCTCAGACAACTTCCAAACCCTCTAAACACAGATAAGCCTTATCAGCTAAAAACTAAGCTGGAAAGTATCTCCTCCCTCTTGTAACTATTATCTTCTTACAAGCTATCTAACAACAACATGTCTTGCATGACTGAGGCTGATAAAGAAATTTAAAGAGAGATGATTGTTTTGTCAGCTTTACTGAAATTTCTCATTTGCTCCTTACCACCCTGTAGGTCACTATGTGATGATTTGGGTTTGAGAAACATAATTACAGTTGACTGTGTAATGACAATCAGATGGACATTCTAGATGAGAACACACATGCACACACACTAAACCAGTTTAACAAACAACCAGTTGACTACACTCTTAATAGTCAAGAAAATGGTTGCACCAATGCATACTATTAAAATTCTTTCTCAGATTAACACTTCACATTTGTAGGTTGTAAAGCAATCATTCTTTGGCAGTGATACCTTCAACATTCTAACATGAAAGGGAATTACAGGTAGGAGTCTCATTAAGAGGGTTTGACAATAGGAGACTTTCCTTCCTTTTTTTCCTATTCTCACCCAAAGGTATGTTCACTGGTACTGATTTGAGAGAAGAAGAGAGAGAAAAAAACATCTATCAGTCACCTCCTATACACACCCTGACTGGGTGGGAACTGAACCTGCAACCTATGTAGGTGCCCTAACTGGGAATTGAACCCCATGATCTTTTGGATTATGGGATGATACTCCAACCAGCTGAGCCACCGGCCAGGGCTTGATGCCCCGTATTGCAAAGTATTCTAAGAAGCTTAAACTCTGAAACATTGAAATCTTTCAGATTCCAGAGCAAGGAAATCCAGGTGGAAATTATGTGAAGGAAGGGGTGGAAGATGGGACTCTTGCACTCCATCAATCAATATTTATGGGACACATACAGTCCCCGGGACCATCCCTGCCTTCCTCATGCTTCTCTACTAGAGGAAGGAGAAGATAGACGGAAAATCGCTGACCTAATAAATAATGGAATTGTTAGTTTGTTAGAAGAAGAAAAAATTGCCCGAAGAAGAAAGAGTGGAGAAGATTAAGGCGACCGGGAATGACGACTTGGATCGTTTGTTTGGATCATTTGTTTCCACAGCCCCAGGGAGAAACACCAGAAATAAGCAAAACATGAGTCAGTTGTTTTTTCCCCACTGAGCAACCCTATTTAGCTATTTTCTCACTCGTAGAGAAAGGGGCGTCCCTGGGACTTTGGTGTCATTTGTGGAGCAGCCCCAGTGAAGACCACTGTCTTCATCCTAAGAGCTGGGAACCTCCTCAGCAGAAGCCTGGACACGTGGCTCATCTGAAATACCCAGTTCCTGCCTCAGAACCAAGCAGTCCCGCCTCCCGGAGTTCCTCCAGGAGTGAGTGTTCTCCTTTCTCTTCCTCCTGTTAATGACTCCCTGCCAGCAGCATGATGCCGAAGGCCCGGGAAACATCTGAGGAAGAGGAACTTCATCGGCTCAGTCCACCCAGGAACTTTTTTTCTTATTCTCTGGAGTGAACAGATCCCCAGCATTGCATTTTAGCAGCAAAACCATTGATCCAGCTCCCCCCCCCGCCCCCCGCCCACGTATTTCGCAGAAACTCAGAGAAATGACATTTCTACGACTGCCATCCCCCATCCTTCACCCTTCCTGTGCGACTCCCCATGGATTTCTCATCCGGGGAAGGTGAGCTGCAGTGACCAGGTTCCAACCTGCTGCTGGAAATGAACCCATCCCTGAGCTCTTGTAAATTTGTTACATATATATTCAGAGAGGAAGGGAGAGGGAGAGGGAAAGAAACATCAATGATGAGAGAGAATCATTGATGGGCTGCCTCCTGTACACCCCTCACTGGGAATAGAGCCCATAACCAGAGCATGTGCCGTGACCAGAAATTTAACCCTGACCTCCTGGTTCATAGGTGTACACTCAACCACTGAGCCACGCCAGCTGGGTCCCTTCTTAATTTGAATGAGGCAATACATCTTGTTTTCTCCTTAATGAACATGTTATGTTTTCTAACGGAGAGCACTTACACTTCTCAGCCCAGGGACACTACCAGACATTGGCCGGAGAAACCACCTTTCTTAAAGTAGCTACAGACACTCCTTGAAACACTGTCCACTTCTGTCTTAGAAACCGTAAGACAATACAGTAGCAATGAAGTGACGGCCTCAAATCGCGCCCCCTGGTGGACACCAGAAGCACTTCCCGAGTGTCTCAGACAAAGGCACAGTGTGTGAGGCAATGTGGGCACCCCTGCCAGTGATTCTGTAGGCAGCTTAAAGGATAGCTGGAATGTAGCAGCTAATTCCTTTCTGTGGAAGACATTTATTCTTAATAAAAAATGATGATAAAGCACCAATGGCTGAGTTTAATCATTTAGGCTTAATTAGCTGCTCAAACTGCTTTATCAAGACCGTCATTTTTATCATCCGGGAGGCGGTGGAACCATGACAGCGACATGGTCCCAGTAAACATGCTGCTTTTATGAGCTGAGGCTCAACACAGTGAAATGGCAAAGTCGGGGAGTAGACACTTCTTCCCTAATTGTGTCCCTGTGCGATGAACAGGGTGCGTGTGGAGTGACGCCAGGGTGGAAGCTGAAGAACGGACTGTGTGAGTGTCTGTTTACCGTGACGGGACACAACAGCGACCTGCACCGACACTGATATTTTAATTGTCTCCCCTTTGAAAATCCTGCTCCTTAAAGTGTATGCGAGAGAGCCTGCGTTTCACCAATTAAGTACCCGGGGTTAGAGAAATACCTGCACTGGTGATGCGCCAAGCAGCCTCACATGTAGGTAAAACTTTCATATGAAATGAGTTTCTGAAGGACATTTAACCAACAGAAATAGTATCCATTGACTAGATCAAAATATCTCCGCCCCGCCCAGCTCTTGCACTGAGGCATCTGTGGAAATTCAGATATTTAGGTGCAGGATTTAACTCTCATTACCCACTGAGAGCATTTCCACTGCCAGCGGGCTCCCTTCAACCGTGGCCTGCCACTGGCAGAGGGCACGTTATTAGGGAACCTGGGACACATCTCAATAAATCGTGAAATCAAACGTCTCCCATACACAATGGGATGTGGGTTAGACACGACCGAGGCCGCATGTGCACATGCCTCTCCAGTCTGCCTGCAGACGGGGACCACATACCTTTCACCACGAGGCCGCCCGTACTCCTTGCCACCCCGAAGGGGTTGGTGGCCACGCAGGTGTAGGGCCCGGCGTCCGACCTGCTGGCATTCTGGATCTTCAGGCTGCCGTCCTCCAAGACAAACACTCTAGAGAGAAAAGATGTGGTTGATGGGAGCGGGCTCTCGGCAATGGGTGTCCTCACCGATCACATCCATCCATCCAACACGTTCCTAACCCGCCAGGTGCCGGTGACACTGGCCTCCCGGTACCGCGTCCTCCCCGCAGGCCTGCTGGCCTCCACGCACTGGAATAAAGGCCATTGCTTTTGACCTGACACAGGTGATGATTCTTGTGCCCTAACCTGGGAGGTCGTTGTTGCCTTCCAGGCACATAAAAGCATCAAACAGGCTGTGGAACCTCAGAGGGGAGGCGGGGGAGGGTGGGCCGGGTGTCGGGAGAGGTAAAGACCAACCAAAGAACTTGTGTGCATATATGCATAACCCATGGACACAGACAACAGCGGGTAAAGGCCTGGGCTGGGGGGCGGGGCAGGCTGGTAGAGGTCAATGGTGGAAAAAGGGGACATAGGTAATACTTTCAACAATAAAGATTTTTTAAAAATCAGAAGAGCGCTTGACGCTGCAATGCCCATTTGTTTGAAGAATAGCAAAAGTAACTATTCACTGTGCATTTTGAAAAGGCAACTTTCTGGTGAAAAGTGAACGTGGTATTAGTGAAACGGAAGCCAGTTTGCTGGCTTTGTAAACCTGCTCTAATTTATCACTTCCAGCCACCAAACAACAGTGTGCTCCACCTCAACCGTGACAAAGTTTGCCAGCGCTAGTGCCTTAGGGCCACCCACAGGGTTCTGTGTCCAAAGACACCACCCCACCTCCACTGGTTATGTGGCCTAGTGGAGTGGAAAGATGAAGGCTTTATAAATCAGACCTAATGAAATGTTCCTAAAATGCATATAATCATACAGTCACAATGGAAGGGTAGCTGTTTAATAAGTCCCAATCATTCATAAAATGATTGTTATTATATCTGGATGAAACTCAGAAATACTCAAAAGCAAACATCAGATTGTTGTAATAGGGGAAACTGAAATTAGTTTCTTTCCTCTCCTCTCCTCTCCTCTCCTCTCCTCTCCTCTCTTCTCCTTCTTCCTTCCCTTCTTCCTTCCTTCCTTCTTCTTCTTCTCTCTCTCTCTCTCTCTCTCTCTCTCTCTCTCTCTCTCTCTATTTTTTTCTTTCTTTCTTTCTTTCTTTCTTTCGATTGATTTTAGAGAGAGAGGAAGGGAGAAAAAAAGAGAAACATGGATCGGTTGCCTCCTGTACGCTCCCAGGCCCAGGATCAAACCTGCAACCTTTAGGTGTACGGAATTATGCTCCATCCAACTGCACCACCCTACCAGGACTATGTAAACAAATTTTAATGCCAATAGTTCTGAAGGCAAGAGAGGCAAGAGGGTTGGTATGCATGCCACATCCATTAACAATAACAAAACAGTACCTGTTGCATTGCAAACATATTTGTTTCTAGTATGTGTATTACATGCAATGTAACTAATATAATTAATTACCAGATTTGAAACACAGCAAATACCAGCCAACTACAGCTTTTATAAAACCAGCTGCTGCTGTTGGGTTTATTGCTAGTGACAGGTTCTGCTTTCTGTCCTCAGGTTAGAGGAAGGGACCACATCTGGGTTTAGAATAGTTCATGGTACACAGTCAGATTGTTCTTAAGTCATTATCTTGGAATACTCCCCAACAGCAGACATTAGATATCTTATTTAATTTCTGAAATATCTAGTTTCTTGGTCCCAATTTGCATCAACAATTGAATCCTACAATTATTGACACAGTAACAAAGCTATTATACTATGCAGCACACATCTGGCCAAATACAGTTTCTCTGATTTAATTAGAAGAGGTCAAAGTGAGAAGCATGTGGGTGCATGATCTACCACCAAAATTTAAGAATAACTAAGGCCGAAACCGGTTTGGCTCAGTGGATAGAGCGTCGGACTGCGGACTGAGGGGTCCCAGGTTCGATTCCGGTCAAGGGCGTGTACCTGGGTTGCGGGCACATCCCCAGTAGGAGATGTGCAGGAGGCAGCTGATCGATGTCTCTCTCTCATCGATGTTTCTAACTCTCTATCTCTCTCCCTTCCTCTCTGTAAAAAATCAATAAAATATTTTTTAAAAAAAAGAATAACTAAGAATTTTGAGCAACATAAAAACATTAAATTTTGGCTAATAAAACATTTTTAAATGAATAAAAAATATACCTAAAAGCCATCAGACAAATTTCCCAACTAGTAATGCCAATGTTTATCATTTAATTTTTCCCCCTTAACTTTCAGAAAGGAACAAGTCATGTTAACAGTAGTTTCATAATCACCCTTTGCAGGCTCCTAGCATTTCAATACTGTTTGTTAAATTGAATTAAAATTGTCATCATTGAAACTATTTATTTCTTTTGGACTCTTAATCACTATTTTTCAAGTGCCTAGTGATATCTGAAGTACTGAGGAGGCAGACTGACAAAACATTTAAAATCCATCTACGACTAAATAGTGAATTTGTGTTAGAGAGGGGATGGAAGGTCATCTCTGATTATCTCTGGCATGCATGCTCTTTCTAGAATCACCTCACTTTACTCGCAGTAAACTAATATGTTAACTATGAGTTAACATATAGAATTAGTTTCTGATGAATTGCCATTAGATCCTAGAGTCTTATGTGTTTGAATCTCAGAATATGAATCAGACTTTGCATTTTATCAAGATAACCAGTGACTGGCATGCACAATAAAATTTGAGAAGCATGGATCAATTCATTATGAGTCGAACTTCAGTTTATAAAGATTATCTTTACAGTGGGGCCTTGACTTAGAAGTGTCCCGACTAATGAGTTTTTTGAGATACCAGCTGTCTCTCGGCCGATTTTTTGCATTGAGTTGATGGAGTAATTTGAGTTAATGAGCTCCTTAATGAGCTCGGTCTCGGAACGAATTAAACTCGTAAGTCAAGGCCCCACTGTATTTCTAAGAAGCCATCTTGTTTTCATATGATCAGCATGCAAAAATGTATATAAGAATAAAGAAGTTTTGTTCTGTCCTTTCTTTAACCCATAAATGTTCATATTATCTGTCACTGAGCAATGGGGATTGAATGCTGTGAGCTGTTTACATTCCTAGTACTCAGTCTGACTCCTCATTAGCAGTCCCTCACTCAGTTTTTGATGAACTGGTTTCTGGTCCTGCTAGAGCAGCGGTTCTCAACCTGTGGGTCGCGAGCCCTTTGGCAGTCAAACGACCCTTTCACAGGGGTCGCCTAAGACTATCCTGCATATCGGGTATTTACATGACGATTCATCACAGTAGCAACATTACAGTTATGTAGTAGCAACGAAAATAATTTTATGGTTGGGTCACAACATGAGGAACTATATTTAAAGGGCCAGAAGGTTGAGAACCACTGTGCTAGAGAATCAAAGCACTTTCCCAAGTTCTTGAACAGAAGCAACAAGGAAAGGAGGGAGTTCTGGGTCACAGTGTAGTTTGAACAGAGGGACCTGGAAGGTGTGTTCCGAAGACCAGTTGGTGAATACATGCAACTTCCTCTCTGTGTCCTTGGCATTTAACTCTACCATCCACAATCTCTCATTTTCATTTTGGGAATGGTACTAAGGTGGTTATGAGAACTGAATTAATTATGTGCCAGTGATTAATTTTATTCTTACTCTTTCCTGATACTAATATTTGGCCTTTGTTTCCTGCATGTCACAGACTAGAGTTTCTGACTCTCGCCTGGTTCTTACCCCTGCCTGGTGTGTCCACGCCCTGCATTACGTCTGTGTCTTTAATTCACTCATGCTGATCAGCCCCTGGACTGTCTCAGTTTTGGCCTCTCTGAGCTGATACCTGCCTTACGAGGTATGTGTTTCCTCCACAATTCTTCCTCTATATTCATTCCACAGCTCAATGAGCATATCCTTTCTCTCTGGTCTTTCTTCTCAAATATCCACTTAATTAGAGTAGTTCAATTGTTTACACAATGGAATAGAAAAAAATTTCCCCAAATTACCAAAGCTTAGTATTCTATTTAGATGACTAAATCACAAATTAAGGCACTTGCATTTAAAATGTTCCATAATATTAGAATTTTAAGACATTTACATGTGCAGATGTATTATAACCATTTAACAACAGAAAATTAATAGTGAGTACGGTGAGGGACCACACTATTCCTTTAACTGCATTCTGAGCATAAAAAGTAGAAATTCAGAAATACAAGCTGTCTGACAGGTGACCCTGGGAGATTTCACAGTGGCATTAGAAAATGGAACATGTGGAAAACGGAGCCACCAACATGCATACACATGACAGTGTTAACCAAGGAGTTGAAAGCAGGCTCCATGGCATGACTGAACATACAACCCTGCAATCTCCCCCTGTCGGGAATGTGAGAGGCAGACCCCGAGAATGAAAGTGTGGCCCTGCCCATTTGCCTGACTTACAGTGTTGCTTACTTGAGGAGCTGTGGTGATGAAGCATCAGGAAGACAGATGACCTTAAATAAACTCTCAGACACTCACCTGGACCAGGTGTCAGATCTGTGTCATTCTAAGGAACCACCTGAAGACCAATAGGAAATCTTTTCACCCTTGCTTTGCTGGGTTGCATGTGCTGGCCATTCATTTAAACTTCATAAATAGAATAGACATGAGCATTCACATCATCCACTTTATCGCAACAACTAAGCAAATACATATCCAGTATGTACTTTGTCCGCCTATAGAAAGTAGAGCTATCTATGTAGCCTCCACTGGGGAACTAGGAAATGTGAAGGCTCTCATTTTTTGTTTATATCAGCCACAGGCCATCATGAAATTTGAGGATATGGAAGACTAGCAATCGCTAAATTTCTTAAACTACAAAAAATTAGGACATTGGGCAATTAAAATTTCTTATTCCTGAAACTAGAGCAATAGTGCTATTTTTATAGTTAGATTATTAACTAGAGTATTGCTCCCAGTTTTGTCTAAAGATAATACTGTAGACCATGAAATTTTAATTGACTGCCTAATTTTACTGATTTGTAGAAAATGTAAAATAAATTGGATTAAACTGAGTTAGATAAGAAGTAGGAAAGTATGTGTGAATTTTAACTCTGCACAGCTTAGATTTTAGGTAAAATGTCCCACTGGAATCCATTTTAGATCAAATATTGATATTATATTTTTAATAATTTCAGCACCTGATTATCATAGTTAATGTGAAACATATATGCCAATATCAGTGTCATTTAATAGGTTATCTTTTAAAAATTCCTTATTTTGACAAGCTACAAGCAATGACAGACATGCTCTACAAACAAGTAAATACCAAGCTTGCTCATGTAAATAGAAATAAAGGTTCTCCTAGTGTCAATGGCTCTACTGGCAATTAGACACACAAAATATCGCACACCCCTGGCCAGGGCAAACATGAAGATATAATCAATGCCTTAATGAAAACCTATGTTGTCATTCCTTAGAACAGTGGTTCTCAACCTTGGCTGCACATTAGAATCACCTAGGAATCTTTTTAAAATCCTGATTTCTGGGCCTCATCATTAGTAACAAAGAAACAGAATTTCCAGAGGATGAGGCCCAGATATCAGGATTTTAAAAAGGTTCCCAGGTGATTCTAATGTGCAGTCAAGGTTGAGAACCACTGCCTTAGAAGATCAGAGTAATAAAAAAAAACCCAAAAGAGATAACTCAGAAAAAGAGACCAAAAAAGAGAGAAAGAGGTAGAGAGAGAGTAAAAAGGACCTGCTATCTCCAGGGAGATGATTGAATGGGTCCCAGAAAATAAATTCTACAATCCATAGTATCCCCCTCTCCCAATATAAAGATCAGTTGTTTTTCCACATCAATTAAACATATTCAGGGGTTTAATACTAAGGTAACCACAGCCGGGATTCAGTCTTCGAATCCTGAGTCTGTGCTCTTTCTACCGAATCATTATGCTGCCTTGTATTTTGAATTTGATTGAGAGTTCAAAAGAGCACCACAATGTTAGGTTCTCAGAAAAGTTGAGAGAAAGATGCAGAGGTTCCCTTCCCCACTCCCACCCCCCATGCAGCCTCCCATGTCAACATTCCCCACCAGGTGGGAATTGGTCACAACTGATGAACCTACATGGATGCACTCTGATCAACCAAATACCACAATTCATCTTAGGTTCACCCTTAATGATGTACATTCTAAGAGTTTGGAAAAATGTGTAATGGCTTGTATCCACCATTAAAGCATCATTCAGTATTTTCACTGTCCTAAAAGTTGTCTGTGCTCCACCTCTTCATCTTCCCTCCCTCATTCCTTGGCAACCACTGGTCTGTTTACTGTCTTCCCAGTTTTGCCTTTTCCAGAACATCATAGAGTTGCAGTCCCCAGTTTGTGACCTTCCATAATGGCTTCTTTTGCTTAGAAATTTACATTTAAGGTTCTTCTAGGTCTTTCATGGTTTGGTAGCTCATTTCTTTTTCATACTGAATAATATTCCAGTGTCCGAATGGGCCACAGTTTATTTATTCATTCACCTACTGAAGGACATCTTGGTTGCTTCCGAATTTTGGGCAATTATGAACAAAGCTGTTATAAACATCTATGTGTGAGTTTTAGTGTGGACGTGTGTTTGGGTAAATACCCAGGAGTGTGCTTGGCGGGTTGTATAGTAAAAGTATATTTAGTTTTGTAAGAAACTGTCAAACTGTCTTCCAGAGATTCTGCACCATCTGCATCCCCACCAGCAACGAGAGATTCATGCTGCCCTACCACACCCCGTCCTCCCAGCAGTGGGTGTTGCCAGTGCCTGGGTCTGGGCCATTTTCACAGGTGTGCAGTGCTGTCTCCTTTTACTTTGTGTTTCCCTGACACCATATGTTGTGCAGCATCTTTTCATGTGCTTATTTGCCATCTATCTTTTTTGGTGACGTTTCTGCTAAGGTCTTTGGCTCATCATTCAATGGAGTTGTTCGTTTTCTTACCATTGAGCTTTAAGATTTGTTTATATATTTTAGGTTATTGTACTTTACTGGTGTCCTTTGCAAATATTTTCTCCCAAACTGTGGCTTTCCTATTCATTCCATTGGCATCATCTCTCACAGGACACCCGATTTTAATTGGAATGAAGTCCAGCTTATCATGCCTTTCTTTCCTGGATCTGCCCTCCTGGTGGTATCTAACAGGTCATCACCACACCCAAGGTTGTCTCAGTTTCATCCTATTATCTTCCTGGATTTTATAGTTTTCTGTTCCACTTTTAGGTCTGTAAATCAGTTTGAGTTATTTTGGGGGGAAGGGTGTAAGGCCTGTGTTGGTATCCTTTTATTTATTTACTAAAAGCCCGATGCACGAAGTCTGTGCAAGGGGCTCGGCCCTCACAGCCCTGGCTTCGTCTGGAAGGTCGTCTGGATGGTCATTCTGCTGTTTGGTCTAATTAGCATATTTGCTCTTTATTATATAGGATTTATTTGGCATATGGTTGTCAAGATGACCCAGCCCTATTTCTTGAAAAGACAATCTTTGCTCCATTTCATGCTCTTAATCCTTTGTCATAATTTCCTGTTCAGACAAGTCTTCACCCCCTCAGTCCACTGCAAGTTCTTGAGGGGAGTGATGGGTTCTGAGACTCTGGTCTCTCTTTGACTCTCTGGCTGCCCCTGTTGGCTGTGTCGCTTGGGATCGCTTGCTTGATTTTTAAATTTTACATGCAAAATATGGATCATAGTAGCAATAACAACGTAAGTTTGTTTTAAAATTAAAAAGGATGAGCCCTGGCTGGTTTGGCTCATTGGATAAAGTGTCGGCCTGGGACTGAAGGGTCCCAGGTTCGATTCCAGTCAAGGGCATGTACCTTGGTTGCGGGCACATCCCCAGTAGGGGGTGTGCAGGAAGCAGCTGATCAATGCTTTTCTCTCATCGATGTTTCTAACTTTCTATCCTTCTCCCTTCCTCTCTGTAAAAAAATCAATAAAATATAAAAAATTAAATACAGAAGGATGTTAAAATGCTGAGCATAAGTCTGGAGAATAAAAGGGGTGGGGAACCTTTTATCTGCCAAGGGCCATTTGGATATTTATAACATCATTCTCGGGCCATACAGAATTATCAACATAAAAATTAAGATGCTGTATTTGGTCAAACATTTAATTAACTCACCCCTGATGCCTTGGCAAGGCCAGACCAAATGATTTCTTGGGCCTTCTAGGGCTTGAGGGCCAGATGTTCCCCACCCCTAGCCTAGAGGGTAGAGTATCCCCGATATGGCAGCTCTCATTCTTTATCTCCTTATATCCTCCAAGAATACAGACAGCCATAAGTAGTTAATTAATATGTGTTTTCTGTTTACTAGTATATCTACTCGAAAATCTTTGGCTTTTTCTTCCTAGGCCTGGATGTATGTTTATAAACATTATCAGGGAATTCCATGAACTAACTAGAGGTCACTTAGTCAAATAACCGCTTTGTTTAAAATGAGAGCTGGCTCTAGGTATGAACATGGTGGTGACTGGACTGAATGGCTATTGGGTCTGCACCTTGGGACGCAGGGTACACATCCAGCCGGAGAAACTCATTCAGATCTGGCTGATCAGGAATAAGACTTGCGGGTAATTACTCTTTTGTAAACCTTCACTCATAAAACTGAAGGTCCAGTGAAGGCCGTCATGAAATTACTGATTATGTGAATGTGGGCCCTGTTGGCGGGCTCCTAGTTATTCAACTGGTTCACAGAAAACAGCAGTGCCATCTGTGGTGTGTCCTGGGCCTCTGTCCCGGGCCCCCACTGATCACAGTGCTCCGTGGCTCCTCGCACAGAGTCGCACCAGGCCGGGGTGTGACTGTGTCTGCGTGGAGGGGGTGGGCAGATCGAAAAATTAAACCAAAATGGAAACCTACCCGAGGGGCCTCCCAAACCGGTAGCACATCAATTGAATTTTGCTCCGTTTCCTGAGAAAGTGCGTGTTTCTCAGGTGTCTGGGGAAACCCAGGCAGAGTGGGGCTCTGATCTGTCCTTTTTATAAAACATTCTCAACGCACTGGAGGAATATCTATTTTAAACAGATTCAATAGCTAACGTTATGCTTCCCAGAAACCCAGCAATCGAAGAAGATGCAGGCCATTATACAGCTAATGGGGTTAACCAGCCCAGGGCTGTGCGGAGGTGTTACACGCGGGGAGTAGAAATGGACTCAAACGATTTACATGAAATAAGAACATGACTGCCGCAGTGTCTAATGTTTTTAATCCCCAATATCTGCAGTTGTATTTTATGTCTAAGGCGTAATTGCTGGTATAAACAGCCATGCATCGCGAAGTCAAGTTTCTCATTCTGCTGCCCTGAACTTCCAAGCCAACACCATGCGCCAAACACTCAGAGCTCAAAATTCCTCAGACTGTGTGTGACTCCTCATTTAACACACGCAGGTCATTTAGTGCCAGCTTCATGGTGCCTGGCACACCACACTAACACAGACTCGACCCTGGGTGACTGAGTTATGACAGATTCGAGGTGGCAGGTGCGGGCAGTGCTGAAGGACGCAGTTACGGGATCGAGATGTGTCTGTGCCGATGGCCCACCAGGGCCTGTGGACTGATTACCAGCCCCTGTGAGGAAATCTGCTTAAACGTGAACAGCAGCCTCAGACAGGAGGCTGAGCTCCATGACCCTGGGCGGCAGGGCGGGGTGGGGGGTGGGGGCAAGAGGAGCCCCAAGCTTGTGGGGAAATGGAGGGAAAGGTAAAGAAAAGCAACCTGTTTGCTGCATACTCTTGGGCACCTGAGACAACACCAGAAAGAATTAATGCAGATGCATATGTAACACATCTTGCAGCTCAAGCAATCAAAAGATAGGAAATTAAGAAGTTGGCCAAGGACAAAAAAGTTGTGAACACAGGACTTAAAAGAAAAAACTGGGGAGAACCCACTGAAAATACAGTGGGAGGGCCTGGCTGGTGTAAGTCAGTGGTTAAGCATCGACCTATGGACCAGGAGGTCATGTTTCCATTCCCGGTCAAGGGCACATGCCCAGGTTACGGGCTCCAGTCCCAGAGTGGGGCGTGCAGGAGGCAGTGGGTCAGTGATTCTCTCTCATCATTGATGTTTCTATCTCTCTCCCTCTCCCTTCATCTCTAAAATCAATAAAAATATCTTTTAAAAATATGAATAAACGATACGCCTTCATTGGTATCTTGTGAAAACTAAAACCAATGATGTATCTAACATCTTAACACACTGTCTATCCATGACAGGAACTCCACAGATGGATGTCACTGTAATTATTATTACATGACTAGAGGCCTGATGCACAAAATTCATGCAAGGGGCTCCCCCTCGCAGCTCAGGCTTCGTCCAGAAGGTCATCCAGACTGTCATTCTGCTGTTTGGTCTAATTAGCATATTAGCTCTTTATTATATAGGATGAGACTCAGGGTCAAGTTTGGGGAGGCTGGATTGCTGACTGGATGGGTCAACTTAATCTGAGGTAGAATGAAAATGTATGAGCTAAGTATATGTGAACACCCCTCACGTAGTCAGAGTTACCTGTTGGCTGACTCACAAAATGAGTTTGTTTTTGGAGGGATCATGGGGAAATATGTCCTTTACAGACAGGAAAGCAGCATGAACCTTGACCTGGCCGCATACAGGAACCTGACCCTGCAGGAGCAGCCAAGTAAGGAACCTGACCCCGTGCCCTCCTGTCCTGGAAGAGTCCTCGGTGCCAGCTGGGTGCGCCTGCCCCCCCGCCCTGCAACCTCCAGCGGCCTCTCTGGGCCTGCAGCTGAGAGAGGGACTATGTCCCCGTCTCCTTCTCATCTGTGGTGACGGTAATGTGTGCCTCTCTGTACAGGTGGTACCTACCTCCCCGCCTCTCCCAGGAGACCGAGCGCATTCACATTTATAAACCCAGAACATTCTGCAGGCCTGTCAACTGGGTTTGCAACTGTGCTTATAAATAAATGAGCAGTTTGACAAGTCACACTTGAGAATCTGTGATTTGTCACTCAAAGCAGTAATCCTCACACTGTGCTCTCAGGAGATCTGGGGTTCTTGGAGGCAGGGAGGAGAGGCAGTGGGGGCCTCTGGGACATCAGTCGATTACTTCAGTTTAAAATGTTTTCTGAAATGGGTGCTTGCATAAATTTCACTGGGGAAAAAAAACAGTTCTACCATGGAAAAAAGCATAAATAAATAAATAAATAAATAAATAAAATCCAGAAATAGGAAAATAATAGCCAGAGAGTCAGGAAATGCCCAGACTTGCTCTTCGTTGAAAAGATGTTGAAAGACTGGCTCCCACACAAAGGGTTTGAATTTTACTTTTTTAAAAAATATAATTTATTGATTTCAAAGAGGAAAGGGAGAGATAGAAACATCAATGATGAGCAAGAATCATTGATTGACTGCCTCATGCACACCCCACACTGGGGAACGAGCCCGCAACCTGGGCCCTGTATGGGAATGGAACCGTGACCTCTGGTTCATAGCTCCACACACCACTGAGCAACATTGGCCGGGCTACCTTTTCAACTGGATCATAATCTCTGTCCAGACAGCAATCCTGTTTCTATCTGGTTACTTCTGTTATTTCTGTCCTGCATGCCCGCCGGCGTCTGCCCGCAGGTGTGGGTGTAACCGTACACCAGTGTCCTGAGTAAGGCTCATTTTACTGTAAGCACACCAAGTAATCACTTCTTTAACCCGAATCAAACCAAGAACAAAAGGTTATTTGTCTAAGCTGCAATAATAACTGACCTTTTGTGCCTCTGAAGTCATTACTATTGAATATTTATGTAAACTTTGGAAGATATGAATGTCACTCGGAAATTACCGAAGAGCAGGAAAGTGACTGGACGCCATGGCAAGGTGAAGTGTATTCATGTTTTGAAAGGGTATTGGCTGCGGGAGGCAACCAAGAGATGTTTTTCTCTGTCTCTCCCCCTCCCTTCCGCTCTCTCTAAAAATCAATGGGAAAATATCCTCAGGTGAGGATTAACAAAAAAGAAAATAAATAAGTAAATAAATACGTGGGCCGAGCACTTGCGTCTCCTCAGCCGTGAGTGAGGAAGAGCTGGGTGTTTCAGTACCGGGAGCCGAGCTCTGGAAGAAAAAGTGACTCGCTGAAGTTTGTAGCTTTTAAGTAATAGTTTGCGCCAAACCAGTGTTTTCTCTTATCTCCGGAGCTTCTCTTGGGAGCAGAGAGGGAGAATTTATAAAATGCGATTCCCCACTTGCTCCCTGGAAGGGCCTCACAGCCATGGGCGTGGCTCTGGGAGCTGTGTGCCTACCTGCTGCCTCCAGGAGTCACAGGTGAAACCCAGGGACAGTCTGCGGCCTCCCAGCCCCTCTGCGCGGAGCTCACACCTTTTGTGTAGGATGTGGTGCAGGAATTGGTGGGAGGAGCTGGGTGCTGGTGGGATTCTACTTAGTCCTCTCTGTCCTGGGTTGAAGCTATGGGATGTCATCTCCCATCATCAAGGATTGTCTAACCCAGGGCAGCTGCGGGCGGCGGTGGCAAGTAAGGGCTGGTGGGGGCAGGTGGGGGCAAGTGGGCCTTACACCTTCCCTGAGCAGAGCTGTGGGAGCGTGCAGGCAGGTGGTGCTGCACGCAGCCTGCCCATGGTCAGTGCCCAGCCCGGAGAGGCCGGGGACAGAGCCAGGAACGCTGGGTGGCGAGAAAGAAAAGTGAGGGCCAGACTGACGGGCACCCTCGGGATCTGGGCTCCTGATATCTTCTTCGCGGGACGGAGGCAGCGGCGGCAGATGGCGGCTGACATCCCTCCTGACATCTTCGCTTGTATTCCCTCGCAGGGCCTCGCGTAACAAGGCTCTCAGGAGCCACGTGTGAACGCTGTAAAATTTCATTACACAGAGGCAGCGCGGGGGGCGGGAATGAGCCAGGCATTATGCAGCCTGTCACTCTCCCCAGAACACTGGGCATATGGTTCGTTTGCCTCCTTGAGATCATGCTACCTGATGTACTAAGCACGATTGCATTAAGGAGCCGGTGATACAAAATACAATCAGGGTTATTTGCTGGTTATTAGGGAGCTCTGCCGGGGAGAGAAAGGGGCGGGGTGGCCGGCCTACTGGTAGCCATGTCCTGGCTGCAGCTGCATGGAAGAGGCACGTGTGGATGGGGTCTTGATTAAGACTGAGCACTAGCGGGTAAAGGCAGGAGAAAAAGGCATGGTGGTGATTTAGAAAGGAGACATTGAGCGCTGGCCAGTTTGGCTCAGTGGATATAGCATTGGCCTGCAGACTGAAGGGCCCCCGGTTTGATTCCTGTCAAGGGCACATTCCTCAGTTGCAGGCTCAATCCCTAGTAGGGGCTGTGCAGGAGGCAGCTGATCGATGATGTGTTTCTATCTCTTTATCCCTCTCCCTCTCTCTCAAAAAATCAATAAAAATATATTTTTTAAAAAAAGGAGACATTAAGAGACACACAGAGCAGGGTCAGGGGGAAGGAGCATGCAGTGCCGGCCCCTGGCTCCAGGCTGCCAGCATGCTGCCCACGGGGCAGGTGGGCCTGCGGCTCCCGGAGACAGTGGGGCAGCTCCATGCAGGGCAGTGGGCTCTGTAATGAAGGGAAGGACTGTCGGGTTGATCAAGTGGCAGGATGAAGACAAGCTAGTTTATCCTGGTCCCTCTGTGTGTCTGTGTCAAGGGCCTCCAGACAGGTCTGCCCAAAGGCACCTTCTACCCACGGCGAGAAGAAAGATCTAGTGCTCCCTCAATGGCTACCACAGAGAACGGCCTGCTCCCCTCTCGTCCTCGTCTCCTTCCCCTGGTCTCTGCTTTCCCTCCACGCTTCCTGACTTCTCTCCATGCCCCGCCCCCAGCCCTGTCCCACCGTGGAACCTGGGCCTAGGAGGGCATCTCCGGGCTAGAGTGCCTGGGGATGGAAGTAGAGAGGGCCCGCCAAGATTTTTTGTTAAACTTCATCCGAGGGTATTTTTTCTTAGAGAGATTGGAAGGGAGGGGGAGAGAGAGAAACATCTATGGAGAGTGACACATTGACTGGTTGCCTCCTGTGCATACCCCAACCAAAGCTGGGGATCCAGCCTGCAACCGAGGTACCTGCCCTTAACCCTTTAGTCCACAGGCTGACGCTCCAACCCCTGAGCACACTGGCCAGGGCAGGGCCCTCCAAGTTTTACTCCTTAAAGGCAAAAATACTAAATAAGCTCCTTTACTAGATTTCATGCCACCTAACTGGGTCAGCTGTTCCCACGTGATACATGCGTTTGCTAAGGCCAGGGCCACGCAGGGTGTAAGGCTATCATTGATGTAGGATGATCCAGACTGAACCCCGATGGCAGGTCTGGGTGCAACTACCCATAATACTCTCTGAGCCGGGGAGGGTGGGGAGTGTGTTTAATGCAGTTGGCTCCTAGCTGTCCAGCGTCCGCTTGGTGAAGTCTGTGGCCCGTGGTCCCTTTCTGAGACCAATGGCCAAGGGACAGAATCTGTGTTCTCCAGGGACCCAATTCTTGGGGAATGAGCTCAGCCTCATTCATGACGTCTTTGTCGCCTGGCTCTCTGTGGTGAACGCGGTACAAACATACCCACGTGCTCTGTGTCAACTTCGTTTCTCAGAAATGCATCAGAATGTGAAAAAAAAAAGGGTCCTTAAATTTTTTGGAATATTGAAAGTGTCTGGTATACTGCCCAGCACACAGGAAGCACTTAAAATGGTTGTTTTCTTTATGAAAGCCCATTTGCCTGACATATTGCTGTGTTTTATTTTATTTATTTTGGGAATTAGGGAGAACTGGGATAGAGTTGAGGTTTTTTAGGAACACGAGGAAAAAATGTGGTAGAGTACTTACGAATGCAGTTATTATACCTTCAACATAGAAAGCATCTCTCTCCCTCTCTCATTGCTGCTGTTCTGAGCTTGTATGCCCACGTGGTTAATGTCCCTTCAGAGGACACATCTAAGCTGTGTGTCCAGGGCAAACACTTCCTGGCGAATGCCCCAGGGATCACCAGGCAGACGGAGATAAATCCAGACCTTTGGTTTCGGTCTTCACTCGCTAAGTGGCTCCACAAGGGAAAAAAGAGCCATTAATCAAACTTGGCAGGTGTGGGCTTGGTGCCCCGGTCACGTGCAAATGCCCCAAGAGCTCAGCGTCGTCTGTGTCCTCTGACTTCCATGACAGGGGCTGCAGTGTCACCAGGCGGGGAGGTGAGGACCTGTCCTGGGGTTCGCATTAAGGCTGGACCCCAGCAGTAAACCCACCCAATCACCCTGCCCCCCCACACTGCCCTGTCACCAAGTCTCATACAACCATCTGAGAGGAGCACGATTTGCAGCATTTTTCAAGTGACCCGGCCAAGGACCCATGAAGGGAAAGAACTGGCTGGACCCAGCCTGTGTGGCTCAGTAGTTGAGCATTGACCTAGGAACCAGGAGGTCACAGTTTGATTCCAGGTCAGGGCACATGTCCAAGTTGCAGGCTTGATCCCCAGTAGGGAGCGTGCAGGAGGCAGCCGATTCATAATTCTCTCTCATCATTGATGTTTCTATCTCTCTCTCCCTCTCCCTTCCTCTCTGAGATCAATTTTTTACAAAAGGACTTGCTGGAAGTTATAGAATGAGTGAGGAGCAGAGTTGGGACTTGAATGCAAATCCTCAGACTCCATTAACTTTACAGAAAACTCTCCCTTAGGAAAGGATAGTGTGTGTGGCATAGGTGGTCAGCTGAACACCTTATCCACGTTTCCCTAGTTTAGCAGTTGGGCTAGAATAGGAGCTCATTAAATATTTACAGAATGAATGAATGAACACATCATGGACCTATTAATTATTAAGTGAGTTTTGGGTTTCACTTTAGGGCAAGTGGACATAAGCAAAACAAAGTAAACCCTGACATCCATTGATTTACTGACCCAGCAAATGCCTACTGACGCTCCTCCATGCTCCGGGTCTGTGCTGGTGCTGGGCTCATGCGGTGAACTAAAGATGGGGCTCAGGACCCTCGGGGTGCTTACAGTTGGCATCCAGGGCTCTCTCACCCCCGACCCATCCAGCCAGATCATGCCACCTGTTGTGACAATTCTCAGAAATGACCATGTTTGGCTCAGTCACTTGGCCACTTGGGCAAATTCAGGATCAAGGACACAATTATCATTAGGACAGAATGTGCCAATACACCTGCCAGGTGAACAGCTGCATTGATTTCAAATATGTGATCTCTGTTCCGACATCACTGCCTGGGATAGTGGATCATGCTTCTTAAAGGTGCTTTCCTATCATTTCATCTTCAATAGATCCCGGAAACAGTGACCTCAGAGGGAACAAGTGGGCCAAGTGCTTTGCCCAAGGTCAGGTCCCTGGCCAGTGATAGAACTGGGACCAGAACCCTGGTTTCCCATTCCCCCCAGGGCTCTGTGTCGAACACCCCACTCTCTCTGAAGGAACATACCCGGGCCTTCTTCCGTGTGGGTGTGTGTCTGCGGTGCTGTCGACCTATTTCAGTTGGAGGAGAACTCGCGGCTCTGACAGCCACCACGGGGACAGCCCCCTAAGGCAGAGCTCCTGAAATAGCCCTGGCTTCAGTCGAGCACACAGGCCGGTAAGAACATGGGAACCACACTGAGCACTGTTGCTTGATGTGAAATTTGGTTAAATCCTTTGATGACAGCCCTTTGGAACATACAGAGTTGAGTAGTTCCCATAATCCACACAGCAGGAAAGGCCCGCGTGGGGACTGGAGACCTGGCCTCACGCCGCGGCCTCGTCCCTGACTGGCTGTGGTGTGCGCAGTTTCGGTTCACACAAGAGTGGAGGAAATTGCCTACATATATCTATGGCGCCATTTATATAAGTAGGCAATGCAGTGTGATTCCTTTAAATAGGCGTCTTTAGAGCCCTCTCAACCATCCCCAGGTAGTTACGCTTTATTGGAAGCAAGAGTTAGTGACAATGACATTTCAAAGTAGACAGGACCATGTAGAAATTTTATAACAGAGTAAAAAGGTACATTTCCCTGTACAGGTATTTCCAAGGTCAAAAACTAAAAACCTTCCTTCCCTCCCTCCCTCCCTCCCTTCCTTCCTTCCTTCCTCCTGTCCTCCCTTCTTCCCTTCTTCCCTCCCTGTTCTCTCTGTCAGAACTCCCCTGGCAACAGGAATCTCCTCCACATCTTTTGAGAGGAAACCACTTCCTTCTCCAGAGCCTCTCTCCTTGGCTCGGGTGCAGAGCTCATGCTGTGGAGAGTGGACACCTGTGTGACCATTT
>NW_006295816.1:4716894-4718160 GCF_000327345.1 Myotis davidii
TAGAGGAAGAGGTCTTAAAAGGAGTTTGAAACTATATCTCTTCCAAGCCCTGAATGTACTGCAGCCACATACGCGGCCTGTCTCAGCTCTGGGAGGCTCTTTGATGTTTCTGCCATGTGGGCACTTCCGAATACCCGGATAAGCAGTTGTGGGTTATCATGTGGGAGGGGATTTGGAAAGTCCTCACAAACCAGGCATTATATTCCCAGATATTTCAAACGGTGAAAACACACACACAAAGACCCACTCACCTTTGGCTGCGCCCCAGGCCCCGCGCGCCTCGGCTCCAGGAGACGGTGGCCCTGGGGAAGGCCCGCGGTCTGCACTCAATGGCAACATCCCCGCCAACTTGAACCACTGAAGTTTTTTTAATGGGATTTTTGGAGAAATCAGGAGCTGAAGCTAAAAAACAAAATGTTTAAAAACCTGTTGAATCGCTCACATAATTAACCTGCAGGAGTGCGAGCCATATGCAGCGGTCGCCAACCTTTGGGACCTCACGGAACAGCAGGGGTCCGTGGACCCCAGTTGTCGACCGCTGCACCAGAGGGACTGTGCTTAGCTTCCTCTCCCTGCAGCCCCAGGCTCTGCATTGTGGGAATGCTCAGTGAAGGTCTGCTGAGGGAACGAGCCATCGTGGTAAGAAGCAGGGGGACTGTGGGAAACTCCACCAATCCTGCTCCGTGGTCCTGGCTGGGTTCTGGTCCCTGACGTAAAAGGGATGCTGCAAGGACTCGGGATTTTGCTCTTCTAAGGAGAGGGCGAGCACGTCAGTCCCACCGCCTCTCTCATCTGCCTCGAACAGGGACTTGATGTTGGCAGCTACAGCAGGCATCCCAGAACCACGAGGCTGCAGCCTGAGGAACGTGTAAAGAATGACACCCTGCCCAGCCGTGTGGCTCAGTGGTTGAGCGTCAACCTATAAACCAGGAGGTCGCAGTTCGATTCGCGGTTAGGGTACATGCCCAGGTGGTGGGCTTGATCCCCAGTAGGGGGTGTGCAGGAGGCAGCTGATCAGTGATTCTCTCTCATCATTCATGTTTCTGTCTCTCCCTCTCTCCTCTCTGAACTCAATAAAAATATATATTTTTTAAAAAGAATGACATCACCATGGTGCTGTGTCAGGCTCAGCCATTACCCCTGACCTTCTCCTTAAGAGATAAAGGGGAAAAAAAAAAAAGAGATACAGGAACCCCTGCTTGTGAAGTTACTGTAAACTGAGATTTCCTTTTCTTGGTTTTATTTTTGCACCTGAAAACATTCCTG
>NW_006295816.1:4718226-4728305 GCF_000327345.1 Myotis davidii
TCTCAGCTGGGACAAGCTTTGGAGGAGCCTCTTGGTTGGGTGGGCCCAGGGGTGGCGCCTCCGGGAGCCCTGGCTGATTGCCCAACCAGAACAGGAATCACCTACGTTTTTCAAAAGCTCACTTACTAGTAGACAGTTCCCCATTGTTTCAAGGGAAAGCAATTTCTGAGTCACAGAAGAACTGGGCCAAGATTCTGTCTAGTCACGTCTTGCTCAATCTCATTCTGAATCTCATGGTTATACATGCAGGCCTTACCTAATACTCTCAGCTCCGCGTTTGCATAGATTGTGTGGTGTTTGTTTTCGGCAGCGCACTGGTAGACACCGGAGTCAGACACATTCAGCATAGTTATGGTGAGTGTTCCATTTTCTACTTGAATTCTTTCCTAATAAAAAAAGGAGTCATGTAAAGAGGCTGGGACGTTAACGCGGGCGTTCTCTTCATCAGGGCCGATTATGAACCGTCTGTGCAATCGCTGTGCTACGATGCGAACTGATGCTTATGAAGATGAGCCGCGTACACAGAGGGACCCCGAGCAGCTTCCTGACGTTAAGAAAAATGGAAATATGCCCGGTGTCATTTTAGTGTACTGTTATCTCATTCCTGTGGGAATTGGCATGATCTACATAGAGTGTATATTACATTCCTTTATATAGGATCTAATTTGGAACACATCACCATTCCAATTATTCCCATTATTGACTATATTAGTCACGGATATCCAAGTTAGAATGGATCCTTGCCTTCTCATCACAAGGTCTCAAAAAGACTTGGATGGATCACTCGGGAATTTTCTAATTGCATCATACGTAGCGGGGGCTGCATTTCTCTTCCGCAGCCAGCTATAAGGTGAGCTTACACGGCCCAGACCCATTACGGATTCCCATTTGGGGCGCAGAGTGACAATTTTGAGTGCGAATTATGAAATCATTTCACATTGCAAACACAACGCAAAACGAACTATTTCAAGGTCCCTAGTACCATCCTCTGAAGAGAAACAAGTCAGCTGAGGAAATGGAGGGTGTTCTGGGCGGAAGGCATGCAGGGAAGTCCCAATGAAGCCAGAACAGAGAGCGTCATTATGTTCGGCCTCTAAACAACAGATGTCTTTTTGGGTTTTTTTTTTGTCTCTGGCTGTGCCTCCATGTGCAAAGCAAAAGGGAGAATTAACACAATGATGTGGATAATTTGATGCGAAAGCAGCAGCTCTGCCTCACTTTCTGTGGCGTGTAGGAGAACGCATGCGTGAGATTGGAAAATGCGGAAAAACAGGGGTAGACAGTCGTTGGTTTTCACGAAAGCAAGATACTGGGTATGATTAAGACCTGGGTCCCAGAACCAGGTGGACAAAGTTCAGAATACTGATCCCAACAGTCCCTAGCTGCTGCATGGCCTTGAACAGTGGCCAAACTTCTCTGAAGGCAAATTTCTTCATCTCCATAAAGAAATAATCAGTGCATCTCTCCTAAGGTTGTCATGAGGATATAATAATAAGGCAGGGAACATGTAACAGGGCCTGTCTCAGAGGAGAGTTCAGTAGATATGAACAATGATGGTGATGGTGACGGTGACGGTGACGATGATGATGATGGTGATGGTGATGATGGTGGTGATGCCTGGATGTAAATCGAGTGCTGACAGTATGCGGCTCTGCAAGTGATGGTCTTCTCTCCCCTTAGTCTCCTCAGTGGGAAAAATGGGGACATTATTAATAGCTCCTTTGAGTTTGTCTAAGGATTAAATCAATTAGTATATCTAGAGTCTGTTGTGTTCCCCAGCACCTACTGCACACTCCATCAATGTTAGTATTGTTCCTGTTTGTGACAGTTTCCCCACCAGAGCAGGGAGTTTCATATGGACACTTTGCTTACCTCTGCACCGAGGCGCTCACCATTCTTCAACCAGGTGTACCAAGGCCGGGGCTTTCCTTGGGCTTTGCATTCCCAAAACAAGCTGTCGTAAATGGACAGGTATGTGTCCTGGATTTTTTGTTCCCATTCTGGAGGGGCTGTTCCAAAGAGAGACAGAGCAACCGTGTGACAAGTCAGTTGGTTATCGAGGTTCCCTGCTCCGTGCCGAGGTTGGCAGCTACCAAGGGCAGCTGATCCGGTGTGGAAGCACCGGACAGGCCGGGTCTCCATGTGGGCCCACAGAAATCGTGCCGCAGCTCTCGGTGGGCCTCTGACAACTTGGGGTGTAGGAAAAGGTCCAATTCCAGGCCAAGTATTAGTGCGTGGGTCAGATTAGAAAATGTAGACCCAATCTGAACCCTTTGTGTGCAAAGACCACCGATTACACTTGACCTGAATTAACTAAAAGTAAGTGTATCTGTATCAGACATAATTCAACACAGTGGCTGGAGGTATAACTCCAATCTGAGCCTCATCACATTTTAGTTGGAGGATCACCCTTTCCCTCACCTACCCGCCCCCCTCATTCCCTCCCCCCAATAAAACTCATGCCAGGAATAAGAACTGTGGAGTGGCTGTGGGTTCTGCACCTATCTTAGTCCTGGGCATGCATTTTCCAAAACCTTATCTCTAACCAGAGGCTGTTCTACATAGTCATGAGGCAAAGGTCACCTGGGATCGTTGATGTGAACGTGTTATTCAGGGGGAAGGTAGGATTATCCTGGCTGTCACTCAAACAGGTAGGGTATGAATTAATGTTTTGAAGCTAATTTGGTTTGGTGAGATCCCCGTGAAGGGGTGTAGGTGGCCGTGCTGAGGATGGAGGGCAGGTGGGAAGAGCCTCATTTAGGAAAATTGTTCACAGTTCTCATCTTAGACCTGACAAACATGACCTGTGAGAACTTGCTCAATTCACCTTAGGCTTCCTACCTGTAATGTCACTGAAAGTTATTTCTGCCTCTTATTATTATGAGAACTACAGGGGCTTGTGTTTATGAAAACTTCTATGTAAGCTAACAACTACTGTATCAATGTAGGAGGGATCGCTTTACTATCAATTTCCAATTTATAGATATCTCCATCTTCTGCTCAACCTCTTGGTTTTATCTTTGTCTATTTAACAGAAAAGTTAAATAGTTTTATCTTTGTCTATTTAACAGAAAAGTTTAAAAACTAGCCCATGCTCAAAAGCCTGGTACCACTCAAAAACTCCCAGTCACATCCTCATTATTTTATTTACAAAAGATGCTAGAGTCCAGAGACTTTCCTTTAAGACGAAGGAGCTATTGGAAAGAATAAATGCAGAAAGGTAAATACACATACATGCAGGCGTACAGAAATAATCACCAGGGAATCATGTTCTATATATAACATAGTAGTTTTCATTCCAGGTTAAAATTGAAATCCGGGAGGAAATGGGAGCTAATATAACCGAGGCACATTACCTGGTCCCCACAGGACACTTGCGTGGCATGCCTATGAGCTGATATCAATACTTCTGACATGGCTAGTTATCAAAAAGGCATTTTTCTCCAATTACTTTATCGATGATTAGTAACATGTCATCTACAAACATGTCATAGAGAAAGGCATTTTGGGCCACGTGTAAATACAGTTTTCAAAAGTTTTCTAGGACAGATATATTAAATTTAATACAGAAGGTGAGGGAATTTGAAAAGCAAATTCTCTCACCTCTGTATTTTGGTAATTCTGTGGTCTATTTTATAGTTTATTTGATGAAAAAATAAGTGACTTCAATGCAAATGTTGTATCTTGGCTGGGATGGGAGAAACATAAAGACAGCCTTTAGGGAATATGCACATTTATCATCTCTTATATGCACAATGTATTGTGGTAACTGAGGCAAACCTATTTTTCAATGAAGTAATGACTGTGGTTTTCTGTCACCTACATACAAGTAGGCAATATCTAGGAAACAGAAACGGATATTGACGACTACACTCAGCATTATGCTCCTGTCACTTATCACTGTCTCCTCCTTCTGTACTTAAAGGAAGTTCCAGGCTACCGCTGACTGTCCCACGGGAAGTAAGTGGGTCCCATGGTGCTTCAGGTTATACAGGTCTGTGGCTTCCACAGGACACGGCTGATCTTGCCACGGCAAGAAGATTAAGCGAAGGCATGCACAGACCATGCTGAGACTCACCTCTTGCAACCCAACCCGGACACGTGGCTTCCCCGCCTGCACGGCTGGGTCTTGTGACAACAGGGTAAAATGGGAGTGTCCTTAACATGAACTCTCAGGGAAACCCTCCAATGAATCAACCTCGAGGCTCGCGTGCCGGTTATGCGACCACTTGCATTCACTCCATCAGCGCTTGTAACACCTCATTCAGGGCCTGCCACCCGCAGTCACGGTGCTCTGACCAGAGAATGGATTGCTGAGCAAAATAAACATGTTCTCTGGCCTCACACTGCTGACAGACTAGTGGAGTGACGTGCCATAAACAAGTAATAAAAAATGAATCTATTTGTAAATTGCAGGAATGTAAACAAAGGGCATAGGCTGCAGAGATGGCCATGAGATGATATCAATTTAAACATATTCAGGAAATTGCCCAAAGGACATGGCATCTCAGAGGAGGCAAGCTCTGTCTGTATTTGTGGATTCTAAGAAAGTGGTAGATTCCTCTAAAGCTAACTTGGTCCCAGCAGGCACCTGAAGACGTGAGTATGCCATAAACAAATAATAAAAAATGAATCTATCTGTAAATTGCAGGAACGTAAACAAAGGGCATCGGCTGCAGAGATGGCCCTGGGATGATATCAATTTAAACACATTCAGGAAATTGCCCAAAGAACATGGCATCTCAGAGGCGGCAAGCTCTGTATTTGTGGATTCTAAGAAAGTGGTAGATTCCTCTAAAGCTAACTTGGTCCCAGCAGGCACCTGAAGACGTGAGTGATGGGTGAGCTAGATTACCAAGGGGATCAGTATTGTGAATTGGGAGAGCATGCTCCATGAGCCTCAAAATATACTCATCACCCCGTTTTACAAAAAGCTAAACAATAGTAATCTATGAATGACTGAATGGTACCCTGTCTCCTGTTAGAATGTGTAAAGAGTTCCTTTATTTATAGGAATGTAGCTTAATATCATAGATCTGATATCTATAGTCTAATATGAATATACTTTTAATATAGATGTCAGAGGGAAGCCGGTGCCGGCAGCGGGGAGAAGGAAGACCTACTCTTGCACAAATTTCGTGCATCAGGCCTCTAGTATTTATAAAACCAGTCCCCATCATTTACATTAACATCTCTCCCTTTCTCCAAGCATGCCCCTCTTCATTGCCTTTGAGATTGACAGGTGATCTAAATATTTATATTTGATATGTTGTAAGTTGATACTAATATAATTATTTAGCAAAGCCAAAGTGTCAACTTTGTAGAAGAAGCAGGATTTTTTTCAAGTTGACAAAAGCGACGCGGGAGAAACTTCTAACCACATGAAAAGTGGTGGCCAAGAGTCTGTGGAGTTTGAATGGGGATCCCACTGCCGAAAGTGGGTGGTGATGACCCAGAGAGGCCTCTGAGAAAGCAAGGACCTGCTGAAGACACTGTCGGCGTAGAAAGTCATACAGAGGCTCACATGTTGCCAGAAAACCTACTCTGAGTCGGTGTCTGATTCCATCTATTGTTTCAGGATTACCAGATAGTTACAAGCCTTGAATTTTAACACAAAATAAAATCACTATTATCATAAATTTAGTTTCTGTCTTTTTGAAAAGCCTTGCCCACTTAGCACAAAATGAGGTTGACATTTTAGTAAAATGGCATATTCCTGCCACAGTTAACCTCAGAGAACTGGTTTTCTGTCCATTCGCTTTACGGAATACCAAACTGGCACACACGAAAATGAATTTCTGCAGGAGAATTTGTTCACACAGAAGGATCATCACCTGGTCTGAACTCTGTGCTAGATGCAGAGCTGTCCAGTTTTTAAACACACGTCATGCATCTGTGAACATGTGAGAAGTTCTTAGCCCTGGGTTGGGAAGCCTTGGATGTCTTTCATTCTCCTCTTTCTGTTTATCTCCATTTTCCATTA
Source organism: Myotis davidii (assembly GCF_000327345.1). NCBI lineage: Eukaryota > Metazoa > Chordata > Mammalia > Chiroptera > Vespertilionidae > Myotis > Myotis davidii. Next base: position 4,724,210 of record NW_006295816.1, read on the forward strand.
TTTCCTTCAATGAGCATGCATTACCCATGTAATAAAAAATTCTAAGAATGTTTATTTACAAAGGGAGATAATAGAGGCTGTGATACTTGTGTGAATGCCCAGCCTTTTATCTCTTTGTGCCAGTGTATCTCTGAGGTTTATGACAAAGACACGCGCAGTATCCGACTAGAAATGGTTGTGATCACTGGCATTCAGACAAAAAATAATTTCAGTAGAGAGTACTTTCCACGCTTATATCACAGTCCATTAGTTTGATTGTGAAGACAGAGCTCAACTTTTAACCTAACTAAATACCTAAATCTCTGAGCCAGTAACAGAAGGGTTTGATATTTAATGATGATGATCATAACACTATCACAACCAATAGCTACTGATTACTCAGCACACACGATGTGCTAGGCACTATCCACATGGATGACCTGTACATGTGATTTCACTGTCTCTCCCTGTAACTAAAAGCAGTGGAGCTGGGGTTTGTGTCCCGGCTTCTTTGCCTCACACACCCCAAAGCCATTGTAAGACCCTCCTCTGGTAGCTCTGACATCTATGGATTTGCAGAAAGCGAGTCTCCATGTGACATGGGGGCAAAAAGAACAAGTCCCACCAACCTCAGCTATCCTGACTTTCCTCCGCCCCAAGGAGCTCAGTGATGCCACCAGTCTCTCTGGATGAGCATCACTCCCTGGACGGATGAAGTGGCTGTCCTCTACAGCAGGGGTGGGGAACATCCAGCCTGCGGGCCGTCCGAGGCCCAGAAAGTCTTTTGGTCTGGCCCTGCCAAGGCATGAGGGATGAGTTAATTAAATGTTTGACCTAACACAGCAGGTTAATTTTTAGGTTGCTGATTTTGCATGGCCCACGGATGATGTCATAAATATCCAAACGGCCCTTGGCAGAAAAAAGGGTTCCCCACCCCTGCTCCACAGGGACCCCATTCCAAGGGGAGCAGTGCAGGAGGGAATGTCAGTGCCCCTTCAGGTCCCCGAGCCTCCCAGATCCCAATGGCTCCCGCCCTCAAGGTCAGCACCCACCCCTCTTCCTGACAATCCCCTTCCAGCTGCCTGAGCTGACGGAGCACGTGATTCAGGTCCTGCATCAGAGACTTCTGCACTGTGGCCGCTGTCACTGGTCCACCAGGGAGCCACGGCCACCCAATCAGAGGCAGCCAGACAAGGTTCTGGGAGGCTTTCGGAAGAGATCCGGAAGAGCACATCTGTTTTCATGGGGATTTGTTCAGACTGTGGGATATAAACATGGAGCTTTTCCTCACGTGGAGAGGATCCGTGAAAGCCGAAGCTCAGGCAACAGGAAAGGAATAACAGAATTCTTCACACGTGTCGATCACGCTGTGCCCCAGGCTAAAGGTCTCCCTCCGAGCGCTTCAGTTCATCAATGGATCCCAGTTATACTGCTGATTTCTGTCAACAAGGACTTGATGGGTAGATTCTGAACACCTGGGTCCTACATCTGCCTGGCTCATGTCTGTCTGTGAGATTGAATTATGGGATTTGGTGCATTCCTTCTGGATATCCCATTTTATAGTTGAGATAGTTGAGAATTCTCAAAGCAGCTCTACGATCCAAAAGTAATCACTCAAACAGTAAAAACAAACAAACAAACAAAAAAACCCACCTCTTTTTTCCTTAAATTTAAGTCTTATCAAGTGCATACTGTGGCCACATTTCATGTTAACAAGTTTCCAGTGGGAAAAATACCAAGCAGTTTTGTAAGATCCATAGGTACTATTTAAATGTTGAGATTGTGGTCAGATTGGTTACATCACTGCTAAGCGAGGAGGCTGGGATTCTGTTTGACTGGTAATGGGACTGTACATAGAGTCAGAGAGAATTAATGCAAATCAGAGGCAACGTAAACACATATGCATTCTAAGGACAAGTCCCCATTTTGGGGAGCACTTCCCCTGAAGACACTAAATAAACTGCTTAGATTTCACCCTCTCTTTTCTGAAGCCGCGTGAAGAATGCACCCAGCAGTGGAGACCCCTGAGGAGCCTTAGGGAGAGAGATCATTGTGAAATCTCTTGAAACTTTGCCATTAGAAGGTAAGTCACAATCAATGGCGCCATCATCCTAACTACAGACATCTGCCGTTTCTGCTCACATCTCCCTTTCAGCTACACCCCCCCCCCTTTTATTATCTTCACAAATATGAGGTAGAAGTCGAGCTTGGATACAAACCTCAGCAAAGAAAACCAATCGGAAGCAAGTCTGTCATGCTGAGTCTCCTCAGCCCAGAGGTGAGCCCCTCACGGACCTCGGATGCGAAAGGGGGAGTTGCCAAAGCCTTTTCTCATTTCCTCCCAATTTTCTAAACCAAGTCAGCTGAAACGGGCCCTCACAGTTGTGGAAATATTTGGCCAGATTATAGAAGCAAAGTCCTCCCTCCCTCCCTCCCTAACTCTCTCTCTCTTCCTTCCTTCCTTCCTTCCTAACTTTCTTTCTTTCTCTCCTCCCCACCCCTCCAGTTTCCTGCTTCTTACATAAGTGCACCACCTAAACAGGGACAGACACTCCATTCTCTCATCCGTATGCTTTTCCTGAGTGAGCATTCTATTACTTTTATCAAAGATGGAGATACATTCGTTAACCATCTGGCCGAGCTCTACCTTAATTGGAAGTTAAATGAAAGCTCTCCACACAGTCGTAGGAACTGTGTTTCAATTCCATACTTTCAGCCCATAAATAGAATTTTCATTACTGGTGCCGTTTGAGAAAGCTTCTATTTCTCGCCTGGATTTCTTAAACCTCATTATCCGCAGCTTAAATCCAGGCCATACCGAGTTTTTAAGTCGAAGCTGGTCCAGAGAACCCGTTCTCAGAGATGCTTACGTTGGGATTATTCTGAACTCGAACCTCATTTCAGAAAATCCCGTCAGTGGCCATTTTTAATCGAAGGGACTGAAGCGGAGAAAGGAAACGGGCGAAGAGCCTTTGTTAACATTTCAGGCTGCTGGGCCAGCTGCTCCCGTTTCCCGACTTGAAATATTCATACAGAGCCTGGGCGGAGGGCTGTCCCGGGGGGACACAATAGGGATAAATCCGCGAGCTCTGCAGAAAAGCGAGCTCAGGGCATGGAGGGGGGAGACCTCTCTGCCGGGGGATCCGCATGTCCTCGGGATCCTGGGGGCGGCCAGTGTCCACCCAGGCCCCTTGGGGAGAGGCTGCTGGCCGGCAGGGACTGGTCTGCCCTTCCACCGAGGCTGCCCCAGGGACTGAGGGCCACAGTGATCTGCACCTGATCATGGAGGCACTGACACAGGGTAGGAAACACGGGCCGATTCTGTGACACAGTGTAGATCCCTAGCCTCCGGAGCCTCAGCTGGATCCCCACCTGCAACTAGAGAGAATGGGCACAGGGCAGGCTTTGGAAGAGGGTCAAAGGGGGAAATATCACCGAGGATGTGAGGCCTGTACCAAAAGGAAGGCTCATTAATTGCTTATTGTCATGATTATCCAATGGGGCCAGGGCCTGGTCGATGTGGCTCAGTGGTTGAGCGTTGACCCATGAACCAGGAGGTGCCAGTTCAATTCCTGGTCGGGGCACATGCCGGGGTTGCAGGATCGATCCCCAGTAGGGGGCGTGCAGGAGGCAGCCGATCTACAATTCTCTCTCATCCTTGATGTTTCTCTCTCTCTCTCCCTTGCTCTATGAAATCAATAAAACATATATTTTGAAAGTAATATAAGACTAAGCTTCAGAATACATTCTGGGGCACATGGGACAAATATGTCTGGGGAAATATTCTGCTCTCTAGCTACTCAACACAATGAGCCAAATGACTAGACGTTCAAACAGGGAATTTTAAGATTCCTTGCCGATGATTTTAAACCAATCATTATGGGCCTAGAAAGTCTGAATGGACCTAGTGTAACTCCACAGCCCTGTGGTCACCCTGCAGGACGTCCCCTGCGTGAGGAGAAAAGCAAACTTCAGACGCCTGCTCAGGCCTCTGGAAGTCCTGGGACACCTAGAAACACCTCAGTGAGGCTTCAGATTTACTGCTGGACATTAATAGCCAAGCTGGGTATTTCCCCCCATAAATTAGGGAAATATATATATATATATATATATATAT